>NC_136873.1:0-582500 GCF_951799975.1 Gobius niger | reverse complement strand
TTAGTAGGCCTGTAGTAGGTCTGTAGTAGGCCTGTAGTAGGTCTGTAGTAGGAATGTAGTACGTCTGTGGTAGGTCTGTAGTAGGCCTGTAGTAGGTCTGTAGTAGGTCTGTAGTAGGTCTGTAGTAGGTCTTTAGTAGGCCTGTAGTAGGTCTGTAGTAGGTCTGTACTAGGTCTGTAGTAGGTCTTTAGTAGGCCTGTAGTAGGCCTGTAGTAGGCCTGTAGTAGGTCTGCGGTAGGTCTGTAGTAGGTCTGCAGTAGGTCTGTAGTAGGTCTGCGGTAGGTCTGTAGTAGGTCTGTAGTAGGTCTGTAGTAGGTCTGCGGTAGGTCTGTAGTAGCTCTGTAGTAGGTCTGTGGTAGGCCTGTAGTAGGTCTGTAGTAGGTCTGTAGTAGGTCTGTAGTAGGTCTGTGGTAGGCCTGTAATAGGTCTGTAGTAGGCCTGTAGTAGGTCTGTAGTAGGTCTGTAGTAGGTCTGTAGTAGGTCTGTGGTAGGCCTGTAGTAGGTCTGTGGTAGGTCTGTGGTAGGTCTGTGGTAGGCCTGTAATAGGTCTGTAGTAGGCCTGTAGTAGGTCTGTGGTAGGCCTGTAGTAGGCCTGTAATAGGTCTGTAGTAGGTCTGTAGTAGGCCTGTAGTAGGTCTGTAGTAGGTCTGTAGTAGGTCTGTGGTAGGTCTGTGGTAGGTCTGTGGTAGGTCTGTAGTAGGTCTGTAGTAGGTCTGCAGTAGGCCTGTGGTAGGTCTGTAGTAGGCCTGTAGTAGGCCTGTAATAGGTCTGTAGTAGGCCTGTAATAGGTCTGTAGTAGGTCTGTAGTAGGCCTGTAGTAGGTCTGTAGTAGGCCTGTAGTAGGTCTGTAGTAGGTCTGCAGTAGGCCTGTGGTAGGTCTGTAGTAGGTCTGTAGTAGGTCTGCAGTAGGCCTGTGGTAGGTCTGTAGTAGGTCTGTAGTAGGCCTGTGGTAGGCCTGTAGTAGGTCTGTAGTAGGTCTGTAGTAGGCCTGTAATAGGTCTGTAGTAGGTCTGTAGTAGGTCTGTAGTAGGTCTGTAGTAGGCCTGTGGTAGGCCTGTAGTAGGCCTGTAATAGGTCTGTAGTAGGCCTGTAGTAGGTCTGTAGTAGGTCTGTAGTAGGTCTGTGGTAGGTCTGTAGTAGGTCTGTAGTAGGTCTGTGGTAGGTCTGTAGTAGGTCTGCAGTAGGTCTGTAGTAGGTCTGTAGTAGGTCTGTAGTAGGTCTGTAGTAGGCCTGTAGTAGGTCTGTAGTAGGTCTGTAGTAGGTCTGTGGTAGGCCTGTAGTAGGTCTGTAGTAGGTCTGTGGTAGGCCTGTAGTAGGTCTGTAGTAGGTCTGTAGTAGGCCTGTAGTAGGCCTGTAGTAGGTCTGTAGTAGGTCTGTAGTAGGTCTGTAGTAGGTCTGTAGTAGGCCTGTGGTAGGCCTGTAGTAGGTCTGTAGTAGGTCTGTAGTAGGTCTGTGGTAGGCCTGTAGTAGGTCTGTAGTAGGTCTGTAGTAGGTCTGTAGTAGGTCTGTGGTAGGCCTGTAATAGGTCTGTAGTAGGTCTGTAGTAGGCCTGTAGTAGGTCTGTAGTAGGTCTGCAGTAGGCCTGTGGTAGGTCTGTAGTAGGTCTGTAGTAGGTCTGCAGTAGGCCTGTGGTAGGTCTGTAGTAGGTCTGTAGTAGGCCTGTGGTAGGCCTGTAGTAGGTCTGTAGTAGGTCTGTAGTAGGCCTGTGCTAGGCCTGTAGTAGGTCTGTAGTAGGCCTGTAATAGGTCTGTAGTAGGCCTGTAGTAGGTCTGTAGTAGGTCTGTAGTAGGCCTGTGGTAGGCCTGTAGTAGGCCTGTAATAGGTCTGTAGTAGGCCTGTAGTAGGTCTGTAGTAGGTCTGTAGTAGGTCTGTGGTAGGCCTGTAGTAGGTCTGTAGTAGGTCTGTAGTAGTCCCATACCCCTTTGTATTGCCTGTGTACAGCACTTTGGGCAGATAGTTGTTGCAAATGTGCTCTATAAATAAATTTGACCTTGACCTTGACCTTGACCATGCAGTTTGAGGTTGGTATCTTATTATCATATTTATGGATGAGAGGGAGAACTTTACAACAGTATCAATCAATCAATCAATCAATCAATCAATCAATAGTTTTGTATAGCCCAATATCACAACAGGAGTTGCCTTACTGGACGGCACAAACATTCAAACAATGAAACAAAACAATAAACAATGCAAAGTTCAGGCAAACATAATGTCCAGATCAGCGTCAGCAGCAGGTGGTGATGAGCCTCATGGGCGTCCCCTGTCCTCAGACTCTCCTACATGGCAAAAGAAAACTCTAAAACCCAGTGGAAGAAACAAAAAACCTCAAGGAGAACCACAGAAGGAGAGATCCACTCCCATGGACGGACTGGCTGCAGATAGATCTTATATATTAGATTCTTTATTGTCCCTTGCGGGAAATTTGCTTCCACAGCCTGTCAAGTCAACACCATCACAGTCAACATTGAACAAAAAGGGTGCACATAAGTATCTTGTTGAGAATGGTGAAAGCTGATGAGACAAAACTCCTGTTAAAACAGGCCCTGTTGTATTTAGGTGTGTGGTATCTGCGTCCAGAGGGGACCCGCTGGAAGACGTTGTGGAGAGCCTGCTCAGTTTCCAAAACTATCGATTGAGCAAGTCGGGCTATTGCTCGGTTATTGAGTTCTGAGATGTTGGGTGTGGGGGAGTGGGTGATTTTAGATGCAGCTGATGAGAGTCCTTCTACAGTCAGAGCCAAGAGTGTGGAAGAATGTCCAGTCCTTGTTGGAGCTTCAGTTGTTGTTGTCCAGTCCCTGTAGGCAGAGGTTCCTCCGCGGATTGGGCTGAAGACAGCGATACGAACGACCAACCATCTGAAACAGAGACTCCCAAGACCCCTGGGACAGGGGGACACCATGCGAACAGTATTGACACTGTTTTTACAATGCATCTCTCCCTTTGAGGTTAATGTATATTGTACACTGTCCCTGCTCAAATAAATAAATAAAGAAAAGAAAAAAGAAAGAACTTTGAAATGGCTAAAATAGCATGATATAGATCCTTTAAGAGACTAAACTAGCCAAAAAATCTCGCCTTAAATGTTGATTTTTATCCAAGCTGTTCCACTGAAGCCAAACAAAAAAGAACCAGAGGCTTAAAATGAACAAATCTTTACCAAGTCCAAGGTTAAGGTTATTGTCCAACTCAGTAAAGTTGTCATCTTGCTGGATGATTAGATGTTTTGTTTTAGGTTGGAGCTGGAAAACATGCCAAAAGATGCAAACTCCAATCCAAAACTGATCCAAATCTTTCCTTCCTCTCTTTCACTCCTTAACGTTAGCTAGAATTTCCCCACATACGAGCCTTCTCCACACTGATAATCTCATCTGTTAATGAAAGTGAACGTGCATGTGCGCAGCAGTGAAAGCCCTCTGTGAAGATCAGTGCCAGGTGAAACATCTCAGCCCTCTGGTGTCTTCTCCAGGGCTTTATCCCCCTCCTTTCCACACCAAAAACCTATCCTTCTTCTCAGCAACAAACAGCGCATTTCGCCACCTCCTCTGCTCTGCTCCCTGCGCCCCGAATGAGGCAACATCCACTTCCAAAAGGCAAAGTTCCTCGCGCATCTGTATCTCCGCTGGGGGGGCGGAGGGGGGCATCACAGGCTTAAGTCTTTGTAGCGTTGCCGTTTCGGTGCCTTTGTGGCGGTGCCGTGGGGAGGCCGCGCCGCTCTCAAGTCTTAATTGAGGTTTACCTGCGTGCTTGTGTCGCGCCGCCGGTGAGGCGTGTTTAAACTTTATAATCAGGCCTATAGGGTCTTACAGGAGGAGGCAGAGGAGACGGCTTTACAAACTTGTTTACCAACCTCTGCAGCTGAGTTAGGGAGGAAAAAAGCGGCAGTCAGGAACGAGAATGAAGGAAACATAAATGCGAAGTTGGTAGGTTTCAAAACAAAGATTTTGGCAGGGATAAAGACAGGCCCGCGCAGACTGACGCACCGTTGACTTCCATTTAAAACTAAAATGCTACGTTACAGTCGGTTTGTCACAGTAATGCTCCATTTAAGATGTCAAATATAGTCTAGAATACAGAGTTTCAGAGTCAGCTACTTCCTTTAAGGCCTTCCAATTGACGGTAATTCGCCTTTTGCAGTTATTTGGTTATTTGATTACTATCTTACAGTTTGTTGGTTACAAAATGCTATATTAATCTAGAAACTTTTTCATTCATTTTGACACCAAAGGATAAACTGATACAAAAACTGGTAATACAGAACCCATATCATCCTCAAAACAAAAAAAGGGGGGTTCAGCGTAGAGCCACTGCTGAGCTGAGGCTCGGGCTTCTGAACTGGACGCTCTTTCTCTGGCGTCACGTGTTTAAACACATCTAAACACATCTAACTCGACTGCAAACATTTGGGGACTTATGGTACAGTATTAAGGGGGGGTTCTGTGTGTGAACTGTCAGGTCCATCCCATTAAAGAATCGTCAATGAGTAAGTAGCTCTCTGACAAATTAGCCCATCCAAAAGGCAAGACACAAAGAAGACAAGAAGAAGAAGAAGAAGAAGAAGAACAAGAACAAGAACAAGAAAAGAAGAAGAACAAGAACAACAAGAACAACAAGAAGAAGAAGAAGAACAAGAGGAAGAAGAAGAACAAGAAGAAGAAGAAGAAGAAGAAGAAGAACTTTATTTGTACAGCGACATAGTCACAAAGCACTTTAATATGAGACAATTTTACATATGGTGGTGTTCATGGGGAGACTGACTGAAGCTGTGGTGACTGCACACATCTGCACCAACAGTCCCTCTGACCACCATACACTCAGTGAGCAGCACATGGGGGAAACTCATCAACTTCTGCACAACAGAATGTGTCAGCACGAGAAGGAGAGCAGCAGTGGCCCACAGTCAACTGTTCATCTCCATCTTAAAGGTCCAAACCATACTTCTGATAACAGGTCATTATTCGTAGAGGAGATGGTTTGTGAGAAGTGTGTGTGGGGTAATTTTGGTCCGAATGCACAAGGGCCAATGCATGATTTGTCTCCACTGTACAATGGGATCCTCAGATAACAGGAGCAGCAGGACTTTGTTAAAGTTCCCTAACCCAAAGATTTCATTTTCCTGGACCCATTTTCTCCAGGAAAATGCAGCAGCAAACTGCGCTGTGTTCCAAACACACTCTTACACGGCATGAATGGAAGAGAGAGGAAGACAGTTGATCTGTTTCTTCTTCCTTGAATGTTGTGTCTTTTTAAGGCGCTCTCTAAAATGAAGGTATTTACAGACTAAATATAAATGACAGGACTGTGACGTGACCGTTCTGCGTCCGTCCTCGTTCTCTCCTGTTCATATTAGAGTCATGGAGACATGGAACTAGACCTCCTCCAGAGTTTTAGGTGAAGCATCAGGCGCTGCGATGACGTTGTCGTGTTAAAGACACGTGCATGCGGCTCCTTCACTCAGGTCGTGATGGGATCGGAGGCAAATCTTTCAAAGAACCATTCAAATCTGTCTCATTTTTATTCACATTATTCTTATGAAATTATACAGAAAACCAATATTTTTGCTTATGCTTTGAGGTAAACATTTTGATTCCAACTATCCAAATGAAAGATGGAACTTTTTGAAATTAGGCTTCAACTGCTCAAATACAAATAATACGTGTGCAAAATGCCGGCTGCTCTGCTGTCGTTATGATTTTTGAGTTTGTTCAGTCAAAAAAATGAATGAAAAAAAAAGTGTCTCTTTTCATTTGTTCCTCTTAAGGCGAGACACTGCAGGTGAATAGGGAAAAAAAATTATATTTACAGATCAATTTGAAACTGTTGCTGTCGATCACTGGCATCAATGTGAGAAAAAAACACATGGCAAGTTTTCTGTCATTTTATCTTTTCATATAAGAACAAGGTGTTTTATGCCTAAAAATGCCCCAAATTTCCCATCTTTTCGGCGACGAAATCTGAATAATGGACAGAGCTACATTCAAATTTATGGTTTCACTTTATTGATAAATGAGTTGCCAAGACTTTCTCAGAGCGGATTTAGGATTTCTTGTTTAGTTTTAAAATAAGCTGTTTTTTAGTGGAAAAATTTGTAAAAATGTAATTTTCGCCTTATTTTTTGACATTGAAAACTCAATAAATGGGGCTTAAGGGATTAAATAATAAAAAATCCCTCGGAAAAAATCTTCCAAATATTGTTCAGTCCAAGGCTGGAAAATGTGAAGTCTTTAGGTCCGACTGACGTGGACATAGTGTCGCCACAATGACAGAAAAATGTGTTTTGAGAAAAAGGCCCTTGAAATTGCATTCTCCCATATAAGTCTATGGGGGAACATTGAATCAGCGCAATATTTAAACATGTTTTTGTGAAGATTAGGCATGTTTTCTGTTTCCGGGTGAAAGCTTGTATGTTCAGAGACCAATTTGGCCCAAAACCTTTTTTTTTTTGCCTGTAGTGTCTCCCCTTAAAGAGCCGATTTGGTCACATGACTCCCCTCAGTCTTAAACAGACCTCGCTTGGGAAACAGTTTGATGAGTTTTAAGAAAAATGAGACCAGTCATTGTTATTTCTGACATTTATTGGAGAGAACTGACGCATCTCTTTAGACGCTGACTGCAGAAACGCAGCCTGACTTTTCCTTCTGTTACCCCTAATATTACACTGTTGTTTACTCCCCAAACCCCCCCCCGCCTATGAACAACAACAACAACAAAACTCCTAACCAATCTCTCCGTCAGTCAGCAGCCCCGCTACACGTTTCCCCATCACCGCACCGCTCCTATTTGCCCGTTTGAACCGGCGCCTTACCTGTCCCCCCCCCCCCCCTTTACCCGCTCACCCCCCGCACCACTCCTGCTGTCTGTCAGTCTGTCTTAGCGAGATCTGGGAGGCTCCGTCAGCTTGATGCCTCCGCCGCTGTGCCATCCCGCCTGGAAAAGCCCCCTTCTGACAGTTGCCGCAGCAGCAGGATCCGGGCGCAAAAAGATGTCGGCGTAATTGCAGCCGATTGCGTCATGAAAAAGTAATAATTTGCTGTCTAGGACGTCAGCGTGTCAGCATTCGGCGGATCGGGAGCTGATAAGGAGCGCTCACTCACTCACTGGCTTCACAGGAGTCCCCAATGAAAGAACGCAAGCCGGTCGGGTGGGGGTGGAGGGGGGATGAAGGCGGAGAAGCGAGCGGAGCAACAGGCGGAATAGGCCAAAAGCATTGGAAGAATGTCGAATTGCAATTATTTAGGAAGTATCCTTTACTAAAAACAACATGTTTCGTCTCCAGGGAGGCACCAATCCCAGTTCTGCTATCGGAGGATTCGGAATTAACTCCAAATATCCGATACTAACTCACTGTTTAGAGGAAAACTACTTTCACCAACTTCATTTGAGTGAATGTGGACATGCTATACCTCATTCTGAAGCTCTCAACCTGGGGGATTCAATCACACTCTTCAGATACTCTTTAACACGACCAGTCGGCTCCATTTCCACAATTTGCTCTGCCTGATCCCGTCAGAGCTCAGAAGCGAAGCAGGGAAGGGCCTGGCGGGCATTGGACCGTTTGGGAACACCAAAGCCTGGGTGAATGTAGAGCAGGAGAGAGTGGATGGTGGTGGTTCTGTCAGTCTGACCCAGTGACTGAGTGTGGCACGAATCAATAATGACAACAGTGAAGCGCTTTGAGAAACTTGGTAATACAGGCTTGTAAAGCGCAAAGCAAGTGGAAGCCATTATTAGGCCCGAGCGGCCTGGCAGGGCTCGGGCCTATTGTAATTGTACGGCAGTGCGCGGAGCGCACTGAAGAAAGACGTGCGCGTAGCGCACGTCCCGAAAAGAGCGCGCAGCGCTCAAGAAACAGAGCGCGGAGCGCTCCCCATGCATTAGACAGTAATGGGGGGACTCCCGGCACCACGCCCTGTCCGGTGAAATAGGCGTGTGCCGCGAAAGCGGCACATTTGTAACTGCTCGTGTGAAAAAAGGTGAAAAATCCAGGCCTGGCGCAACATTGACAAGAAAGTAGTCGATGACGAGCGCAACGCGCTCGTCATCGACCATGGCCACTTCCCAATGCCCAAAACACTACTATAGTGACTCAGGGCATCGAGGCCTATCCAATGATATAGGTGTTTGCCGCGAAAGCGGCATATTTGTAGTTGCTCGCACAAAAATCTGAAAAAAAAAAGCATTAAGAAATAATGACAAAGAAGTGGTAAAATACGAGCGCGTTGCGCTCATATTTGAAAATGAACCTCACGGGTGGATTACTGGACGTGAGACCTTTCCAACGATATAAATATGGGCCGCCGAAGGCGGCCCATATTGTTATTGTAAGGGTTTTTCTTATTATTATTATTATTATTATTTTTCCTCTCCCCCCACAAAGTGCCTTTTCCCTCTGACGAAAAGTCCTGATTTTTGGCACAAAATTCAAAAATGTTAATGGTTCAAAATTTGCTATTCCCAAATTTCAAAATTCAAAAAGATGGCGCGTTAGCGCCCCCTGGAAATCAGGATTACATTGCGCCCATAGAGAAACCCAAAAACGCAAGTTCGTCGTAGACGAAAAAAATTCGGCACAGTGATTGGTCACATGGAACCAAACAAAAAAACATATTACGCGGTTGCTAAGCAACCATCTGTATGGCGGCCATCTTGGCCAGAAGAGCGACCTGGCGCCGAAGGCGCGTTTTCGTGCCCTCGCATTTGAACGAACTCGTCCTAGGGCGTTGAACGCAGCGACTCCCCGGTCGCTCCAGATCATCTACACATGTGGGGCATTAAAAGTTATTAAAAACTTTCTAATAGGATTTCCGGTTTTGTCATGGCAACGCCATGAATTTGGCGTTCATTTTTGGCGTTCGCCGTCGCCTTCGAAGAGTCATAACTCGCACATACTTTGGCCGATTTTAGTGAAACTTGAATCGTTGGTCGAGTCGTCGGCCCCGGATGTTTTGATATGGGAATTTTGAAAATGGGCACAATAGCGCCCCCTGCAGAGCACCAAATAAAAATGAATGGAGAAAAAAAGTAAACTTTGTCGTAGACAAATAAAATTTGGCACACAATTCCGTCACGTGACCCCGATCAAAAAGTAAATTATGGCCACGCCCATTTTCCCACCGTGTTGCCATGGCAACGACCCGAAATAAAGTTTGGCGTAGCCAAACCAAAATTGGTACACACGTTCGTCGTGACGTTCCGAACAAAAAAGTACATTACGTGGTTGCTAGGCAACCCACACAAAGTCGGCCATTTTGGGAAATATTGCGTGATCTGGCGCCGAAGGCGCATTTCTTGCCTTTGCTCTTTTATAAACTCAACCGAGGGTGGCAGGGACAGCATAGCCACGTACGGCGCGGCAGCGCCCCCGGTTATTGCGGTGGCGTGCGACGGCGTGCGCCAACCGGCCAACGCTGCTCGCGAGGGCCTCTAAATGCCGCTTGCGGCTTTAATTATTATTATTATTATTTTTCCTCTCCCCCAGAAATCCACTTTCCCACCGACGAAAAGTCCTGAATTTTTGCCCAAAATTCAATTTGGTGAAAAGAAAAAACTTCACATCTCCAAATTTCAAAAATTCTAAAAAATGGCGCGTCAGCGCCCCCTGGAAAAACCACGTTAACATTGCGGCCTATGGCCAGACCCCCCAAAATCACGAAAACGCCGAAAATTTTAGTTCGTCGTAGACGAAAAAAATTCGGCACAGTGATTGGTCACATGAAGCCAAAGAAAAAAACATATTACGCGGTTGCTAGGCAACCATCTGTATGGCGGCCATATTGGCCAGAAGAGCGACGTGGCGCCGAAGGCGCCTTTTCGTGCCCTCGCATTTGAACGAACTCGTCCTAGGGCGTTGAACGCAGCGACTCCCCGGTCGCTCCAGATCATCTACACATGTGGGGCATTAAAAGTTATTAAAAACTTTCTAATAGGATTTCCGGTTTTGTCATGGCAACGCCATGAATTTGGCGTTTGTTTTCGGCGTTCGCCGTCACTTTCGAAGAGTCATAACTCGCACATACTTTGGCCGATTTGAGTGAAACTTGAATCGTTGGTCGAGTCGTCGGCCCCGGATGTTTTGATATGGGAATTTTGAAAATGGGCGCAATAGCGCCCCCTGCAGAGCACCAAATAAAAATTAATGGAGAAAAAAAGTAAACTTTGTCGTAGACAAATAAAATTTGGCACAAACATCCGTCACGTGACCCCGATCAAAAAGTAAATTATGGCCACGCCCATTTTCCCACCGTGTTGCCATGGCAACGACCCGAAATAAAGTTTGGCGTAGCCAAACCAAAATTGGTACACACCTTCGTCATGACTGTCCGAACAAAAAAGTACATTGCGCGGTTGCTAGGCAACCCACACAAAGTCGCCCATTTTGGGAAAAATCGCATAATCTGGCGCCAAAGGCGCATTTCTTGCCTTTGCTCTTTTATAAACTCGACCGAGGGTGGTAGCGTCATTTTAACCACGTACGGCGCGGCAGCGCCCCCCGGTTATTGCGGTGGCGTGCGACGGCGTGCGCCAACCGGCCAACGCTGCTCGCGAGGGCCTCTAAATGCCGCTTGCGGCTTTAATTATTATTATTATCATAAATTTAAAGAAATACTGTCTCAAATTCATCTCGTGTTCCGACCCCCATTTTGGAGACCACTGGCCTATAATAATAAACTGTTATAAGTCTTTGAATATAGTTTGTAGAAATTTAGATGAAATAACTAGATACCAATTGTTCTGATCTGATGAATCAAAAGTGAGAAAACACTGGAAAAGTATTACTTTCTATCTATCTATCTATCTATCTATCTATCTATCTATCTATCTATCTATCTATCTATCTATCTATCTATCTATCTATCTATCTATCTATCTATCTATCTATCTATCTACATTATACAGTCAGTCAGGGGTTCTCCACTCGTATGGCACTGGGACCCACTATCCCCTTAATATTGCAAGCCGTGACCACCATAAGGATTTAGATCTTTCATCTCGTGGAATACTGCTTTCCCACAGAGGATCAGTGTTTTAAGCATTGCACAAAAACTATAAAGCTGATAATATAATATTATGATCTTAACATCTCAGAACCAGTCATTTTTAAACTTCCTGGATGTCTTTTTCTTTACTAAAAGTGTGGACATTTTTGGGGAAAAGTCTGGTCACCCTCGGTCAGCTGAGAAGCGCAGCTCCAGAGATTAGCTGCGTTCACAGTTTACAAGCTTCATTTGTCAGAAAAAACAAAACAAAACAAGGCCAAATGCGGTTCAATTAAACATCAACAGGTATCTGAATTATACACAATTACTGCGCGCTTGGCCCTGACATGGACTTTGATTACGGTGGCAGAGGCACAGGTCCGGACTGACAGCAGTGACAGGAGGATCAGAGGACTGAGGGAGGAGGAGAGCTACAGCTGACACATGGATTCAACAGTGACAAGAGAGATCACGAGGGGTTGGCTGTCGCAGGAGTTGACCTGATGGTGCTCACTTAAAAAGGTTCACTCTCTGAATAGATAAGCAATCCCAGGCCTCAGTCCTGATCATTATTTATGTGAAGACAAATAAAAGATGGATATATAGATGATGATGCTCTGTGTTACAGTATTATTATTATTATGATTTGATACATCCTTCAGTGCCACTGGGACCACCTGTCAGGATCAGTGGTTCCTATAGTGATCTGGGGAGAGAAAAGACTCACAGTTAGCACTTGCACCTCACAGCAAGAAGCTCCCAGGTTTGAGCTGGAGCCAGGTGAGGCTTTCTGGGCACAGCTTCACGTTCTCCCCGTTCCTGCGTAGGTTTCCTCTGAACATGTACAATAGTTAAGGGAGAATTCTGCCTGTGTGAGTGAGTGAACGGTGGTGGTCGGAGGTCGAGGAGGACACAGGAGTGATTTCTCACTGTCCCACTCCCACAAAAAATATTGTTGTGTGATCTCGGTGTGACGTGTGAAAGAAATCTGCGCATGTCAGCCACTTCCCAGGCTGCAATATACTCCCGCCCACTTTTCTGTCTCGTCCCAACCAAGGGATCAGAAATAAAATTCATTCCCATCCAGTTGTGGCGTGATATGTTTGCCACCACTTTGTGCGGAGGGAGTAGAAAATAGGTTGTGTTCTGAATATACAGGGCTGTTTTTTTAATTAATTGGATCTTTATCTGGTTGGGACAGTGCATGTTAATGAACATACAGTACATGGATTGTATAGCCTTAGGCTAACTTCCATCTGTGGTCCCAGACTCTCAAACACACTCTCATTCATCCTGGCCTGTTGCACATGTCAGTTCCGACAGGATTTCGCAGACATTTTTTGTGATTGTTGTGGGATAAAATGCCTGATTTCGCGGGCCATTTCTCCAAGAGTTGCCATGAAAAGTTGTGATTTTTTTCTGCTTAAAACAATATATTTTTACATTAAAAAATAACTTTTCTTGGTATTTTCCATCAGTTTTAACCACAGGCTCTGGGGAATAATAAAAGACTTAAAATATCTGTTATTATTATTATCATTATTATTATTATTATTATTATTATTATTATTATTATTATTATTATTATTATTATTATTATTATTATTATTATTATTATTATCATAAAAAAAAAAAAGCAGAACCATGTGCGCCCCTCCCCTCTCGTCTCCTCCACAGGGGAAACCCAGGAGACCAATGCAGACACGGGGGGGACATGCAAACTCCACTCAGTATTTATTGTCTGTACATTTCTTAATATATTTTCTTTCTTTCTTTGTAAAACTTGCAGCCTGTGTGGTATTTGAAGATATGATTATGCACTTTTACAACAAGGGTTTACTGTCATTTGTATGCTAAGTTAATATTTTCCTGCTCCAATATATGGAAATTCAACATTTGGATATATTGTGACAGTCCATAATTTAAAATAGAGTTGATGCAGCTGAGAATGACCTCGTGGTAACTATGGTAAACGTCAACATGCTGAATTGTCGACTTTATTTCACTCTGTCACGGCGGGACCTTTCCACCTGTCTTCTCTCTCAACACATGTCTCATGAAGGCGTCCAAAAGTGGTGAGAATATTCCAAAATAATCTCTCTGCAGTGAGTTGTACTGGCCCCTGCCCCAACTCAACATATGTCATGTCTTTCTAGAATGTCCATACATTACAAACGCAACCAAATCCAGTCTTTCTAAATGGTGTGACAATGTTTGTGACCTTGTCTCTGAAAGGTTCTTCATAAAACTGATGCATGGTCATTATCTGCTTTGACATTTATAAAGCCATAAGTTTCTAGCCTTGTTGTTAAAGTATCGTGTGCAAATACTGGGAGGAACAGTCAAAATGATTCCCCCATATACCGTCCATGGCTGAAGGGAACTGAAGAAAAATGAACCTGAAGTCACGGAGCTGAGCGCGGAGAAGAAGGATCTGCTCAGTCTGAGTTTGACACCCGCCATGACGCAACCTCTCGCTCTGCCTGTGTAGGTGTGTCGTATGAGAGGGAAGAGCTTGAAGGGAGATGGCTTACATGGAACTCTGTACCATCTGTGTAATACTTGAGGATATTCCCACGTAGACCAGTGTGGGGGGAAGATACCAGGACAACTACTCAAACACCGTATGCATGCTCTATCAAACCACAAAACTGTACATGTAAGATGTCTTGATTTTTGTCTGGATGGACTCTTTTGTGTGTGCTATTTTACCAAATCCAACTGTCGCAACACAACTTCAGATGTGTTTCAGCTCACGAAGTGGGACATGAACTCATGAAACCCCATATTAATCGACACAAATAAATGGAATAAACATCTGCCTGCAGAACAGTGGGGTCGAGACACATTTTCATGCAGCTAATCGTGACCATCGCCCCAGAGAGCACATGCTTATGAAAACAAAGCGACAGTCGTCAGCCAGGCTAAGCAGCAGGAATTTGCATATGTTCAGCTTTCACTCTAAACTGAACTTTTTTTTGTACAGCATGAGGTGTCTATAAAGTTGCCTGAGGTAATTTGCGTGACAGAACCTCTGCGGCGTTCAGCATATTTACCACAACGTGCTCATTTCAAACTCCTCTGCACTCGAGATTCTAGCTCTGCATATTGTCATTGTGTCCTCTTGGTTGATTTTGGTCAGCACCTATTGTACTTACAGCAATAAAAACATTAAGAATTATTGGTCATCAGACACACATCACAGAATTCCACATGATTAAAATCTCTTGTGTGGCATTTTTGGTTCCAAGCCCGAATAAAAGGTGTGGGGCACAGTTTGGACATTGTTTACTTGCAGCCACAAACATGGCAGATCTCATGGTAACATTTTCCTGAACTCTATTGTGAGCTCCATAGGGCATCATTAATCCCGTCCTTATGTAAATTAATAAACTGGTCAATCACTGAAGGAATATTTCCTACTGCCTGGAAAACCGCTGTAATCACACCCATCTTTAAATCAGGTGAACAAATGAATATAAACAATTATGGAGCAATAAGCATTCTCCCGACAATATCAAAAGTATTGGAAAAATGTATTTCAGAGCAAATCATTTCGCATTTAAATTATTCACCATTTAAGTTGCATCCAATGCAATTTGGATTTCGTAAATTTCATTCTACTGATACTGCAAACATTTATCTTACAGAGAATATCAAGTCAAAATTGGATGGAGGGGGTATAGTTGGGGCCATCTACCTCGATCTAAGAAAAGCCTTTGATACTGTCAATTCAGACATATTAATTGCCAAATTATCAAAATTTAACTTTTCACCAAAGGTCCTCCAATGGGTGGAATCATACTTAAAAGACAGGAAACAGTGTGTCAGGGTTAACAATAAAACATCAGAGGTAATGTATAATCATGTAGGTGTGCCCCAGGGCTCAACCCTTGGCCCTTTGCTATTTAGTTTATTTATCAATGATCTACCTGATGTGTGTTCTGAAGCATCATGTCAGTTATATGCTGATGACACCATCATTTATGTTCAAGCAAAAACGAAAAAACTGGCAGCAGAGAAGCTGACATCTGCTATGGTGCCAGTCTGCGATTGGTTAAAAAATTCAAAATTACACTTAAATGCAAAAACTATGTGCATTTTTCTCTAAGGCGGCAACCAAAGAGAGCGACCCAATAGTTCTGGTGGATGGGCAAGCACTACAAGTGGTGCAAGAATACAAGTATTTAGGCGTCACCGTGGATTCCAAATTATCATTTAAAAAACATGTTAAGAAATTGAGGAACAAAATTAAATTCAATTTAGTGAATTTTAAACATATTAGAAATAACTTAACGACTGATGCTTCAAAATTGTACCTAAATGCCACAATTCTCTCGCATATTAATTACTGTTTGACGAGCTGGTCTCAAGCCAACAAGACCACACTGTTGCCTGTAGAAAGACTTTATAAGCAGACAGTAAAAACATTAGACAAAAAGAACAATTCTTATCATTACTGTAAAGTCTTTACCAAACATAATTTTTTAAAGTGGGAAAATGTGTTAATGTATTCAGATGTAATTATTATCTATAAAACCCTAAATGGACTAGCCCCGCCCCCATTACAGGAGCTTATACAGCTAAATGTAAACACAAACACACGCTCATCAAGCAGAGGAGACTGTCAAATCCCATTCAGAAAGACTTCTTTCGGACAATCAGCCTCCTCAGTACGAGCAGCTCACTCCTGGAACCTGATCCCAACAGAACTGAGGAACCTGACCTCACTCCACACTTTTAGAAACTCTGTGAAGAAGTGGCTCTTGGACAGTCAGACATGTGAACATAACATGGTCTAGAGTCACCACTGATACATGTCTTGCTGTGTGGAAGATTGTGGTGTTTTGTGTTTTGTCCCTTTCTGATCTTTTATCTGTGAATTTACCTATTTTTTACATATTTAATGTTGTCATTCATCATTCACTGTCTTGTTATGTCTCTGTGATGGTGTTTTTGCTGTATGTTTGTGCCTGTGTTTGTCCTGTCATGACATCAGCCTGCCATGGGACTACGGATGAAAATTAGCCTACATGGCTAACTCCGGCACATTTACATGTTGAAGAAACACATGTTGATTAATGTGCACTGTCCCAATTCAAATAAAGATATTAAAAAAAAAAAAAAAATAGCTTGGTTTTGATAAACCTATTGGATCAACATTAAACTCACCATCTAAAAGTTATAAAGCACAACTTTACAAATACATGTTTATGACAACAAGCGGCTGTCTTAAAAATAACAATTATCTGTTCATTTCTACTTTCTATCTCAGCACCAACCCGCTCAACACCCCGTGATTTGAGGAGATTTTTTGCGACTGCTTTTACTCCTTTTACCCACCCAAATAATCCGTTTACCACCTCCCAGTCATCCCACTAAACCCCCAGTTTGAACATGCAAACCGTCGTCCATTTTGAATGCAAACCACCTGCTTGCTTCTTCTTCTCCTCCGTCCTTCTCAATGGGCCTGCTCTGCACAAAGCTAACAAACCCTTTCTGCGCCTAAGTGAAAGCCACCTACACACCAACACACTGGCTATGTATCCCCCATTGTCTTTTAATGAACCGCCAATGGAGCAGCTCGGAGCGCCTTATAGACTCCGGGTCAGGATTTGAGGACAGTTCCCAGAGATCTAAAAGGCTCTTACACTGCGCGGCTGTGTTTGTGTTTGGGATTTGCCCGAGTGGCCCCCAGGATCTTCTGACCTGACCCCAGCTCGGTGCAGAATAGCCTGGGCCTCAGCCGAGCCTGCTCGTACATGTTAATCACTCCCGCACTCAAGAGGCGTTGTTGTGGTGTTTTTTGATTCGATGGAAGTGATGTCAGTTGTGCGGTGGAGGTTGGCGTCTCTAACTCGAAATGTACAAGGAACTTTTAATTTCCTGAGAGGTAGGCTGCCAATCTGCGCCTAATTATAAGCGATCGTGGTGACATCATGCAAGGGGCCGTGGAAAGCATGAAAACACAAGCAATACCTTTGGTTTGGCAGGAAAACTGTGCAAATCATCTGTTTTGCAAACACTTTTTGGGTTGTTGTTGGAGCATAAACATAATATGGGCTCAAATTCAGTATCCGTTTGTCTCTGAATTTGATCTGGTTAGCAGTGAGTTTATTTCACAAGAGATTGGATCAGCTTGTCAGCCCTCTCCCCTCGGAGGTATTAGCTGTGCTCATTTGCATGAACATCCCCTGGCTGTGCAGCCTGTGGACCGTCAGATTGATCAACAACACCACGCTGTGTTGTATTAAATGTCAGTGGAGGTCTACCCCATGTCACAAGAACATTCCTGCTCACCCGAGAGCAGACAACACTGTCTACATCAACTGCCCGAACGTTCCGGACAACAGATCTTAAAGGAATAGGCCACCGTTTTTACATACTGAGATATGGACCAGGAGTAGTTTGGCATCCGCACAGTAAAGTGAAGATTACTACGCAGTAAAGTGAAGATTACTGCGCGGATTTCGAACTACTCCTGGTATTATTACGCCTTACAATATAGTTCCCCCTTTTATCCGCTTAGAAAATCCACATTGTTTAATTGTGTGTAATTATACTTTGTAGTGGAACACTTCACGTAACCATATTTAAATAGGGAAACGTGGAAGAGCTTGGTAGCTTCTATCTTGACCTGTTTTGGAGCTATAGAGGAGAGAGGGAGAGGCTAAATGCTAACGCCGTCTGCGCTGTGTTTACGTGACTGAAGATCAGACAGGTCCTAAAGAACTCGTCACAGCTCAGGTAAGAACATATCTCAGTATGGAAAAACGGTGGCCTGTTCCTTTAAAAAACAAATTAACCATCATTAAATACTCTCAACTGTGTTTGCTGAGTTTTGTTAACAACATCACCCTAGTTTTCCCAAACCTTTCGGGATGTGACCCCCAAAACTACCAGACAAACTCTCTCCGCCCCTCTTGCAAAACATCATTAGCATTTATAATAATTTCAGTTGCAAAACATTCAAATCAGAATCAGAAATCAGTTTTTATTTTGAATGATCAGTTTTTATTGCCTTTGTTTGAGAACAGGTTCACAAACTAGGATTTTTTCTTGGTACAATCGTGCAACATAGAACATATAACACACCATTTAGATGAAAATAAGCTATAAAAACTTTAAAACTATAAGTCTATAAGGGCATGCATGAAGAATATTGAAATAAATCAATAAAACATAAAAAGTAAAATATGATAAAACAATTTGACATAGAACAACAGCAAGATTGCGTTAACATTTATAAGTGTATAAAGTGTTTAAACATACTACTTAGTGCAATAGAGCAGATTATGTCCATGAGTCTGATGAAGAGTTACTGGGTCTTGTTATCGTTCATGAGTCTGATGGCGGAGGGGAAAAAACTGTTCAATGGCGGGATTTGTGGGTCTGGATAGATCGTAGCCTCCTGCCTGAGGGGAGGGGGTGAATAGTCCGTGTCCAGGGTGAGAAGGGTCAGCAGTGATCCGACCCACACGCCTCCAGGTCCTGGAGAGATGGGAGCTCACAACCACTCACCCTCTCAGCAGCAGCACAATGCACTGCAGTTGACGCCTGTCCTGGTCTGTAGCCCTGTGGTAGAACATCCTCTGCTGGGCCTTCTTGATGAGGGAGCTGATGGTTGGCTTCCATTTGAGGTCCAGGGTAATGGTGGTGCCCAGGAAACGGATGGAGATGGGGGTGGGAGAGTCTGTCAGGGCGAGGGGGGACGGTGAGGCTGTGTCTTTCTTGAAGTCTTCTTAGTCTGAATTAGAAAAGCTCAGACAGATTCAGAGAACGTCAGTGTCAGGCGGCTGCTGAAGAGGAAGACCACTCCATGAGTTCAGTGTGAGGTCTAAATTCACTTTCATTACGTTTCATTTTATTTGAAAAATAAAATCTAAAAAAAAGTCCCACATTTTTCTGCTTTGACCCACAAAAAATTGCACAATCCAAACACAGGAGTCCCGTGTCCTACATGAGACCACTACCATGCACTGTGGATGGAATACAATGGTGATTATGATCTGGATGAAGTGTCCTATTGTGGGACAGAACAGCATCAGTAGAATACAGCATCACCGCCTGGGTTTGAAATGATCTCCCTTTTATTTTTGCAATGGTGCAAATAGGTCAGCGAAGCCCCTCCCTGGTGTCTTCATAACATATCGACATACGTAGGCACTTGAGGCAGTTAAACAGAAGACAGCACCGCTCATCACGGCCCTCGTGAGGGTCCACAGTCCACGCTGCGGTTTATGACTGTCTTTGAATGCATCACCAGCCCTGTCCGCCTCACGCTGACTGATATTAATATGCAAAACAGGAGTATGCTGAACAAAATGCCGATAATTAAGCGAAGATGTTGAGGGTAGAAGCGCGCTTAAGAGGGTTCGCGGGGGACCCAGCACATGGTGAGCCATATGCCTGCACGCAGTTAGCTCCATCCTCTGGGGTGGAGGGGGGTGGGGTTGTGTGCATGCAGTCAATGTACAAAAGGAGAAAGAATGGTGTCTTAATCCCATGACTAGGAGGGTTCTAAGTGAAAGCAGAATTGGCTGAACAAATTGCATAAGATTTCATTTCAATGTAAATAGTGATGGGCAGATCAGAGTTCAGTTACAGTAAATGATTATTAAAGGTCTCATATTGTACAGGCATTTAACCATGTGTTTGCATATGTATAACTGAAGACAATGTTTATTTAAAGGCACACTGTGTGGACTATACGTTTGCCATCAATCAGTCCCTCCAGGATTTCTCTGGCATTTTTTGTGATTGTTCCGGGGTAAAATGCCTGATTTTGCGGGCCAAAAGTTGCGAAGAAAAGGTTTTCTACTTAAAACGATATATTTTTACATAAAAATGTAACTTTTCTTTGCATTTTACATCAGTTTTAAGCAACGAGACTCTGGGGAATAAGAAAAGACTTAAAATAGGCGTTTTTTAAATCGTTGTATCATCTAAATCAAACAACAGAACCATGTGCGCCCCCTCCCCTCTCGTCTCCTTCATTCAGCTGTGGAAAATGGGCGGAGCTAACAGGCCCCGCCTGTTGCTCTCTGACTCCACACGAATCTGATAAGATTAAGCCATGAATGAGAATCATAGAACAGACCAAAGGATGAATGTTTATTTTCACACATGGATGTTGAGTTTGGGCTCTGGTTTAACAGAACTGTGAGTCCTAAAGAAAGCACCCGCCCCTCACACCAACACCAGCGCACCACAGGAGAAAGAAGCCATCTGAATGCACATGCTACGTTTATCTGTCAGATACAGCCTTTATCACCACATAAAGATCCAGTAGCAGAGAAAAGCAACTGGGCCAGGAGCTCACAGCAGCTTCAAATACCCAGGCACGGGGAGAAGGCGGAGCAGATGTGAAAATGTTACAAGTAAAATAGATTTAATTGATCAGAAACTCACTTTAGTTGTGCATAAGTTGCGGAGTTAAGGAATAGTTGCAGGAAAGTTGCGGGCTTTCGAAAAACTGATTTTGTGTTGTTGCGTTGATAGTTGCGATTGCAACATCGCGAAATCCTGGAGGGACTGATCAATACAAGACAAGCCCCAATGAGAAGCTCAACACACAACATGCCATTTCTGCAGTGTGTAAGCAAAGAATGGATTTGGATGAGGATGTAACCTGGTTAAATCTCAAATTCTGCTGCCTTAAGTCAACATCTCCATGGAGACGAACTGGAGATGTACACACTCCCGGTAAAGTTACAGTCATGTCTGAGGAGAGCTGAGCCGCTCACAGAAAAGGCATATTTATGAGGTACTTTTCAATCATGAAAATATCTATCATAAAATACATTTTTGTGTTTCAATTTTGTTTATTGGGTGAAATGTTACATCGTGTGGCCTTAAAGGGACTAGATCCGAGTTGGTCATTTTTACACTCACTACTGCCACCTCAGGCCTTGCGCGTAGCTGCAGTTTTTATATTAAGCTCGTGCATGACGACATTATGGACCTAAATGAACAACTTTTTGAGTGACAGTGCAGGATTTTAGAGGCAGTTGTGGTGAACACGTCTGAGCTTCTACACATTAGGACATGGCTGGAACATGTAGGGGGAGGAAAATACTTAATTTTAACATTTTTAAACTCAGTATAGTCCATTTAAGGAAAACAGGCAAGTAACGCAGCTGATTTTGGAGCTTGGACTCATCCTCTGAATGTGCTAGTAGTGAGGAACGAGCTCTTATATTTTGTTGGAAGATCTTTTGCTTTGATTTACAGCACAAAAGATGTCAAAAGATATAGTGTTCCATTACCTTTTTACCAAAATCTTGCATCGATGATGGGAGAGTGTGACCACAGCGCAAAGCTTTCTCCAGCACAACCCAAAGATTCTCAGTGGGGTTAAGATCTGGACTCTGTAGCAGCCAATCCATGCTCCCTGAAGCACTCTTTCACACCGTGAGCCTGATGAATGCTGTCATCTTGGAAGATGCCCATCAGGGTAGAAGAAATCCACTGATTTAATGACCTGGTCATACAGCATGTTGAGGACGTCAGCTGATCTCATTCTGTGGGCACATAGTGTTGTTGACCTGAGACCTGACCCACTGCAGCAACCCCAGATCATAATAGTTAGTCAAATCCTGGTGGCGACTTTTGTTTGGTCAGACAAAGGGCCTCATTCATGAACATTTTCGTAAGAAACTTCTTAATATCTGTTCTTGCGAAGGCAGTGTCAGCAAACTGCAGTAGTAGTAGTAGCTAAAATCCTTCGCATGTGTGTTCTGAGTTTCGTGAATCCCAACTTGCAAGACCAATTAGCATATGTCCCGCCTCTGATTCTGCATGTATGGACAACAAAGCGCTGCTCGCAAAAGGCCGTAAAGGAGGAAATGAATGACCAAACACAAATTCAAAACTAGTAATACCCAACAAAACCCCAAAATAATCTGCTCCACGCGCTCAAGGACCCACCTAACCGTTTTGGGCATGCGAATTAGCTCTCATTACAAAGTGTTTAAATATATATAATCTGTACATCGTAGAAGTTTTCCTTCCCTCCCGCGGGTCAGTCTGCTGGGTTAGCTTGTCGAGTAGAGCGCCCGCCTCGGGGGCAGAAGGGCGCAGGATCGAGGCCCGCGTTCGTCTTTATCAAATTACGTTTATGCTGCGCATTTAAAGGAACAGGCCACCATTTATCCATACTGAGATGTGTTCTTGCCTGAGCTTAGACGAGTTGATGCGTACCTGTCTTGTCTTTGTGCGTGCCCTCAGTCACACAAAAAGACTAAAGATGTTGCCTCTCCCAATGTGTTCCTATAGCTCCAAACAGGGGTGAAGTTGGAAGCTAACTCGCTCTCTCACGGGAAATCACAAAGACCAGACAGGTACGCATCAACTCGTCTAAGCTCAGGTAAGAACATATCTCAGTGTGGATAAACGGTGGCCTGTTCCTTTAATGCTGCATTATTTGTGAACATTAGCAGTAATGCATAAAAGTAAGCTATAAGGGATATTACCAACTTATTTCTGTATAAAGGCATCTGAAATTTATGATGAGAATATTTGCATTCTGGAATTCATTAACACATGATTGAATATGTACAAATATATATGACTCAGAATGCTGGGTCCCATCAGGAGCAGGAGTGTAAACAGAACTGGAGATGTTTTCTTAGGATTTGTTCTTAGAGAGGAGCGTTTTCAGCTAAGAAGAAGCGAGGAAGGGCTTCAGAACAAATGTCAAAGGATCAAAGTCAAGGGAAAGTAAACGAGTCTGAAGGTGGCACTGGCTCGATCGCTGTAGAAGGGATGTTAAAGGGAAGTAAAGTTCTCAGAGTGAACTTCCCCACTCTGGCTGAACTAAAGATGTGCCTGGAGCGTGGCTGAACAGACAATCTCAGAGTGGCTTTTATTGTATTCTCTTACTGTGAGGATAAGTACTTGGAGAGTTTTAGGCCAAAGCGCCATCAGGGCTGGTGAAGGTGCAGACTCTTACCATTGTCAGGTTTTTAATATTTGTCTTATGTGGCAATAACATATATCTGTATCTATCTATCTATCTTAAAAAATCACTGAAACTGCAGAAATGACGGGGGTTGGGCAATTATTAAATGTTCCTCCTCATTGTCTGCTGTAAAAGTCATATTGAGTGGTGGGGCACTTACAACTTTCACAAAAATCCAATTCTGTGTCGATTATCATTTTATTTTACAACCTATAGTTTTGTCCTTTCAAAATCCTTAAAGAGGAGACAGTGTTTGACATTGTACGTTGGTGCATGTTCTGTTATGTCCCAGTGCACAGGAAGTCACTCTGGAGTTGACTTCCATATGAACTCTGTGCCTAATTATCTCCATCTGTGCAGAGACACCATTACACGGACAAGTCTTAATCATTCATAAAGAACAGAGGTCTATCTGCCAATGATCTCTGTGTTCCCTATTCCTCCCTCAACACAACTCTACATTATTCCCCATGTTTTGCAAGCCCTCAGCTTGTATAGCCCTTTTCACATGACACAAGTCACCAAGGAGCAGTGCGCAGCACACTGGAGGGCATAGACGGTTCGTGGGAGTTCGCCCAACCAGTCCACATGTGTTTTGTGGATCTAGAGAAAGCGTTCGACCTTCGTTATCTGCATGACCGCAGCAGGAGCTGAGTTCACATTGCCGGCAGTAAGTCAGACCTGTTCTCAGTGCGTGTTGGTCTCCGCCAGGGCTGCCCTTTGTCACCGGTTGTGTTCATTACCTTTATGGACAGAATTTCTAGGCACAGCCAGGGGCCGGAGGGGGGCCGGTTTGGGGACCTCTGTATCTCGTCTCTGCTGTTTACAGATGCTGTTGTTCTGTTGGCTTCATCAATTCAGGGCCTTCAGCTGCTCTGGGGCGGTTTGTGGGAAGCGGCCGAAATTTGAGGCCTTGGTTCTCCATCGGAAAAAGGCAGCTTCTCCTCTCCAGGTCAGTAGAGAGTCCTTTCTTCAAGTGGAGGAGTTCAAGTATCTCGGGATCGTGTTCACCAAAGAAGGATGGAGCTTGAGATCGACAGCCGGATCGGTGCGTCGTCAGCAGTGATGCGGTCGCTGTATCGGACTGTTGTGGTTGTGACTTGTAATTGACGGGAAGCCTCTTCTCCTTTGTGGCGCAGCAGAACGCTGCTACTGCTGGTGTGGCCACTCTTGTGTCATCGCCCCACTTTGTTCATGAACGCAAGCAACGTGTTGCTTCGCTCGCAGGTGGTGTGGCCCCCGTGTCACGGACTCCACGCGCCTTTTTCTCTCCCATGGCCCGGGAGAGAGCTGGCGCTGGGAGCGTTCGGGCGCTCTCTCGCTGTTTCCCCAGAGCCGCGCTCTAAAACCCTTTCCCCGCTGGCCGAGCTCACGTCCCGCGGTCGTGCATTCACAAACTGTCCCTCTGCCACTCCTCTCTCCGCCCCACTCCAGCAGTGACTTTGGTTTTGCAAAATAATCATGGACAACTAAAGTGACGAAGAAGACACTGCGCGTGTCTCCTCTCCTGCTGGTGCCTGCAGCTGCATTTCCCCGTGTTCGCCTGCATTGCGCCGGCTTCAGTAGCGCCGGCTTCAGTAGCGCCGGCTTCAGTAGCGCCGGCTTCAGTAGCGCTGCCACTGGGCCAGGACGGCATAACTCGCAAAAAATATCAAACATGTTTGAAAACCTTGCGACTGTGCGATTTTCACTTGTACGTTTAGCAGCTATTCGTGGCTCGTAGCCCCTGTACACTGCACGACAGAGACGCACGGAGAGGCTGAAACACGACGCACAACTTTAAAATAGTAGAGCTGCTGATCCTTCAAATCGGATGCCTCCTGGTTGCGCCAGGCATGTCTTATTGGGAGGAGGCCCAGATCCAGGTCCCGCTGGAGGGACAAGGTCTCAGTCAGGTCATATTTACTGAAATCAAAAGCTATTTCAATCAAAAACATCTAAACATATTTTAACATAGGAGCCCTTGTGTGATAGCCTGTTTTTACCAGACCCTCGTACTTACTGCGTTTCGTACAAGGGTCTGGAACTTCTCAATTGAGCTCCGTTATTAGGTGGGAGGGGTGAACTCCTTTGAAACGATTGGATCTGATTTTCGCTAGCGTTTGGTCGTGACGTATGTAATGTGCCCGAGTGAGTGAAGCAGCCATCATAACTATCATAACTCTTGGGGACATTCCTTGCACATTCCAAGGCTTCAGTATTAATTTCTGGATATTTGGGAGCCGAGCCAGGACGGATTGAGGAGCTTCCATTACTTTCGTATCCGCCGGCATTGCCAAACTACAACCCGCAAATCTGCGCAAATGCTTGACGTCACCTACAACCCCCGCCTCCCCCGCTCGCTGAATGGTAGGTAGAAAGTCAACTGATGTAACGCGGCCATTGAGATCAAGCCCAGACGTACATGCAGGGCAATTATAATTGACCGGAGTTTGCGGATGGCTGCGGCCAGGCTACTTGTGTGATAGCGGCTTGTTAATTCTTAAATTAACCTGTGAGTTTTTGGAGAGTTTCTGCTTGGATTTCTTTGCAGGATGTCAGAATAACCTCCCAGAGCTGCTGTTTGGATGAAAACTGCCTCCCCCCCTCACAAAAGTTTTTTTTGTTGAGGCTCCAAAGGTTCTCAATAGGGTTGAGGTCAGGGGAGGAGGGGGTCCACATCATGAGTTTCTCTCCTTTTATGCCAGTGATGCAGAGGTATTCTTTACAGCAGGACATGGGGCGTTGTCATGAAGATGATTTTGTTCGGGAAAGCACAGCTCTTCTTCAGGGATCCTAAAGGTGCCGACCAGCTCTCTCCTCATGATTCTGGCCTAAAACATGACTCCGCCCCCTTCTTACTGACGTCACAGCCTTGTTGGGACATTACGGTCATTCACCAACCATCCACTACTCCATTGATCTGACCATCCAGGGTTACACGGCCTCATCAGTGAACAAGACTGTTTGAAAATGAGTCTCATGTATTTCTGAGCCACTGCAGCCGTTTCTGCTTCAGCTTCAATGAACAGTTTAGGGGAGGCCGGATAGAAGGTTTATGCACAACTAGGGATGGGCACCGTTAAACGGTTCCTACTTGGAACCGACCGAAAAGCTCCGGTCGGGGGCGGTATCGAAAAATTTTAATTCTTTCGGTGCCAACTTTCGGTTCATTTTCTCTCCAGACGTCAATATGTGACCCGCAATGAGTCTCAAAAAAGCTACATGAACGTGTGCGCAGATACTGACCCGCTTCAGCGCAAATGGAGCGAAGCAAAGATATATTTTATAGATGTAACTTATAGCGAAGCAAAACTTGCTAAACTTTTGTAATAGAGATGACAGAGCCGCGGTCTGCATCAGGACTGAGCAGGACGTAGACTACACCGGTTGTAAAACCCGGAGCTAAACAAAACCAGTTATAAACTAGGACTAAACCAGGACTGAATAAGAAACTTTAGCTTTAATCAAAGTGAACAGCAAAAAAGAGAAGTGACAATAAGAAAGACGTCTTTACCTTTAGTGACAGACCCGGAGGCGGAGCTTACGTGCTCTTGTTTACAACTTTACAGCGGCTGCAGCGACAGGAATATCGAAGATGGTTTGTTGAAAGTGAGCGCTCACTCTGTGTTAGACATTGTTGGTCCAGTTTTGGTATATTGTTAGTGGCAGAGTGAGCGCTCACACCATGTAAGGATCTTTGAGTGTGAAGTTGCTTTCGCTTCGTCGAACAGCGCAGTGAGTTTAGAAAAGTTTATCTGAAAGAAACTAATGCCTGATGTGGATCTGTCCTGTCTCTGCAGCTTAAGAGGTCATAACGTCCTTTCTTTCTTTTTATCTCTGCTAAAGTGGAAATTGTGCTCAAAACACGAAGTCACAGGCAACGCTGCTGCTCCTGTGTAGCTTCTGCTGTGCCGTTTTAGGATTTTTTCCTGAACTATACTTTTAATACACGTTATTTTTATTGAATTAAAATAACATAGGTATCGAAAAAAGTACCGTTAAGGCACCGGAACCGAAAAGCAGGTATCGTTAAAGTACTTGGTATCGAAAAAAAACGAACGGTACCCATCCCTATGCACAACTGCAGCCTCTGGAGGGTCCTACAGCTTCATGTTCGGGAGACTCAGAGGCACCAGCAGCTTCAAATACCTGTCTGCTGCTTTGTAGCAGCTGTTCTCTTAATCTAATGTATTTGTCTGGCAGAAACCATCCTCATTGTGCCTTTATCTGCACAAATCGGTATGATGATTACGCTTAATCTTTCATGAAATATCGAAGGTTTTCATACCTAGACCAAGGCATTCAACTATTTCATGCTTTTCATCAGCAGAAAGACCCTTTTTCTTTCCCATATTGCTTGAAAATGATGATCTGCTTAATAAAGTGAAACACCCTTTTTCAGTAGTTTTTCCCTTAACTGGGCTTAACCTGAAAACTGATCATCCCAGGTCTCTGAGATTAATGTCAGTGATTCATAGAGCCCCGAGGCACGATACCATCCATGAGTTTCATTAGAAAAATCTTTTTTTTTACCTTTTTGACATAAAAATACAATTTGCAAAATAATTTGCAACGCAGTGTATGCATGATAGGTCCAGTTAAAAATAAATCAATACAAAAATGTTTCCCTTTTAACTGCCGTCCCCCGTGATCGGGGGCTAAAGTTAGTGTTAGGTAAGCCTAATCAGGGTTATGATTTGGGTTTGGAACGGCAAATGTCATGTAAGTTGTGTTTCACTCACACAGATGTTAAACCTTTTTTTTTTTTTAGAAAACAGAAAGTCTTTCAAATGAAAGGGGCATATAGGCTGTAAGCTCTCCAGCTCCCATGCTTTGAGATTTGGATATAAATTATTGCAAACCCTAACCCTAGGGTAGTAGGTAATAGGTTAAACAACTTTTTAAAACGTAGCAATCTCCAATATTCGACTATCATTAAAGAGCCACAAGCCCTGACTCTACTTTTATCAATCCCTGCTCCAGCTCAGCTCCTCTCCCAGCCCAAGCTCTCCCTCTATCCCCAGCGGAGGTAAGGGAAAGTGGGGAGGATTTCCACGCTGCCGGGGGCGACAGGCTCTCTGTGCCATCCACTTACACAAACGGCAGGATCAGCGCTGCACACAAGAATAATTAGAAGATAATGGGTAGTAATGCGGCCCGATCTGTCCCGATTATCTCCTGGCAGCGATCGGCACAGCGCCATCTGGTGCCAGATCGTGGGGCAGCGGCTGCTCTGCCACTTGAAAAGAAGGTGGGCTTAGGCTTAATCTCAGGCGCCGTTCTGTTATTGACTGACTGTATGGTGCGATATTCAAAAGGCAGGCTCACACAGTTCTGTTTTAACTCCGTCCTTTGTGTTGTGTCTCGGAGACGCGTTTGACTGTTGAAGGGCTTATATAACTCCGCACTGACTTTTAGTCTTTTAGTGTTCCCTCGAAAAGACATACCTGGAGTTTGAGTGTTTTGTTTCGCTCAGGTTTGAATAATCATGAGGTGGAGTCCTCTTTGTTCAGGAAGCATGTTTAAAGTACATACATCTTTACTTACTTTTAGTGGCCCAGTGGCTGTATGAGTGGCTAGCATGATGGTGTAGCAGTTAGCACTTGTGCCTCACAAATAGAAGGTCCCGGGTTTGATTCCAGGGCCTTTCTGTGTGGGGTTTACATGTTCTCCCCATGTTTGTATAGTTTCCTCCGGGTGCTCCGGTTTTCCCTACCACTAAAAACATGTACAATAGGCCAGGATGAATGCGAACGTGCGAGACAACAGATGGAAATAAGCCTGAGGCTATATTCTGTCGTGGCATGTTTACATGCATGTGTCCATATACTGTATGTTCATTAACATGCACTATCCCGGCTTAAAAAAGGCTACACTGTCACATCAAAACTCAGCAAATAATTAAACTCTAAAAATATTTTTGGTGTAATGTTGAAATTGTGTTTCATTTTTACCCCTCCTCCCCGCCCCCACACTATTAAACAGTTCTGCTTAGGGCACCAAAATGGCTTGCAGCGACCCTGAAAAGGCGGATCAACCAAATACTACTACAGTGCGTGACCTTTCTTTGTAGCGAGGGGGGGGGTAATGTATGAGGGCTGTTGACCTAATCTCAGCTGATCCCTGCTCTGCATTTGATTGGGAGATCTACATTTGGTTTCAGGAGTTTGATTCCGACCTTGTCAGAGGTGTTTTCATACATGTAGCACGTCATCAGTTGAGGACCTCAAAACCATGAGACTCTTTTTATTGTTTTATATTCACTTATTTAACGTAAAACACCATTGTGAAGTCTGAATCATATTTTCTATCAATAAACAGTACAGTTTGGGATCAGGGCCCGTGTTCGCCCTAATGTCAGGAACGTCAGGCAGAATCATGCGTCTTTCCCCCAGCCTTCGTGTCGGTGCCAGCCTGTCTCTCCGCGGCCCGTATCACAAAGAGCGGCAGAGATTGCATTTATATTACATGTGTAGGTGACAGGCGGTGCTGCGGTGTGTCTGCCTGACGGACAGTGAATGGGAGTGCGGCTGAGAAGAGTGGACAAGTGTCTGTCAAAGCCCTCTGTAACTGCAGAATTCAGCCTGCCGTGGGACAATCACAAATGACAGGACAATCCACGTCCAGTTCGGCTGTAAGTTTGAGTATTTTGTTGGAGCTTCCCTCATTTGTGGCAACACCTTTCGTAGAAATGTGCGCTTGATCCCGTGGCATCCGGTAGAGCAGTGCAAAACCGTAAGGAAATTGTCCTGAGAAGAGTGTCAGTATCTTTAGTTCTGTTTTGTGTATATACTAGTTGAAAGGTATTGTTTACAGTCGGTGATCCGGCACAAGTGCAGTACGCCGTATCAACACAACCCACTGAGAACCTCATTAACATCTCTAACATCATTTTAAAACATCCACAGGCAGTTCAGTCTACCTAACAAATGAAAACAGAATGACTTAGACTCATTTAGATCAACTTTGTACCGAGGATCACGAGGTACCACACTAAACTGACCACGAAAAGCTCGAAATGATCTGTGCCAAGGATTTATTTTATTTATTTATTTATTTGATAGGGACAATGCATATTGATGAACAGTTGCACATGAGCACTGTAAATATGCCAGATTATAGCAGGGATGCTAGTTTCCATCTGTAGTCCCTAGGCAGGCAGCACATACACAATTTACAATTAACATAATGTGACAACAATAATAATAATAATAATAAATTTTATTTATATTGCACTTTACATTTCAGCGAAACCTCAAAGTGCTACAACAGAATAATAAAATCTGATAAAAACAAAAAGAACATTCACATAGTAAAAACAACACAGCAAACAAACAAATTAGTCTGAAAAGGCCTTTAAAAATAAATGTGTTTTTAGGCCTTTTCTAAAGGCCTCAACACTCTGGGGAGCCCTCAGGGACTCTGGCAGGGCATTCCAGAGTCTCGGGGCAACTGCCTTAAAGGCCCTGTCGCCCATTGTGGAGAGCTTGGTCACGGGCTGGTGAAGGGTGTGGGTGAAAGTGGACCGTAGGCGCCTTGTGGTGGTGTGTGGGGTAAGGAGCTCAGTGAGGTATGCCGGGGCTGTTCCATGGACACACTGGTATGTGAGGAGGCAGATTTTGTAGTGGATTCTGTGGTGGATGGGCAGCCAATGAAGGGACCGGAGGACAGGGGTGATGTGGTCATATTTGCGCCTCCTTGTCAGGATCCTGGCTGCACAGTTCTGAATGTGCTGGAGCTTCAGGAGGCTCTTACCAGGGATCCCGACGAGGAGGGCATTGCAGTAATCCAGCCTGGAGGAGACAAAGGCATGGACCAGTTTCTCAGCGTCTGATTGTGAGAGGGAGGGGCGGAGTTTGGCGATGTTTCGTAGGTGATGGAAGGACACTTTGCAGAGGTGGCGGATATGGTTCTCAAATGACAGATGAGGATCAAATCTGACCCCTAGGTTTGTAACGGAGGAGGAAAGGGGAATGTTATGGCTTGAGACATGAATATTGGATATGGTGGATGACTGGATTTGGTGCCGGGTGCCAATCAGGATGGCTTCAGTTTTGCTGCTATTTAACTGGAGGAAGTTGTTAGTCATCCATGCCTTTATCTCCTCCAGGCAGAGGTGGAGTGCAGACGGTGGGACTGAGGAGGATGTAGAGTCAATTTTCATGTACAGCTGTGTATCATCAGCGTAACAGTGAAAAGAGACTTGGTGGTTTTTGATGACCTGGCCAAGGGGGAGCATGTAGATAGTAAAAAGGACCGGCCCAAGGACCGATCCTTGAGGGACCCCACAGGTGACTGTGTGAGGCAACGATCTGGCCTGCCCCAGGGCAACATACTCCTCTCTTCCTCCGAGGTATGAGCGGAACCAGTCAAGGGTAGTACCAGTGAGGCCAACAACTGACTGGAGCCGATGGAGCAGGATGTGATGGTCCACGGTGTCAAACGCGGCCGACAGATCCAGGAGGACCAGGAGGGAGGGTGAGCCCTGATCTGCAGCCATCAGCAAATCATTAGTTACTCTCACCAAGGCAGTCTCTGTGCTGTGTGCTGACCGGAAACCGGATTGGAATTTTTCGTACAGATTATGTGTTTGAAGATGATGATGAAGCTGAGCTGCAACAGCCTTCTCCAGGACCTTGGATAAAAACGGTAGGTTGGATATTGGTCGGTAGTTTGCCAGATTTTCAGGATCTAATGAGGGTTTTTTCAGTTGGGGATGAATGACAGCAGTTTTAAGAGCAGGCGGGACTTCACCAGATTTTAATGAATGATTTATTACAGCAGTAATTAATGGACTGATGGCGGGGATATTGGCTTTTATAAGTGGAGTTGGCAGTGGATCCAGGGAGCATGTACAGGCCCTCATGTTCATCATGATGCCCTCTACCTCTGTCTGTGTAATACTGTGAAAACTAGAGAATGTGGACAGTGGCTCCAAAAGCATATTTTCTGGATGAAGGGGGGTCAGATCAGGAAAGGTAGAACGTATAGTGTCAATCTTGTGGGTAAAAGAGTCCATGAACCTATTACACTGATCCTCAGTGGTATCACTGATTGCATGTGTGTGGGGTTTGATGAGCGAGCTAACTGTGGAAAATAGTTGTTTTGAATTTCCTGAACTACTGGCGATTTTGTGTGAATAGAATTGAGAGCGGGCTGTAGCTAGAGCTTTGGAATAGGCTTTTTGATGGTTTCGGTAGGCTTCTTTATGTACTACCAGCCTGCTAGCCAGGTACTGCCTCTCCAGGGCTCGACCAGTCATTTTCATTTTCCTCAGCTCATCTGTGAACCATGGGGATGATCTGGGAAAAGAAACTGTTCTTGTTTTTAATGGTGCATGGATGTCGAGAATGTCATGAAGGCCTGAGTTGTAATGTTGAACAGATGCACTAACTGTTGGAAAACTAGAGAATGAGGAGAGTTTTTGAATGTCCTGGTTCATGGAGACTGAATCTATCGTTTTCAGGTTTCTAAACTGTATTTGACGCTTTGGTCTGGAGCATGGGCATCCCAGGGACAGCTCCATTGAAATGGCCTTATGGTCAGACACGCCTAAGTCGTGGATTTGAAGGTTGTATATAGGGGCAGTGTCGGTGATGACCAGATCGAGGGTATGCCCCGTGGTGTGTGTGGGCCCTTCTACATGCTGTTTAAGATGGAGACAGTCCAGGAGTTCGAGAAACTCAAAAGCCAATGGGTTTGTGGGGGAGTCAACATGCAAGTTAAAATCCCCAAGTATGACTGTATTGGAGGATGTAGCACAGAGTGATATTAGCAGGTCCTGTAGTTCAGTGATGAAACCTGAATGCATTTTAGGTGGACGGTAGATAAGGACTATTGTTGTTGTTATTTTTGATATACATTTGAATAGAAGGCATTCAAATGTGGACAAGGCAGGCACAGGGAGGGATAGTAGATGGAGGTCTTTTTGGTGTATCACTGCCAAGCCTCCTCCGCGTCCAGTGGTCCTAGCCTTTTCCATGTAAGTGTATCCAGGGGGACAGGCCTCATTCAGGGAAAGATATGACTCTGGTTTATGCCACGTTTCAGTCAGACACATAATGTCAATATTTTTTGACAATAAATGCAGTAACAGTAAAGGATCACAACCACATCATCATAAAAAACAGAATACACATCACAATAAGTTTGTCCAAACTTATTCCTTATATTTAGGATTTCATTTTGGCTTGACCTGTTTAACAATTGCATAATTTATTATCTTAATCCACACTTCAATATTACTAAAATCACCAAGGTATGGCTGGATGGCTGATACCACTTTTAAAACATCAATACGATACCGATCCTTTTGGGGGTCATGTCTTTAAGGAAGGAAGGGCCTGGTCGGTCTTTGATTGGGGACCGTTTGGAACACCAGGAAGCCTGGGTGAATGTAGTGAGTGAGTGGTTGGTGGTGGTCAGAGGGGCTCATGGCGCAGACTGGTTGCCTCGCTTATGTCAGTCTACCCCAGGGCAGCTGTGGCTACAATAGTAGCTTACCACCACCAAGTATGGAGCAAATGAATGTAAAGCGTCTTTGAGTGTCCACAAAAGCGCTATATACAGTAAAACCGATGCATTATTATTATTATAAAAATACTGTAATATATCAAGTTGGAAGTTGGAGTATCACATCTGCAGTTACGTGTAGCTAATGTCGTCAAAAAAAAAAAAAAAAACACTAGAGACTGGGGAAAGAGAAGGAAAAGGAAATCGTTGACTCCACTTTTGCTCGGTGGCATATTTAGTATTTTCAGCTTACATTTTGCCAAAAGCAACTCAAAGTAGTGTAACTCATCTACATTTTTGAAACAGTTATATGTAAGCTGTAACTGCAAATATAGAATATATTACAATTTAAAAGTAACTTCCCAACACTGGACATGGATGGCCCAGTTCAATACTCTCCTGCTGTGGAGCCGAACAATGAAGTAAATTGTCCTTTTGTGTTTATAATTACTGATGCGTCTTCTTTTTACATAAATTAGTATAGTATAGTTTTTACCCAGTATCGATGCTTAAAAAGTCCCCCTTTGATATCGATGCTATGGTATCAATCAGCCCATCTCTATAACGTACACCAGAGAAGCCAAGGTCACCTCCAGCTGCTAAACCATCCCCACAAACCCTGATGTGTGGCTGGGCTGGCCTCGGTATTACCTCCTTGTTCTGTGGGAACCTCTACAACTACTATTTAAATCCTGAGCAGAGGCTTTACCCTGCAGACATGATGGAGGCGCAGGCCACTTAATGGGAGTAACTTTTTCTGTGTCTGCTCTTGTGGAGCTGATCTTTATGTCCCTACTTCTAATAACATGAACTGAGAAAACTCAATCATGGGCTGGTCATTCAGTTTTATGCTAATCGCTGTTAGCTGTTGCTTTCCTCATGCTGAAATGTATGCCATTTGTGCAAAACACTGACAACACAACCTCACATAAGCACTAAACGCTCACATGAAAGAAACGTACAAAACGCTGTGAGTTTGAGACTTTTGAGCGTGGTGTTTCCCTGCGGTGAAACACTAGACTAGAATTGTCCTCATGTGCATCTTTCATGTTGCTGAATGAAGTGGTTTGGATGGTATGAAGGTGATGTGTCCTGACCGCTGAGAAATGCTGCTCTGACACTTATCGGCGGTGCCAGCCAAGGGAGGAACTTTGTCACACATTTGTCAAGTCATCGACCGGAGAGAAAAGTACATTTGAACATGTCTGTGGATAATTGTATCTTGTCAAATGGAAAGGACCACGGAATGCAGAAATGTTCACGTCAACTTTAAAGTCACACTGCGGAGCATTTCAGGTTATGTGATTGTAAAAGTCAAGACATGGACTCAGTTATCCACCACAAAGCAGACAGGAGAGGACCTGATGGAGACGGGATCACCATGACGGAACATGTTAGTGTTGTGTAGTTGTCGGTGTGAAAAGCAAAGAAAATTGTCATGGCTCCAATGTGACACAAACACAAAATGAAAATGGGACAAAAAGCCACAAAAGACTAACAAAAATGTGACTAAAAAGCTATGTAACGTGTGACAAAAAGGGGATGAAAAAATGTGATGAAAACGCAACAAAAAAGCGATGAAAAGGTGACAAAAAGGTGACAATAAAGTGACAAAAATGCCACAAAAGTGTGACGAAAAGGTAGGGCTGTGCAATTAATCGAAATTCGATTACGATTTCGATTACAACAGTAAACGATTACAAAATTAGCATAATCGCAAAAAATCGATTATAATTGTTTTTTTCTGTTTTATTTTATTTATTTAAAAAAAAAAAAAAATTAAAAAAAATTTCACATTTTTTTTTCTAATTTTTATTTTTTTGATTTTTGTCACTTTTTTGATGGATTTTTGTCATTTTTTTGATGGATTTTTGTCACTTTTTTGATGGATTTTTGTCTTTTTTTTAATGGATTTTTGTCTTTTTTCTGCTGGATTTTTGTCTTTTTTCTGATGGATTTTTGTCTTTTTTTTTAATGGATTTTTGTCACTTTTTTGATGGATTTTTGTCTTTTTTTGATGGATTTTTGTCTTTTTTTTGATGGATTTTTGTCACTTTTTTGATGGATTTTTGTCACTTTTTTGATGGATTTTTGTCACTTTTTTGATGGATTTTTGTCACTTTTTTGATGGATTTTTGTCACTTTTTTGATGGATTTTTGTCTTTTTTTTGATGGATTTTTGTCTTTTTTTTTATGGATTTGTGTCACTTTTTTGATGGATTTTTGTCACTTTTTTGATGGATTTTTGTCATTTTTTTTATGGATTTTTGTCACTTTTTTGCTGGATTTTTGTCTTTTTTTGATGGATTTTTGTCTTTTTTTTGATGGATTTTTGTCACTTTTTTGATGGATTTTTGTCACTTTTTTGATGGATTTTTGTCACTTTTTTGATGGATTTATGTCACTTTTTTGATGGATTTTTTTTTAAGGCAACAAATAATCGTTTGAATAATCGTGATTTCAATCATGACAAAAATAATCGTGATTATTATTTTTTCAATAATCGAGCAGCCCTAAGAAAAGGCAGCAAAAAAGTGACGGCAACACAGCAACAATGCGAAGAAAAAGATCCATTTAGCTCAGTTTTGTAGCTCTCAAATGAGGCGCGGCACTGGCCTTTAGGCTGTAAGCCCCAGTAAGACGCTTTTAGATTTGGGTAAAGCCCAACTGGAAATCAGTCAAGAAAAGAGAAGAAAATGTCCAACGGCGATCAAACGAAAGAACTGGCAGCCACGTTCACAAGACCGAGTTTGTGGAAAAACATTTTTTGTAGTCGAAAAGTGTGACCACATAGTGTAACTGGACATCCTGTACTGCCACTGTGAGGGGCAGTGGGCGACCGCAGTGCCCGGGACCCGCCTCTACGCAAATGCTCATGATCATGTGGCTAGAGGATTCACCTATGATGCATGTTTTGGGATGATGGGGTGTTAACATGACATGCCTAAACACTAAACACCTTGAAAAGGTTCAAATGTAGCTTCTTTGTTGTGATCACGGGCCTCCAACTCATCCTGCTTGATGTTTTTTCTTTCTTTTGTCAAAAACTGCATCCCGTCTGACCTCTGCACCACCTGATTGGAAAGTTGAGAAAGTGCTTGTACTTCCACAGAGTTTGGCGCCGGAGCTGCCTGCTACATGACACCTCCCGAATTGCTGTGATGGAGCCCAGCGTGTATCAAAACAACATATAACAACGGCACATTTGGCGTCCCCATAATTAGCTCTATATGTGCACAACCGCTACGATTTATCACCGCGGCGCTGGCTCTCTTTACGATCCGCTAATCCCACGGCGAGAGGCTAATTTACATGACGGAGCGCGGGTAATTGGAGGCATGTTTCTGGGTAAGACTTCCTACCTGTAACAAAGCATCATAATCATCATTTTACTGCCAGGGAAGCGTTAGCTGAACGGGTTTGGAAGGTCGAGCGGGTGAGGACCAGGGAGCAGAGCTGGTATAGGTGCTACTTTTCAACCTTCAGTTAGAGTCATCACAGTTTTACAATTACATGTCACACACACACACGCACACACACACACAACAGATTATCTAAAGATTCAGAAATGTCAAAGCCACAAATATTTGCATGTATACCTCGCTCCAGTGTGTTAAAGCCGGTGCATCTGATATCAAAATACCAAACCCTGATTCATTTCTTTAAAGGATCTGTGTCATGCTATTTTAGCCATTCAAAAGTAAACTATAGGCATTTATATGATATATTGTACCACTATCACTATGGAGCTCTCATTTGTGTGAGAAATATAAGTATTTTCTGGAGGTATTTTTCCAACCCGGAAGACAAGACGCTTGGATTCAGTTAACTCCGAGTTGATGCAGCCCATGCAACATTACCGGTATTAGAAATATAAATATCGCAGCAATAAGTGAAGTTCACAGTGCAGTTATACGGAGTTGAAATATGAAACACAGCTAACACCCGTTTTGATGTACTCAGCGCTCTGGCCGCTCCGTTGGGTGTTTTGGTTCAACAAGGTTCACCCATCGGTGAAGTGATGAACAGATTCTGGCTGGGTAGTCGCTCAATCCCGGAGACAAATTCCAACTTCTGGCGAGTGGACTCTGCTCTAGACAGGGAAGTCCTGTACCTCTCGTAGCAAACACGCGTTATCGCTGACACATTATCGTTATGCAAGAAAAAACGAACAGGCGTGTCCAGAGTAGGTTAGAAAGGGGCCCCTTTTTCACAATTTCGGGGGAAAATGACTTTGTTCAGACACTCAGGGGTTGTGTGTTTGTTTACTCTACAGGGGCAGCGAGGACACGTCGGGCACTTCCTTTCCCCCCCTTACAACAGAAGTAATGAAAAAGCTGTTAAAATCAGGCCGTAAGGCATTACATTACAGACGTCAGGCACTTCCTGGTTGGACAATCTGACGTAAAATGCACAACATGGGCACAAGTCAGTCGTTTATCAGGAGAGGGCGGAGCAGCTGCTCAGAGAGCAGGATTCAGGAGGATTACACAGACGTGCGTGATGAAGACAAAAAACACTCTGGGGTGTTTTTGAGGACATAGCATTACAACATTACTACATGGTTAAAAGCTCCAAACACTGATGCATGATATAGGACCTTTAAGATATGTGTGATTTAAACCTCACAAAGTCTACTTGGATGAATGGTCAGGGGGCTGAAGGTGTGCAGAATAACATCTTCAGTCTGCCCCGGGGCAGCTTTTCTGCAGTAATGCCCTGATGGAAAACTGCACTCACACTTCAACCCCACACAGTTTAGGACTCAGACTTTGCATGTGCAGATGTTAAGCTAACAGCAGCTGTGTTCACTGTGGCTAAATCAACAGCGGCGTGATGTTGTGACATAGGACATGCCTGTTCTCTCTCTGGCAAATCAGAGGCCAGCAGTCTGTTCACGTCAGCTCAGTGCAAGAGAATGCTCAGCCAGCTTTAATACAGGGGTTCACTTACTTATTCCATGCTGTTGTGAATGTCTCAGGTGTTCCTGCAAAATATAGATTTTTTTATTTTTCATTGATGATATCACGTTGTCCAGGCCCTGAGGCAGAAAAAGCAGCCCCACACCAGGATTCTCCCATACTTCAAAGTGAGGACAGGGTGTGGCTGTTCCATTTGTCCTCCACGCATAACATTGTGTGTTCCTCCCAAACTATTCAACAAATGTTCAGTGGACTGATTAACCCAAAGTTGAATGTTTTGGGAGGAACACACAACGTCATGTGTGGGGGGAAAATGGAACAGCCCATCAACACCCATCCCCTATCCTCTCTGTGAAGTACAGAGCAGGGGAATCAAGGTGTGGGGCTGTTGTGTTGCCTCAGGGCCTGGACAATGTGATATCATCAGTGGAAATAAAATGTCAAAGTTATTTTTCAGAAGGACCTGAGACATTCACAACAGCGTGGGCGGATCCTTCTTTTGCAGCAATAACTGTTTTTCTGTCGAGTAGACGTTCACAACGATCAGGATGAATCTTGGACCATTCCTCTTTACAAACCTGCTGCAGTTCAGCCAGATTCAGGCGGTGTACTTACTTATTCTTATTCCTGTGAATGTTTACATGTTATGGCCAATAAAAACATGATCAAATGTAAATGTTTGGGTGGTATTAGTTTAAGCAGACACTGTTTCGTCTTTCCTGTGATTTTGATGATAAGTTAAGGCAGAAATGTGAGAAATTCCAAACGGTTCTTACTTTTTCTTCCCACTGTACATGAGTCGCCTGAAAGTTTGTGTAAATGTTAATCCCTCATTTCTGTGGCCTGTAACATTTAAAAAAGACTAGCGAGCAAAAAGGTTTCTGTTTCTGTGGTATTGCAATAATATTACGATGTACTTCAGTATTTCATAGTATCGACTTGAAGCTATAATGCCCAGTGCTGTTTTTCTACTCAGCAGCAGTTTCAGTTTTTAACAGTGCTCTTTTTGTTAAAATAAACAGCCCGAGTATGCTTTATGAGTCGTTCTGAGAAGACAATTACAAAACAAATCTGCGTATTTACAATATTTATGTGCCACATTTTCGGTGGTGTTCTGTTATTTGCGCACCCCCACACAGACACATGCAAATTTGCAGACTTAATCATTATAAATTCACTCAATTAACTGAAGCCTGTGCAGGTGGAGTCCATTTAGCCGCCTGTGTTTGTGTAGGAGGCTGCGGGGGCGGCGGGGGGGGCTAAGCTGTGTTTGGTGTGTGCGGACACGTCTGCAGGCTAACCGCGCTCAGGCTAACGCCGCTAACGGCAGAGAAATGAGCCATCGGAGAGCTACCCAGGGCCGCCCCACAAGGCTTGACCCCCCGTTTGGAGCACTCACCCGGGGCAGAGGTCAGCGCCAGGGGTCCGTAGTTAGCTCACAGGGAACGTTGGTCTTTTAGATGTCAGGGAGTCGCTATATATATATATCTATTCTATTCTATTCTATTCTATTCTATTCTATTCTATTCTATTCTATTGTATTCTATATGTTTACATGAAGAGTTCAGAGTCTCTTTAACATTTCTTTTTAATTTAAGAGGAGGCCCCCATGGTCACAATGAGGAAACCTTTCAGAAAGAGTTCTCATAAGATCATTTCAAGTGTCAGTCACACAAATGTCTAATGTGTCATAATACAGATGTTGCGATGTTAACTGATGTTTTTCCGTTACACTTCCTTCTTGGACAGTGACAGGAAGAGACATATGTAGAGGTAAACATCTTCATCTGTTGCCGTGCCAACCATGCTGCACCAATGAGAAATGAGTGAGTCAGAATTCAATGGAACAATTCCTCTATCTGTCACAAACAAACAAATATCCCCCATCTTTTCTTCATTAAATGGTTATTTGACTGAAGTAAAACTATGATCAATACTTACCACAGACATTAACCATTAAAAGGAAATGTGTTATTACAAAGGGATTAAAACCTGTCATTTGTGCATTGTTTTTAAAAGAGGATTTTGTGAATCATACATTTCACCTGGAACAAGCAGCAACTCCATAACTGAGACTCGGAACTGAGACAACTGTTGTTTTCCCAAATACACTATTGCAACATTTTTATTATACTATATAATTTTACAATGAAGTTTTACTGTAAACTGATTATGATATTCTAACATGAGCAACAGAGTAACTTTTGCAGATGCATTTATCTCCGATGTTACCGTCCTGAACTACTGGAACGTTACAACTCGGAGAAAACGTTTAATCCTGGTCCCTGACGACCTGGTCCTACAACGCAGCATTAGCCTCATGTATTCATGATTATACTTGTTTGTTTGTTTGTTTTTAATAAAAAAGGAATAAGTATCATTATTTACAAATCCATATGAAAATCATTCAAACACTATGTTACACTGTAAATTCCAACTCATTGCGCTTACTTGGAATAAGTTGTAAACCCGATGCATAATTATCAAGCCCAATGTTAAGCCCTTATTACTAGTAACGCTAGTATGATTAAGAGGGATTTCACAGTATTTATTGCTTATGATACAAGTTCTGATTACTAGACATGTTAGTACTGACAACTGAGAATTCCTAGTACTGGTTACTTTAATATGGCCTTAACCTGTACTATTATTCTTAGTACTGGTTACTGGAATATTCCTGTTCCCTTTATGGTTTATTTGTTATTCCCGTTAATGAAGTTTTACAAATTTAGTACAAGATATAAATGTAATAAAGCAAAACGGTGTAAAACACTTTATTTTTTTATCATGTGTCACATGACGGTTACGTGACGGTCAAGTTCCCGTTACAGGGGGGCAGTAGAGGACACTGGGGAGGTTAGAGAGCGTTACTAAAACCATGTACTGGATAAAGAGAAAAGCAAGTCAAGCCAATATGAAGCCTATATTATTCAAAACTGGCAAATCCTAGTAAATGGGACAGAATCTTATAATGGATACTTTAGAATGAGCATGAGCACAACAGGACGACAAATAATCATTACTGGCATCATGTAAAGTTAGTCAGTACTGGCAAAACCCTGTTATTGGAACGGAGACATGTTGCTGTAAAATGGAAAAGCAATTAATCACAATTTTCTCTTGAAAATGTTCTTCTTACGTGGAATAGAGGGTAATTGCTGAAAAATTCAGGTCTCCTAGTATTTATAACATTCTATTTCATGTTACGACCTTAATCGGAATTTACAGTGTAGCTTCCTGGGTTTTATTTCATCTCGCTCTCAGCATTCTGACTGACAAACGTCTTTAACAGGCGATGTTTGTCAGTCAGAATCTTATTTAGAGCTGCAGTGCACAGTTTGAGGTTTCAGGTAAAAAAAGAGTGTGTAGTTTTTGTTTTCTCTTTAGAAAATGAAAGGAGGTGCTTGCCCTGCCCTGCCCACTGATGCTTCTTCTTCTGAGCTCCCTTTAAAACAAAATCAACATTTTTCGACTGGGTTAAGGCCAGAAATTGAAACAACAAACCCAGACCTATTTTCTACCAACCGAAACAGTTCTAACCCAAGTACACAGGGAGAAAAAGTGTCCCCCCTCCTCATTTACATGGGGTCGTTTGTTACCACTTTATGATTATATATGAGGCTTTGTCTGGCTGTGCATGTCCCTTCAGCACTCCCAGCTGCTGCCATTAATAACCGGCGCCGCTGCACGGGACCGGGAGCTTGTTAGCACCGGAGTGGAGCATCGTGAGCACATCCACAGCCGGGACAGAGGCGAGAGAGGGCCCCAGCTCACCCGAAACACTGCACCCCCCCCTCCTCAGCAGCACCCAGGCATCATGTCCCGCATTTGTCCTGCTGATTGCACTGAGCCGTCACCGGGCAGGATACATGCGAGAGGGAAAGGAGAGGCAGAGAGGAGCACGAGCGCAAATTGAAGGGACAAATTACCAACAAACAGCCAACAGATGTAATGTGGTCAGTGGAAGTATGTGTTCAAGGTAGAAGGACAGAAGCAGGTCCTACAGGGCGACAGACTGCGCCGAGCAGGGGGCGAGCTGGTTATTTTAACATCCCAGCTGTGAGACTGCGTGGGCCAGTGTGTCCCCAATCACACTTTTTCTCCGATGCTGTCTTAGCCTGGCCCATACAGACTTTTATTCAAGAGTGTAAGGTCGATTTAGAGGGAAGTGTTTAACTTAATAACGGTGTTTAGTTCTTTCCACTGTTTTCTGTCAATTCTGCAACAGGTTTAGTTTTCCTTAAAGCCTTACGGCGGGTTTTGGCCACGTGTGATCTCTAGTCATGAGAAAAATCTTAGGTCGTAGCTGAAGATCGTAGGTCTTATGTCGTACAGTGAGACAGGGACAAAGATTTAAAATAGAACCGACCAAAGACGAGCTACGACGACATCAGGCAGTGTCTGAGTCGTAGAGTGAGCCACCCTCTCACTGCAGAGAGGATCTCTGTCAGTGTCCCGTCCACACATCAGCGCATGAAACCAGGCATGAGCGGGTCCGACTCTGCATTTTACAGGACTTTCTCTGGACTTTTCCGTGGAAAGCACCGCTAGCATGTTGCACTGGCCAGAGCTAAACACGCCTGAAGCCTGAAACTGCTACGACAGAGCTTTGATCGTAGCTACGATTGTCTCTTAGAACACGGTGGAGACGAGAGCAGCTCACGAGTTTATCATCCCCACGTCGTGCAGTGTACACCAGCCATTAAAGCCACACATTACAGTCGCCAAAACTCAGAGCTAAACATGCCAGCGATACATGCTCCAATGATCAGCAGATGTCCAGCCTTGTATCTGTTCAAAGGTAGGACCGTCTGGGACTTTGCTAACAGCCAATCAAATCTGGAAAGGTTTTATATTGATCCAGTCACAGAGCACGTTGTCATGACAGGAACAGACTTAACAACTTGCAAAATATTTTCTTAAATGTGCTTAACAAGAATGTGCCTGCGCAGATGTTGATGCTTCATCTTCTGTAAAGGTCAGCGCTCACCGGAACACAGCGCCCCGCGGCACGTCCGACGACCAGGGGGGATTTAAACCCACACTGGAGCGCGGCAGATCAAGGCTTTCCTCAAACCACGCAGGGCTTTAAACACATGATTTATACATAGAAATAAAACAAGACACATATGTGTCGTGAAGTAAAGAACATCTGGTGTATTTCAGAATACAATATGTCGTCTCACAATTTATCTGGTTTACACTAACGTAGCGTTGGAAATAAACATTACACCTTGCTACTTATTACTACCGGTGTCACAGAGTCTAAAGTGTGTTGCAGAGCATCCACTTCACCTGTTCGGCAAATACGGCTTTGTTTACAAAAACTTGCCGTTGTGCATTGGAGTTGAATATACCCAAGTGACATGACACCTGCTCGATATCCAGAACTTGCTCTTCAGTCACGTCCATCTGGAATGTGAGGAAATCCCCGTGACCTCAGACTGTGCGTCTTATATTGTGGCTGGCCAGGCTAATGGTCAGCGAGACAGTGACGAGGCTATTCACGGTGGGATGTCCTGATAAATCTATACCTGAAGTAAAAGCAAAGCAAGCAACATCTCCATAGAGACGAGATGGTGCTGTCCCGCTGCCAGCTGAGGTACGAGGTGAGCCCTCTCACATTAAACACTTCAGCTTTAGTTGTTGTTTTTTATAACTGTGTAACTAAGAGCATCATGCAGTTAATATTTACTGAAACAACATCACCCTTTGTTGGGTTGGAAAGCTGCATTTTGGACATCGCTGGTGAAACAGACAACAGGAAGTTTTATGTTTAGTTTCCTCTAGTAATAATATTAAATTGTGCAATAGGAAACATTTCAGATTTGTTTTCTGTAGAGTGAAGAAGAGCACAATAGAGATCTAACTCCTAAAACATCCATTTCTTTGTCCATCTCTTTAAACATTTCCCGGGGAAGAAACCCAGACTCCATTTTAGGTCTTTATGAAGTGCAACACTTGTATTTGTGGAAAGTTATTTTTCAGTTTGGGCTCTGGAGAGGCTCAGCGCTCCATCTTTTAACTTGAATAACATTTGACCTGCCCGGGTGTATTACCACCTGTGTGTGTGTGTGTGTTTTCTGTGTATTTCTGAGGTTAAACTTAGAAACCAAGCCGGATGAGTTCCTCGAATCTGCCTGAGGACTAAAGGTCTTCACGGACTTCCCGCTCCACTTTTTAAATCTCATTTTCTCTTTGTAAATGAAATGCTAAGAGAGAGTCCAGTTTTTCCAGCCTGCCTGAGAGCCGGCGTCCTGGGAATAGCGGCCTCCTCCATGGCGTTTTCAGGGCGGCTGCGTAGCCACCGGGCATGTTTGCGGTTGAAGCCGTAATGAGGCGAGCGGGCAGGAGCGTCCCGCCAGCAGACGCTCCCCTTTGTGCCACCCCCCCCGCGCTCCCCCGAAACGGGCGCCGTGATCTGCGCTCCACGACTCCGCTGCGAACAAAGGCGTGGAAATGGGATTTATTTAGCACGCCTCATCAAAAGGGAATTAGCAGGGCCTGTGTTTAGAGCAGGGATGAATGGTGGGATCAGCCCCGTAATCCGCTGCCCCCCCACACACTCTCTGCCCCCCGAAAAAAAACACCAGAGAGTGGCACACATTAGTGGGAGGTGCTTTTCGACCACGCTGAAGACACTGGGTTTCTTGGTCAGTTGGGATGGGAACAAACAATAAAAACTTTCAAGAGGCATAATGTAAAGTAAGAGTGAGGGGCACCAGTGGACTCTACACTGGTCAAGGAAAGGATCTTTTTACAATCATTCAGGCCACACATAAACATCAGCTTTCTCAAGACCAAGGCTGGTACTATTCATCTTTTTTCGATACCAGTACTGACTCAAATATTTGTCATATAGAACGGGAAAACTGAACAGTATTGTTTGGGAAACATCAGACTCAGAAATGTGTGAAAAATTGGCCATTGGACATTGGATGACACCAGCAGGTCGTCTGCATACATTACCTCATGAATAAACTGTCTGAACATCAAACCTGTCGCTGGACACACCAAAAACAATCAAAAGCTGTCACTGTCATTGGAAATACGTTTGATTTGACAACCTTCCGTTTTCAGGCACGAAAAATGAACTTTTACTGAATGAAACGCCACTGCCTGTTGTTACTGTGCCATTTAGTGTACTTTAAAGTTGACTTTTACCTGCATTGTGCGTGTGTATGCATGTGGGGGGGAACTGTCTTTGGTAAATAAAATAAAAAAGTAGGATGTGCGCCCTCTGCTACTGTTTTGTGTAACTACATGTCGTACCATCTGAACATTTTTTTAAACTTGTATCACAGAAACATTAAGGTGAAATGAGTGTCTCTTGCCTGGCCTGCCAGACTCTCCTCCTTCCTGCTCAAAAGAAGAACCGTCTGGGCGGCGTCTCGCAGCCAATCGTTTCACGATTTGACCCACATCGGTCCAATCACGCACCGAGAGACGGCAGCCGTCACCTGTCACCACCACGCTCTCTACCAAAACATTAAAGATGGCGGCGCACCGACCGATGCACTGTTTTCTTCTGCTCTTTCATCTATTTTAAATCATTTGAAAAAAATTAAAATTCCTAAAACCGGAGCAAGAAACAGCGTTGGAAGCGTTCCTCGTAGAAAAGGCCGTTTTTGGAAAGGCTTCCTGCTGCTTGTTACTGCGACGTTTCTAGCCTTGCTCTGATTGGTTGATGGCGTCTGTTAATCATGCCCACCGGGAAATCGTTGAGATCATGCTCGTTCCCAGACTATATGTCTTTGAAATATCTATGAAAAAGCATGTAGCTTGGCAGGCCAGGCAAGAGTGTCTCTGTTGGTGGTGGTTCTCAAACTGCCCCACTTCTCCTTTGTTTACTCTTTTTTCTACTTCTTCTCCTTTCTCTTCTTCTCCTCCTTCTCCATCTGCTCCTTCTCCTTCTTCTCCTTCCTCTCTTCTTTTACTCTCTTTTTCTTTTCCTCTTACTTATTCTCCTCCTCCTACTTCTCCTTCTTCTGCTCTTCCTTCGTCTCTTTCCTCTCCTTCTTCTCTTACTTCTTCTCCTTCTTGACCTTTATTCTAACCAGGGAAGTCCATGACATTTCAGAATCCATTTTTCAGAGGATTCTCAGGACAAACAGTTAGACATATCGTCTAGGAAAGGAGGGTCAAGTATTTTACAAGATGTTTCTTTGAAGGTCAAATACTACTTGATGAGATCGTACTTGGTGTAAAAACGTGGTCCTTGTCAGTCCCTTTTGCAGGACCGACTGCATACTCAGTGCCCTGGGTTAGACACTTCCTTGCATGTTAGTGATTGAGAAAAATGTGCCTATGTTTAGATGTATGTTGTTGTTTTTTTGTTGTGGCTGTGATGTACTGGAATAGCTGTCTAAACTCAAATGGTTTCTTCACTCGCTGTTTCGTCAATACACCCTTAACCATTCCTCCCATCTTCACTCTCCATAACCACATTACTTTCTCCTTTTTTTCTTTCTCTGAACCTTTCAAACCCCAGCCCCCCTTTATACCTCCCCCAACATGGCCGCCGAGCTGTCAGGCCCCATAATTGTGCTGCTGACTGTCAAAAGGCTGGTGCGGCAACACGGAAAACAACAAGCAGCACGCGTGTAAACTACAGTAAACAAGGAAACACACGGCGACATCCCCCCGGCGGCCCCTCCCACTATCTCCCCGCCGCTGATGAAACGTCCCGCAACAAACCCGCCAGCTCATAATGGGCTCGTGTAATGTCGAGTCGACGGGGGAGGAGCTTTTAGCAGCGTCATAGTGATGTTCCCTCAAACAAAATAAACTTACTGTTGTGTTTTCTTCAATGGTGCATGTGTTCGTGAACACTCTGCTCCACCTGCTGATGTCATCGGGTGAAAATGGCCCTCTGTGGTTTTTAAGTCCATACAGCGCGGTGGCACAGCGGTTAGCCCTCGTGCTTCACAGCTAGAAGGTCCCGGTTCGATCCCCATCTGGACGGGGCCTTTCTGTGTGGAGTTTGCATGTTCTCCCCATGTCTGCGTAGGTTTCCCCCGGGTTCTCTGGTTTCCCCTACCACTAGAACATGTACAATAGGTCCTTCCTCCAGCCAGGTGTTTCTGATTATCCACACCTGGTGAAAGCACCGGCCTGTGCTGCTGCTCAATACAGGTGAACCCAGCGGCCTCGAGGATGGGTCAAATACAGAGACAGAACTCTCTCCTGGGGTGAATAAAGTAACACTAACATTCACATGGTCGTGACAGCGCCCTCTGTTGATGTAACATCTTTGAATTCAGTTGTTCAAGTTGTGCAACATCCACAGGTGACCAACGTGCTTCACAGCAGTAACAAATAATAAAACTCCTGACAGAATTAAAGGCCCTATACCTGAGTCTGTCATGTTTGCAAACAATGAAGAGGGAGCGTGTAGTACATTTCAAACTCATTCCTAACGTCAGCTTTATTTACAGGGAGCAGCACGGTCACTGTGCAGCTAACTGCTGGTTCACGATCAGTAAAAATGCCTCATAATTAAATGTGCACAAAGGTCTTGACTTCTTCAAAAATGTCTCTTTTTACAATAAACTGTAGGACAAAAGGTAAAAACCTGGTACAGGGACTTTCAGAAGAATTCTTCAAAACTGAGTAGGTTTGGTCTGGTCTAAGATAAGATCATATAAATAAATAAATAATCATCATCATCATCATTATGAGGTTGCAATAGGATTATTTCTTGTTTCCGTTATTTTGTTTCAGGCCATGTGAACAAAAATATATCTTTTTAGAGGCATAACGCTTGTTCCATCAAGATCTTATATTCAGTATTTGAGTATTTGAATTCACGTATTTCATTTCACACCATGGAGAGCCACCATGAGTCGGAGGGCAAAGCTCTCGATTTACCGATCGATCTACGTTCCCACCCTCACCTATGGTCATGAGATTTGGGTCATGACCGAAAGGACAAGATCGCGAATACAAGCGGCCGAAATGAGTTTCCTTCGCAGGGTGGCTGGGCGCACCCTCCGAGATCGGGTGAGGAGCTCAGTTACCCGGGAGGAGCTCGGAGTAGAGTCGCTGCTCCTTCACGTCGAAAGGAGCAGCTGAGGTGGCTCGGGCATCTGTTCCGGATGCCTCCTGGTCGCCTCCCGCGGGAGGTGTTCCAGGCATGTCCTAGTGGGACATGGCCTCGTGGAAGACCCAGGACACGGTGGTGGGACTATGTCTCCGAGCTGGCCTGGTGTCGCCTCGGGGTCAGAACAGCTGGAGGAGGTGTGTGTGGACCGGGAAGTTTGGGCATCTCTGCTGAGACTGCTGCCCCCGCGACCCGGCCCCGGATAAAGCGGAAGAAAATGGATGGATGGACCATGGAGAAAGTTTGTCTTTTGTCTGTGTGACTGTCTTGACTCGGGTTTTGTCGTATGTGGTGGATTGTATCCGTTTTACTGTAATCTGTCAATTATAGAGCCAAAAAAATCAAAGTGTTTCTCAGTATAAGAAGGACATGTGCAAAACTACTTAAATTCATGACTGTTTTTTAAAAACTACAACAATGCTTCATAGTGATGGAGATTTGAGAACTGAAATGAGAAGAGCAGGTGAACGAACACTCGACTCTGGGCAACTTTTTCATAAGGTAACGGAGGCTTTGAAGGAAATGGGTGATTTAAGTAGTAAAACCTGAAGACTAAGATGTGAATAATTCATATAACAAGGCCTTTACCCACAACAACAACAAAACACAGCTCGTTGTGGCGCCTCATGTTTCCAATTGCTTGTTTATCGTCATCTTCCTGCAATGGTGTTGTTTGCGCGGCCTCGACATGGCAGCGGATCTGCCGGCTAAAGGGGGAGTGACATGCTAAAGGCGCCATGACTGCTAAATCGCTAACAACGAGGCAATAAAGCCGAGCCTGTGCCGAGTTCCAGACACGCGCGATCTGGGAGGAGCGGCGCGCCGGGCTAATGGCGAGTGATTGGAGGATCAATAATTGACAGGGAGCTCCATTTGCAGCGCTTGCACCAAATGGGGTGTAACTATGCGGCCCACGGGTGTCCCGAGCGGAAAAACATGCAGCCGAATTATGCCTTTTACAGGGAAATGTGTCCAATCCGGCAGAAAGTTACAAAAGACAGAGTTTGCAGGCTAAAGTGAAGAGTGGAATGTGAGGCTGTAAGTTTTGTGCCACTTAGTTCAGGGTTTAAGCAGCATCGTAGCTCCAAGTCAATGACATTTTTAATGCCATAATACAAAATATAATAATCTATGCACATTTAATATCTTAATCTCTTATATCCCTCTTAACCAAGTGCGTTTTCTCCAGTTCAGAAGGCTAGTGAAACGCCTCATTTGAAAGCTAAGACCTACACAACTCATTGCGTTTTTTCCCACATTTTCATCTATTTTTGTCACTTTTTTTATTTGTTTTTGTGGATGTTTTGTTGAATTTCTGTCACTCTTTTGTTGCGTTTTTGTTGCATTTTCATCCTTGTTTTCGTCTCATTTTTGTTGCCATCTTGACGTTTCTTTTCAAGAAGCTTTTAGATTCGGTTATAGCCAAACTGGAGAAAAAGTGCTCGGTTCAGGCGGAGGTTAAGAAGTTAAACTCTGAATGGGAAATTGTTATTTCAAAGGTCATTTCTTTTTTCATTGTGCCAACAACATACACCACACATACACCACACATACACCACACATACATACACCACAGTCCTGTCCTTAAAGGAATAGGCCACCGTTTTTACATACTAAGATATGTTCTTACCTCACTTTAGACGTATTAATATATCCCCGTCTGGTCTTTGTCCGTGCGCTCACACATACGCAGCCTCTCCCACATGTCACATAGCTCCGAAAAAGCTCACGATAGAAGCTACCAAGCTCTTCCACGTGTTCCCTATTTAAATAAAGTTACGTGAAGTGTTTTCATGCGAAGTATATTTACACAGAAATGTAACGTGTCGATTTTATAAGCAAATAAAAAGGGGGACTATATTGTGAGGCGTAATGATACGAGGAGCACAGCGTCCGCGCAGTAACTCCTAAAGACTTCCCCCGCTCACTTCCGTCAATAACCTGTAGGAGTTACTGCGCGGACGTTTTACTCCTCGTATCATTACGCCTCACAATATAGTCCCCCTTTTTATTTGCTTATAAAATCCACATGTTACATTTCTGTGTAAATATACTTCGCATGAAAACACTTCACGTAACTTTATTTAAATAGGGAACACGTGGAAGAGCTTGGTAGCTTCTATCGTGAGCTTTTTCGGAGCTATGTGACATGTGGGAGAGGCTGCGTATGTGTGAGCGCACGGACAAAGACCAGACGGGGATATATTAACACGTCTAAAGTGAGGTAAGAACATATTTTAGTATGTAAAAACGGTGGCCTATTCCTTTAACAAAGCTTTATCAGGGCTTAGTTTGCTTACTAAGACCTGGTTGAACATGTTGGCTTTGCTATCTGAATAAAGTCCTTTTAAGCACTTCCTCGTGCTGCAGATGTTTTTAAAGGCCTGGGTTTGCCACTCTTTTTGCAGTTTTGACCCCTGTTCCCAGGAGCACCTATACGAGCCTTTGGACACCTAGAGCAATCGGACTAATGTCCACAAATGATCATTATTCTCCTATCCGCCTGAAGTGTCTCACATCAAAAGTCGGTCATAAAGCCACAACAGTCAAGGGTATATGTGTTGAAAACAGAATGTAGCTTCCTCTACATATGGAGCCCTTCGTATGTGTATGTAAACCCTTGCTGCTAACTGTGTCTGGCTCTATGGACTGGCCTACATAACGCAGCCGCTCAGATGAATAAGTAGACACTTTCTGACTATATGTGGTACGGGGTCCCTGCTGCGCCGCTCTGTGGGCCGTGGCCTGAAAACACTTGATGCATGAAAATAAAAAGTGCTTTGGTCTGGTTTTACCTGTGGCTGAATATGTAACACAGGTGTGCAAATCCACATGTGCAGAGCGAGGGGGCTTTTTGTCAACTTCACGCTCTCTAACAGGGAACAGCACAGCTTAGTGATGTTATGCTTGGATTCTACAGAGCCCCTGCCATGCTGAAGGGACTTTTTATCCGAGCTTTTAAAATAAAATTAAAAAACATACCTCGTGGGGATGCGCAGGTCCACTTTTTTTCTGACCCGCCCCAATGTAAATCAAACCCAACCCAAAAAAATGTGTCTCAAAGACGCCACATGAGCCGCACTGTAGCTGCTGCCTCTCAAACGGGAGCTCGTCACGTGACCGTGGGTTTACAGTGGAGAAATGGCGCTTCATGTTCTGTTTTGTTACTGAGGAACCTTTGAAATCACTTATGGACTCATCAGGAAACAACAAGCAGAAACTAGACAAGGCATGTTTATTTATACCACGCAATTCATACACATAATGCGCCTAAACTATCCCGGCTTTACTCTTACCACATCCTGGACAACTCTTTCTGTCAAACTGACCGGGAGTTTGGAACTATATGTTACCCTGGGATTCCACATCATCCGCCTGTGCGCTCAGCTCCGCTACGCTCCCCCCCCCCCCGACTCCGAACGGCTGCGACATCAACGCCCACTGTCTCTGCTTCAGTCCACCCCGGTCCTCTCCACCAGTGCTCCAGCTCCACGAGGAGCATGCGCACAAAGCAGCGACTTTGAGAAATAAAACTCCCAATAAAATAATAAACAGCTATTTATTTACGTGTTGAAGCATGAAGCCTGTGCCCCCCTCATGCCCCCCTCATGCGCGAGGGGGAGAGAGGCAGAAAAAAGTTAGGCTACGTGAACGAAAGCAACAGAAGCTTAATGGGGTCGTGTGATTGTTTTTGTGATATCAAACTCCCCAGAGGGAACTATCGAGATCACTTTGTGTGAAATAGTGACATTTTCGTTAAAATAAAGTCCGCTCGGAGGGAATTTACTTTGAAAATACGGAAATTGTTGTCGTTCTCTTTCCCGTTTGGTCTGAACTGTGGAGCTGGAACGGAGTGGAGCGGGGCGACCACGGAGAATGTGGAATCTGGGGGTTACTATAGTGGAGCAGCCTTTACCTGACACTACAGGTAGTAAGAAGCTTTCGCCTTGAGTCTTGCTACTTCGTGCATGTGTTTGGGCACTGCCGCATTTAGAGCATCAAACAAAACAAAATATGCTAATGATTTACCCCATAAAACTGGACATTCAACAAAACCTACTTTGATTGACATTTATGAATAAGAAGGATGCACTTTATGTTGTAACCCAACAATGTGCCTGACCCGAAGTTTGCCATGTTGCATATTTGAGGCAGATATGGACATCACTAATACTTATGCGCTGCAACAAGTATTTAACTAGATCAGTATAAACATCTCAATTTGAGCACAATAATCCAAATTTTAGTTGTTTTGACTGGTTAAGAAGTTGTTGGGCATTTGTCCTGGATTATTTCACTTGTTCTGAGATGTTTCTGACCCGTTTCGATACATTTCGTCCTTATTTCAGGTCATTTTCTTTGCCAAAATTGGTCTTATCTCATTGGCAATTTTACTTTCTTATTTCAAGCGAGATTTACCCGAGAACTGGTCTGAAATGTCCTCAAACAAGCAAAGCAAACTCGGTCCGATCAGGAAAAGTGTCTAAATGAGTGAAAACCGCTCAAAACAAGAAACATTTCCTCAATTCAAGTCATTTAAGCCAATGCTTGATATTTACTTTTTGTAGTGTGTGTTCGGCTGTGAGATTGGTGCAGGCAGGGCCAGCTCTGGGAATAGGCGACCCAAGAGGCCGCTATTAACTGGAGGGGACGTCAAATTACGTTTGAATTTTTAGCCGTGTGAGGACCATCTTTCACACGTCATTTTGCAACGAAAAGCTGTGATTTGCAGTCGTTTAGACATTTCAAGCTTTCAAACGAGCCCCCCTTGGTTTCTTCCAGGGTGCCAGATTGGCTAGGGCCGGCCCTGGATGCTTCTTCTCCATCAGGGCAGGACTGGAGAGGCAGTGTGATGGTCTTCCCCAGGACACTGAAGCTCTTGCCGATGATCCTTCCACAAACATAAACTTGCTTTGTCTTGACCCAATTACTGTTTTACTTTTTTTGCTCCAAAAAAACAGCCCTGGATTGTCCCCCCTCTGTCTGGCTGTAAGCTTTTTACGTTCAATCTTTAATTCTCCCTCTTTAAGAAACAACTAGCGAGCCAACTAGGCTTAAACGAGGCTAAAGTCCACCGATTTAGACAAATGAACTTTTAATTGTGCTAAAATATGCAAACATATTAATCTCCACTGTCCGCTCCCCTGGGCTCGCCGCTCCGCTCCCCCCCCCCCCCCCGTTCCACCCTCCCCAGCGCCTACTTCTATAATGGGCTGGGAAAAGCAATGCCCCACGCCTGGGTGTACATTTGTAAAGCCGCGATAATTCCGTTTTTTTTTTTTTTTCCTTTTTGCCGTCTTGTCGGCAGGATGCCCCGGCAGACCCATAGCTCGTGTTGTCGCGGCGGGCCCCGGGAGAGAGAGAGTGGACCCCTGCGCCGCCGGAGACACGGGCCCCGGAGAAGCAAACACCATCAGTAACCTGTCTCGCAGCGCGGCGCTAACTCCGAATCCCTCCGCTCCTACAGCCTCATCATCGCAGCCCCATTCCCGGTGATTTATGTGGCCGCGAGCTGCCGGGAGCCGATAGATCAGGGGAGGCAGTCGGCGGGGTGGTGTGTGGGGCCATAGGGGTGTGGGTTTGTGAGCTAGAGCGGGGAAAAACTCACCTGTGATGGAAGGGAAGAGAGCAGGGTGACATAAGGAAAAGCACAATCAGCCGTAATAAAAGAACTGAGGACCCATTTGGACAGGTGAAAGCATTGATTTTTCATGCAGTGGTTTTTTATAGTTTTCTCTCATCTTAGTTTTCATTTCAGAGTATCAAAAAGACCAAAAGCATAGACAGACTTGAATGGCAGGACGAGCGCAATGTCTCGAGTTCATGTCTCCGGGTCCCGCACCGATGGTAAATAAACTTCTCCTGCATAAGACATCCAGACTGCTGCCTGTTTATCATCCATCCTCTCGAACATCATTGTTAATTCTCTAACAGTCCTGAGCAAGGCCCTGAAGTAGCTACATCGCTCAGAAAGCCACCTTTCCCACACGCATTCATTCCCAAATATTGACATATTTTACATCTCCGTGTCCTGTGAAGGGTGCCCATGATGACGCCATGATGCAAATATCAGAGAAAGTGGCTTGTTACCCGGCTTTTTCTCAAAATGAGGCTTTTGTTCCACTCATGCAACAAAATAGCCACTAGTAGCTCCTACAGACCCCAAACTTTCCAGTCTTAACAATACTTTGAAGTTTTATTCAGAGGGATTTTTAATATCTAATTGCCAGCCTGATTTATTCAGCTTTGAACCCAAAAAACAAGGCATGTTTTCACATATTTTTTTCATTTATCATAAGCTTATTCAAAAACTAAACAATCTGATTATCAGATGCCCCTTGAGAGAAGGGCAACGCGCTCATGACTTAAGTCAACTTTTTTTCCGCTGTTGTGCATAATTTCCTTGTCCAGACTTTGTCTCACCGCTGGAAGACTCAGTTCAGGTCAGTGTTTGTGCTTTGGGTTCAGCTGCGCTCATGTCGCTGTATCAAAAGAGCACAATAATAACCTCTGATTCTGTTCAGAGAGGAGCAGAGTCTGACTTTATACCATTAGTCTAACTTCAGCTCATTGATCAAATATACTGAACGACTGTAACAATGACCCTGGAGTCAGGCTCAGCCCGAGCGTGCGCTCTGACGCACGGCCACATTAACACACACTGGGCCTCGGACAAAGCCCCGCACTGTAGTAGGAATTAAACCTGTCCCACTCACTCCTTCTCATCGTAAAACGTCCGAGGAATGTTTCCAGAGATAACTAGTGCTTCTTTCATTTAGTGGCCAAAATCTTTGGGGTTTCCGCTCATGGTCCCCGGGTGCAGCTTTGGCAAAGCCCACTGGTCCTTTGGGGGCATCGAAGGATGAGTCAATTGCAGAGGACAACTTTCCCTACAGGGACAATAAAGTAAAATATACCTAAGGTAAACTCTGTATAGCACTATACCATGCCAGGACACTAGGTGGTGATGTGATGTGGAGCACTCCAGTTGGTTTGTCCTGGACTATGTGTTGTGTAAGTGCAGAACTAGAAACAGACATTTATCTTCAAATGGAGTGGAAAAAACTGGAAACTGCTCATTTCATCATGTAAATAAGGCAATGCAACTTAATTTGTGCAAATTATGCATTTTTTAAATGAAAGAAACAAAAAGTACGAAGTAAATTTCGTTGATTCAGTTCCTACAGGATGAGACACAAGGGCGTCCAGAAACAGTGCAGGACGGCCCGCGGTCACTTCCCCACACGCCAAAGACAGTGCAACATCAAGAGAGTGCTGTAGATTTACACACAAAACGGATTAAATGATGGAGATTATTTGCCAAAAGGCCGGGCTCCTTGTTTCCGATTGCTTTATATCATCCACATTAACAGAGAAGCACTGCACAAAAAATGTTCATACTACTCCGTTAATTCCGTTTTTTCAGGTGTGAGCGTCGCATCTGTATGATCGGCTGTGCTTGTGGAAGTGGCCTGACTCTGTGACCTCCTAATGAAAACAAGTCCAAAGTATTCACTGTAATGAGGCCACAGGCTCCTCCTGAGAGACCTGCTTTAAACACAATCTTTTCCCGAAGACACTTTGATCAAACTGCTCTAACTCAAGCTAAGTGCACCTGCAGGAGCCTCAACATACGCCAACTGAACGAGGTGAAGCTCTGGTTCCGCTACAGGTGCTGCTCATGAACTTCCAGTTTGTCAGGAGCATTTACACTGTTACACTGTTAATGTCACACTAAAAAAAAACATCATTTCTGACCTACCCTACATCAATGCTCCTGAGTTCAGTCTTAAATGAAACTGTCTACAAGCTTTTTCAGGTGTTTGACGATCATCTCAAATACATCTTGATCTAAAGCAGCTCAGTCACTTCCTGTTTGACATTTAATGCAATATATGGAAAACAAAATACATCCCAGCCAACGCGTCACCTTTAATGCTCACTGAGGGACATTTTAAGATTAGGAGGGAACATGATAGTGGTGGAAAAGTCTGCAAATGACTTACTTCAGTAAAAATACAAATAAAAGAGCAAATCATCTACTTCAGAAAAAGTAAAGGCATCATATGAAAATTGTGTTTTATATTGCGGCAAGCGCGAAGGCTTCTGATTGGTTGATCCATAAACAACATGAGGAAATTGGTGACAAACTTCTCAGCCAGCTTATTTTCCATTACTATAAGTTATTGTTCCCATGCTTTGCTTTTGTGCTTTCACTCTTTGTGTTATTAAAGCAGTACTAAGTAACTCTTCCCCCTAAAGGCCATAAGCGCAACTGCAGGTGTAGTAGCAAGTTACGATTTTTTAATTTATTAATTGTCTTGGAGAGTAGACAGGAAAGGTGAAGGGACAGAGGGTTACTGTGCATCCAATTATACAATAAAAATATTTTTTTTCACTCAAACTTTGCTGTAAATACTGTTTAAAGTGACGTTAGCCGCAGTAAGCTTTGCCCGTTAGCATGTTAGCTTCTTCTTCGTGATTACATTAGTGTGTATTGGTGACTCCGCACCGGGGGCAGTCAAGTTGCAAACATGGTTTTCTGGCCAGAGACACCAGGGGGAGATGAAAGACCCTCCAATCATCCTATAAACACTTGTATTACCCCCACAGGGACTACGGAGAGGATTTATTAAGGTAAATAAGTTACTTAGTACTGCTTTAAATAGATTTAAATATATGTCGTGAAAGCAGAGGAGAAATGCGGAAGTTTGAACGATTTTAGCCTTGCATCAGGAAGACGACCTTACGGTGGGCGGGACTGGACAGTCTGCTGGCCCCTGATTGGCCAGAGGAGGAGGACAGCCTTCACTAAAACAGGCAGGTCATACCAGATTTTATATTTCACGAAATCAAAATCATACCACTATTGAAAAAAGGGATTTTGCTGAAAATAGCATTTAGCCGCTGTTAGCACACACCTGTTGTTACCATTAATCTGCATGCAGCTTACCTTTTAGTTGAACTTTTAGCTCTTTCTTTACCAGTTTTTGCCTTGGCACCTCTGAATAATTCCATAAACCCCACTAAAAGGCAGTATTTGTTCATTGTTTTTGCATCGGGCTCACAAAACTTTTGCTGCTGTTATGTTGTTCCTTCAGAAATCTTCAATGAAGGTTCTTGAGCCATGTTCTGTACTCTCTCATCCAAAAGGCCCACAGACCAGATATAGACCACAGGGAGGAGTTAGCTTGGCTTAATCCCTCCCCTCTCACCTGTAAGTGAATATCTTTGTAGTTATAAATCTTTGTAGTTGTAACTCAGTTTCAGTCTGAACAGCCCGACTCTCAGCTGATCACTGAAATTACCCGTCAGTGACATTAGCACGACAGAACTCTCCAGGCCTGGAGCGCAGGAGGTTATTGTACAGAGGAAAATGTGAAATTTTAGTGCTCTGACAAAGACTTTTGGATGAGAGGCGAAACATTCAAGACTTCATATCAACTACAGAGTACAGAAGATGACTCAAGAACCTCCATTGAAGATGGACAACCCCTGTACGACTGAGATCCTACACAGACATCCCCCTTAAGAAATGTGTCTTCCTGACGAGCACTGCAGTCCGTTCTAATGGAAGTTGTCGACGAGTGAAACCGGGCAAAGCTGTGTCGGCCCAACAGTGATGGACTGAAACATGCTACCACTGAAACACAACATTATTGTGATGCTTCTTATAGACACACAAAGGTCATGGCGAAAGTAAGTCACATTTAAAGTTAAGTTAAGTTATACTGCATTAATCTCTGTAGAGAAATCTCTGTAGAGAAAAGAGTTCTCTGCATTTGACCCATCCTCAGTGTCGCATGGGGCGACCTGTAGGAGCAGTGAGCTGCCAGCATGGGCCGGCGCTCGGGGACCCATCTCCATGATGTGGTCCGAAACACCTGGCTGGAGGATTCACCTATTGCACATGTTTTTTATAACCTACCACTAACCTACGCAGACACTGGAGAACATGCAAACTCCACACAGAAAGGCCCCATCCAGGTGGGAATCGAACCCGGGACCTTCGACCTGTGAGGCACGAGCACTAACCGCTGCGCCACCGTGCCTAAACCAACATTTGAAATACTTTTACTTAGTTTAAAAACATTTTTTTTAAATGTAGTCGGGGGAAAACATGCACATACAAGTAGAAAAAGTTACACAAGAAAAGTATTCATCATAAAAGTGACTAAAGTAACGCAAAAGTACTCAAAATACTTTCTACCACCACATGTTCAAAAACTCTAGTAGGTCTATTTCCACAATTTTGACCATTTTTATTAGATTTGTATCTGTTGGAACATCACCACACTTTTTTTGTACTTGTTAGTGCATGAAAGCATATCTCTCCAATCCTTTTAGTCACAGTCAGGTAATGTAGTCCGCACTTGACCCAGGACACACACACACACACACACACACACACACACACACACCCACACACACACACACACACACACACACACACACACACACACACACACACACACACACCCGTCCCACCTCTCTCTCTCTCCTCCTCCACTCCATCACACCAGGACTGGATTAGCACCGTGTCTAATCACTGCCGCATACCCACCTTATGTCAACACTGGCGGAGCTGTCCTGGCGGGGGCCGCTCTCTGGGGACCTCCTTCATGTCCGACGGCCAGCGCGGCAGGGCATGAAAGCAGCAGCGCCTTAGGGGAAGAAAGAGAAATGCCTTTTAAATGATGCCCCTATTGTGAGGCTGTGCGGGGCGATGGCACTTTGGCAAAACTGCGAACAATGAGCGGAGGGGCCCGGCCGCGCGCTCGGCATTACCATAGTCATTTAAATACAGTAATCTGCTTTTCTGCCTCAGATGACGCTCATGTGCACAATGTGCTGTTGCTGTGAAGGGCCGGCTGGATCGGACACTTTCTCCAACTCGGGACAGTGCGTCAGCTGGAAGTGCACTCACAGCACATGACAGCTTGACTGGGCAAAGTGAAGTTTAAAGGAACCATGTCATGATGAACTGCCTTCTTTTGAGCTTTAACCATGTTATAATGTTAAAGACAGCAACGGGCCATACAAGGGCTGTGGCCTCGCACAGGGGGAAGGAAATCTCTCCATTTTTATCCATTTTCTGGTGGACTATTATCACACAAACAATAAAGTCAAACCAAAATCGGGTTCATACGGATGTTTTTTAACAGCAAATAGTTCAGAAGCGAAAAGCGTCAGCATAATAGCATGAAGCTTCCTGAAAACATAAGACATCAACGCAGAAGTCGGCCTACAACAGGTCAATTTCACCCCATCATCAAAAACATATCTGATGTTGTGTTTTGTCAATTGTCTGTGTTTTGTGACATTTAGCATAGTTCAGGGACTTATGACTCAACTCACACTGAAGAATTAGGATTAATGTTAATAATGGATAAGTTTGAATTGTCCCCTCCTGGAACCGCCACCTTAACGTGGTGGAGGGGTTTGAGCACCCGAATGATCCTGGGAGCTCTGTTGTCGGGGCTTCGTGCCCCTGGTAGGGTGTCCCAGGGCAAACAGGTCCTATAGGTGACGGGTCAGACAAAGAGCGGTTCAGAAGCCCCTTATGAGAGACCGACAGGCCCGGTTAATCGTGAGGCCGTCCTTCTGTGGACCCACCACCTGCAGGAGGAGCCATAGGGGCTGGTGCACTGTGATCTGGGCAACTCCAACAGCTGCCCCCACGACCGGCAACGGAAAAGTGGAAGAAGATGGATGGATGGATGGATGGATGGATGGATGGATGGAAGTTTGAATTGTGTATTATTGAGGGGAAATGCAGGCTCCACTGAGTGAACACTGCTGGAAAAATGATAAGACAACTCTTTCTAAATGGGCTGGACGTGTGACTTGGACTCTGTGATGGTAATGTCTTATTGACTTGGACTCCGACCTAATTTGAATGCCTTGGACGCAGACTCTAAATTGCACACTCAGAACTCTCCCTTGACTTGAACTTGCCTTTGGACAAATAGGACTTGAGAGTAACTTGGAATGGATAACTCTGGGAGGTTTTGTAGAGGGATACGGCAAATATCTATTCCCCCATTCCAACACCCGATCCGAATGTGCTCCTCTCATTGCTCGTTTAGGACACCCACTGGAGTGACGGCAGTCTGAGCGATGTTCGATCCCAGGCTGGACCGGTGCAAGGTTTCCCCGGCCAGCCAGACTGAACACTTGTCTCGAACTCAGCGTTATCGCCGCCAGTCTCGCACCATCTTCAGCCAAAGCCACAGGAGGACCACTAAACTTGTGAGATTATAAAAATCATTCTGACTTAAAGGATTTGGGAAAACTTATCAGAGGAATAATTGGCTACAGGCAAAGTCCCAGACGCTTCTGTAGAAGTAGAAGTAGAAGTAGAAGTAGAAGTAGAAGTGACTAGCTGGCTAGATATGTCTCCCACCTTGCTTGTGTGAACGTGTGATCGGTGGTGGTGGGAGAGATTGCTGGCAAGGGCTGGGTAATGTCAGTGTGGTATTGAGAAAAAAAACTTAGGAACTACTGGTGTCAAAAAACAATAAGTACCAAAAGCAGGAACCAAAAAAAAGAAATCATATCTTTAGAGACCAAGATGCCTGTAAAGGAAGTTACTTGGTTGCTCGGTTTTATGGTGCTGGATGACAGATATTTCAGTAAAAGTATTGTTTACAAAATGTATGGTACACAGCCCAATCGCTAGTGCAAATTGGCAGCCAAATCTCTGCCAGTCAGCCACAGGGCAGCAGACAGTACAACCTATACACACTGGGGAATGTGCAGCATGGGGTCACCCTGGTCAAATGTTACTGGGATAAACTGGACATTTCTCCAGAGCAGGTGCATGTCTTTTGCAAAGCTGTAGTGTCTGTGTGTGGGGCCTATAGAGTAAGACTGGCTCGGGGGGGGGACAACAAAGCACGAGGGATGGAGAGAGAGAGGGAGGGAGGGAGCGAACAGGCCGTTTCCGCACAAGCTGTTCCATTCTTGTGCGCTTCCGGTCCAGTGGAAGAGTTGATGAAGTTTAAATGAAGCAGAATTAGGAGATCACAGAGAACCAGGCGAGGGAATTGGGTGGTAGGGGGGGTATGTGTGACACCCCTCTGCCCGCCTCTCCTCACTCCTCTGGGCGGAGGGGGCCACGGCCACGGCGAGAGAGAGAGAGACCGGGAGGCAGCTGCTCGCATGACCTGCCGGAATAAGCATCTCTAAATGTGGTAATCTCCAATCACCTCCAACGTCAATGCAGTCAGGGCCGGGGTTAATGAGTGGGCACACGGTCGGCCGAGCGTGATTCCCCCCAGCCCCCCAACACACACACACACACACACACACACACACACACACACAAGTATATCTCCTCTCATCATTGTTGTTCTCTCACTCTAATCCTTTTTACTTCAGCTGATTTGAGCACGAGAAGACAAGGCGATGGCGGCGTACGGGCGGAAAAGGCAGCAAGGCAGGCAGGCATGGGGAAAAGCCTATTACCCAAGCTCCTCTGCTCTCAACTATCTAAATGCTAACGAGGAGGGGGCGACAAGGGAAGCAAGGGGGGGCAGGGTGATGATAGCGAGAAGATGTTCAAGACACATTCGCAATGTCAAAACAGAAAGCTCCGGAAAGCAGCAGCACACGGGCGTCCCGCTCAGGGGCGGATGTGGGCTCTTTGCATGACAATGCATTCTGCCCAAAAACACAGGTGAGTTTAAATACAGTGTTTCATTAAAGTGAGCGGGGGCCGTTTGGAGAAAGTGGGCACAGGCTTTAATGGAAAGATCTTTTTTTAAAACAATTGTTAAGCATGATGAAGCTTGATGAATGAATGAAAGAGCGTCCTACTCCCGGAGTCTGGGCACTGGTGGTGGGTCAGGCTGAGGTCTGAGGTGGCCCGTGGAGCCTCGAAGAGCACTGTAAAGATGAGGTCAAGAGAAGGAGGGGTGGAGGAGGGTCACAGCCCACTGGGAGGCGGCCAAGGCAGTGAACAAGAGGGCTTAAGAGTGTAATCAACATGCTGCTGCGGTGATAGGCTGTCACGGGGACTGGATGATGGTGAGGTGTGGTCAGAGATGCTGCAGGTGGCTCTTCCATGTTGAATTTCCGCTTTAGTTTCATACGGCTTCTACAAATGGACGACCTGCATTGGCCTCCACAGTCTGCTGACCCACACGGCCCATGCACAGACCTCGCATGGACCTTCACATGCACAGTGTTTCAGAAGAAGGCAAGCTTTGGGGGCCCCCATGTAGAGCCTCTGAGGCCCCCCAGTGGGCCCCAGACCCCACTTTGGGAACCACTGCCTTAAACTACACACAGTGTTGGGCAAGTTTCTAAAAATGGTAATTTATTGTATATTAGTGATTACAGCGCTAAACATGTAAGATGTTTGGATTACAGATTACTGTTTCAAAATGGAGCTGAGTTACACTACTTTGAGTTACTTTTGAGTTACTTTTGGCAAAATATAAACTGAAAATAGTAATAATGCCACTGAGCAAAAGTGTAGTCAGAGATTTCCCTCATTCTCTTGTGTTTTGTTTTTAGGACATTAACTCCACACAGCTGCAGATCTGATGATCTTACACCAGCCTAAAACTGGATCTGGAGCTGCGTTTTATTTGGGGAAGTTTGTCATTTTTTCTTTCTTCTTCTCTTCATTTAAATGCTCTCTCGAGTCATGAATTGTAATGACTAATATATTCCAGTATTTTGTGTAAGTAATACGTTATATTCCTTAGTTACTGAAAAAAGTAATACATTTCTGTAACTCGTTACTTTTGTAACTCATTACTTTTGTAATACGTTACCCCACTGTAGAGCTGTCGACTCTTGTGCGATGCTAGTCGACATAATGTTGGACAAATCGACTAGTCCCTCTAGTTTTAACATTAATGTCCAGGTGGAACCCTATTCCATGTTTTGGTGGGACAATAAACAGTGTCACCCCCGGCTCACATTAATAATAATAATAATAAATTTTATTTATAATGCACTTTACATTTGACACCAAATCTCAAAGTGCTACAGCATAGTTAAAAACAAAACATCATAAAATACAACACAACATATATTAAAAGACAGGACTAAAAAACGAAAGCATTAGCTGTTAAAATAAGCTTTAGTAAAAAGGTGGGTTTTAAGTCCTTTTTTAAATGTGTCCACCGTCTGTGGGGCCCTGAGGTGGTCTGGGAGGGCGTTCCACAGGCAGGGAGCAGCGGCTTCAAAGGCCCTGTCGCCCATGGTTTTGAGCCGTGTCCTGGGCATGACCAGACGGTGCTGTTGGCCTGACCGGGTCCTGGTTGAGGTGTGTGGTGTGAGCAGTTCGGTGAGGTAAGTGGGGGCCACACCGTGCAGACAGTGATGGGTGTGCAAGAGGACCTTGTATTGTATGCGGGACTGAATGGGGAGCCAGTGCAGTGTACGGAGGATGGGGGTGATGTGCTGGTGTTTTCGCACCCTCATCAGGATCCTGGCAGCGCTGTTCTGAACATACTGGAGCTTTTGGAGGCTCCTGCCAGGGATCCCGATGAGGAGTGCATTACAGTAGTCCAGCCTGGAGGAGACAAAAGCATGAACGAGCTTCTCTGCAGCAGGAAGGGAGAGGGTGGGGCGCAGTTTGGAAATATTACGGAGGTGAAAGAAGGCAGTTTTGCAGATGGAGGTGACATGATTGTCAAAAGAAAGGTGGGGGTCAAATTTAACCCCTAGGTTAGTGACAGAGGGAGAGAGGGGAATGGTGTGTCCAAAGAATGAAACAGTGGTAATTGGAGAGGAGCAGAGTTGATGAGAGGTTCCAGTTTGAATGGCTTCTGTTTTTTTTTAACATCACGTGGGGTGAACCCATGTGACCTTCTGTTCTGGAGAGTGCCGTTTCTGTGCCGGGCGTCGGCGCCGGCGGCGCTGGCCTCAGTGTCAGCCGGACTCAGTGTAACTGGTCGTTTGAGGCAAACCCGGACTGGATCAGGACCGAACCCGGACCGTAGTTAATGTGAGCCGGGGGTGACTCATTCTCATGTACTCAGCTACGATCTAACACTCCGGTACAGAGAGCACGTTTGCCTCAGACCTCGGATAAACAAGGCAGAGTATATAGTTTAGAATATTACAGATGAGGACCGGAGGAGAGAAGAGTTATGAGACAACACCGAGCCTAAAAAATACCTTCAAACCTAGGAAATGGAAATAATTCACTATTTGTATCAGAAAATAAGCCGGCAAAACTTGCTTACATGTGAGCCTACATTATTACAATATCGATGTAAATGAGCCGTTCTTCCTCCGCTCTCAATATGACACGATTAGTCAATTAGTTTTTGACTATTTTGACAACTAAGTCGACCTTTAAAAATATGTAGTCGTTCAAGCCCTCGTTGAAAGACTCATTGCTGCCTTGTAAATACCCAAACTATTTTAAATATACAAACAAACAAACAAAATGATTTATTTGTTTATTTTATGTAATGTTTTTGGAGCTCATTTCCTCCTCCCCTAGCTGTATTATTTATGTAGCTTCGCACTCCACTGCACCTCCACCTTGTGACTGAGGAAAGAATGAATATAGGATACAGTGATTCTGAGTGCAGGCCAAGTGTCAAGGCAAACTCACAAAGCTAATAACAGATCCACTGTGTGACCTTTCTCAGCCACATATTATTTTAATTCAAGGACAGCCCGGCTGAGATTAACCATCTGTTTTTCAAGGGGGCTCTGAACACCACATTAAAAACAAAGCAGTATTTATCCAAAAATAATTGTTGAACTTTTCGAGCTACTGTAGTCGGTCATCAATATCTGCCTATAATGAATGAAAAGCTCCAGAATGGCACTGACCGTCCTATACTGTATATCCAACCCTGGCAGGAGGTTTTTTAAAATCAGCCACAGCGGACAAGGCCCCGCCGGCGGATGGATGGGAGGCAGGGAGCAGAGAGGAGAGGCTAAACTCTGCTTGATGGAGGTCTCTGGTGGTTTCTTTTTTAAGCCAGGCGCTGACCCTGTGTCCCCGAGGTCAGAGCACCTGATCTGGGCACTTTACTTCCGCTCTGACAGCACCATATCCTCAACAGCTTATGTTCAATGTGCTGATCATTGTTCTATTGATTTAAAAACGAGAGGAGGGTGTGTTCCCTGCTGTGCTCGGGACAACTAGGGATATGGACGGGAGCCAGTGGAGAAGTGTGGAGACATGTGAAGAGCTGTGGATGCTTCTTTGGGAGAAAATCTCATTCATTCAGAAACATTGAATTCATTTAGATTGTGTAATGTCCAATGAGCACTTTTAGCAGTGATTTACTGAGGCAGGTTGAACATTTGGTTTTGTATCTTGGTTTGGGGCTCTTTCTGTGACCAACAAAAATCGTCTGACGAAGTTAGTCAAAGGAGCAGGTCAAATCAGACTCAGACTCGAGCTGCATGACCCTGCATGACCCTTACAGCCGAGGGGTTGTACATCAGGCCCAGCAGATGAGGGAATGTCTGGACCATCTGCTCTTTCAGGAGTTTATCTTGCTCCCCTCTGGACGCAGGCTGAGAATGTCCTGGACAGGAACCCATTGGGCCGTCTTTTATCCCAGAGACTATGCTAAGATAAATGCTCTTATGTCGCTCAGCTCAGATCATTGTCTGATGTTGTGCTGATGGCTCTCAGCTGTTCAGAGCCGGACTGACATATTAGGCTGTGACTGCATGATCTTTGTTTACATACCATTGTTGTTTTTCAAAATTGCTTAAACTGTCAAACTGTTTCACAAAATAAAGATTTGTAACAATAAATCAATTCTGAATTAAAAAATAAAGAAAGAAATACAATAGAAAGGTTCTGCATGAGTGACGTCAGAGAGGAGTAAGTCGTGGCCTCTGTCTGACCAGTGTGGGCCTGTGTGGTGAACGAGGGCTGAGGGACGAGGGTGGACTTTTGGACACAGTAGGTGAAGAATGAAAAGAAGAAGCGTAAATGAAAGTTTTGCGTTTAGAATAGATATTTTTTGTATTTATGATTTTAGAGTTACATCTACAGTTTCTCTTTATGTTTGAAATACTTCCAACCTATGTCTCAGAAGAGAATCGAGATTTTTTCCTTGGTGAAGACGTGCAACATTAAACAGAAAAACATGTAACACAGAGTTTAGATTAAAATAAGCTGTAAAACTTTAAATGGTAGGACTATAGGGGCATGCACAAAGAATATCAAAATAAACAAGATAAAAAAAAGTTAAAGTGATATAAAGTGATGAGTGATATTAGATTACAGTCTGTGCTGAGTTATTAGGTCTTGTTATCGTTCATGAGTCTGATGGCGGAGGGGAAAAATGAATGCGAATGAAACTCATTTCGGCCGCTTGTATTCGCGATCTTGTCCTTTCGGTCATTACCCAAATCTCATGACCATAGGTGAGGGCGGGAACGTAGATCGATCGGTAAATCGAGAGCTTTGCCCCGACTCAGCTCCCTCTTCACCACGACAGACCGATACAGCGACCGCATCACTGCTGACGCTGCACCGATCCGTCTGTCCATCTCACGCTCCATCCGTCCCTCACTGAGAACAAGACCCCGAGATACTTGAACTCCTCCACTTGAGGTAAGGACTCCCCACCGACCTGTAGAGGGGAAGGAGAACCATGGCCACATAAAACATGAAAAAAGTAATTAAAACAACTTCTTATGTTTCAGGCACATTGTGACACAGGCAACAGCTCAGAAAAGCCCGTTTGGAATAAGCTAATCCAAAGTAATTATTTGTACAGAATGAGCTGTATCGAATATGTGGCAATTCTCCTCCAGCGCTGTCACGAGGCGGAGATGGTCAAGTGTAATAATCTTGACAAAAAGCGTCGGTAAAACCAGCCGTGATTCAGTTTTCCTCCCAATTTCCCTCCTGCTGCCGGTGGGCCAGTCCCGCACATCACTGTAATGCACCGGAGACGCTGACAGGCTGGATCCATATTAGGCCGGGCAAAATGTGTGAACCGGATTCTGCTTCAATATCCCGCGTGTCTCTCTACAGCGTCTAAATCTGAAATTATATTCCCATATTGGGGACGGTTGAATTTTTAGCGCAGCACTAATGATGGGATGTTACTGTGTATTTTATGCATCTCCACAAATAACGTTTCCGATTTGGTGCACGGCTTATTATCGTTTGTCATGTTGTAGATTTGAGTGTTCGCACAGTTCATTTGCTGTATGCCCTGGGTCTGTGTTTTTTAAAGGTATAATTCTAAAATACTTTGTCTTAATGCGGCATCATATTATGGTTGCACAGAAAATAGATAAATAAAGACTAAATATCTCTTTTTTCTCTCTTTTTTACTACTTTTTACAGGTGTAGTGGACAGTAACAATAAGTATAGATTTAAAGAACTTGATGAATACTTTCCCCAACATTTTAGAACAAGTATTTGTACTTTCTACTCCACTGCATTTTCAAAGTGGAATCAAAGTATGTTGAATTCAAACATGTTTTGGCAGTGACCTCTTTCTGACCTCTGTCGGGGACTCTACAGCTGCAGTAAAGTGGTTCTAACCTGGGACATCCAAATATAACGTCAAATTACACACAATTGTTGATAATGAAATACAGTATGTTTGAACTTTCAGTATAGAGTAAAAAAAAATCGCTGTGAATTGCTTCACCTTTTACCTAAAAAGTATATGTAAAAATGAATGTGTTTATACTTTGACTTTTAGGCAGAACATTCTGATATTACCGCTCCTGAAATCGCTACCTTAACGTGGTGGAGGGTTTGAGCCCGAATGATCCTGGAGCTCTGATGTCGGGGGCTTCGTGCCCCTGTAGGGTCTCCCAGGGCAAACAGGTCCTCGGTGACGGGTCAGACAAAGAGAGACAAGTGGAAGAAAATGAAGTAAAATTGTTGTTCTAAGAAAATGCATTATTTCTTCTACCACTGTTTGCTAATAATAGATTAGAACATTAAAGAATGGCATCTCCCTACGGGACAGTAAAGCACACCTTAACCCTTTATAGGGCACTCATTGAAACACTTTGAAAGAAATAATTCAACTTAAGAGTGTTATTGGGGACAAAACACATGTTTGTTTCTGTTGTAACATGTTTCAAACGTTTTCATTCTGATGCAGAAAATAAAGACAAAGTGACCATGGTGTGTTTGTGACATTGGTGTTTGAATAATCACACCTGTCATTGCCAGACTTTTCCCTAATGTGATTGTGCTTCACGTGCAGTGGGAGGGGTCAGTCACCTCCCAAAAAAAATTCTTAAAAATCTGACTAAAAATAACCTTTGGCAACATAAAAATCATAGTCGTTTATTGGTTCTTTTTGTCAAGAAATGGTATGAATGACAGGTACAACGGGCATGTCCAAATATGGACAAAACGAACTTTAAGTGAACACAGATATCATCACTATGTCAGCACAATTATTCACCAATAAAATGAGTGACTTTCATTATATTTATTTATTTATTCATGTGTTTGACAGGGACATTGCACTTCAACATGGTAGAAAACCAGCTTGTAGCTGATGTGATGCAAAAAGAGTTTATATCGTGCTAATGTTCTAAACTCCAGTCCCTGTCGGGTTTTTCTACACTACATTAAAACCTATCCTAAAACCGTACCTCTTTACACTGTGTACACTGTTTAAATCATTCATATACACAAAGTCAGTGCTGCTTACACATCTGGTAAATTCACAGATACATTTTATCAACTTACTATTGTTAGTTTTCAAGTCATGTAAAGATCAGGAATTTAACCACACTTAGGTCTTTTTCAGATTTCAGAGAAAACAGGAAGTTTAGAGTTTGTGATTGGTCAGATGCTACAGTAGTGGGTCTGTGGTATAGGGCGGTCTCTTCTGATTGGTCAGATGCTACAGTAGTGGGTCTGTGGTATAGGGCGGTCTCTTCTGATTGGTCAGATGCTACAGTAGTGTGTCTGTGGTATAGGGCGGTCTCTTCTGATTGGTCAGATGCTACAGTAGTGGGTCTGTGGTATAGGGCGGTCTCTTCTGATTGGTCAGATGCTACAGTAGTGGGTCTGTGGTATAGGGCGGTCTCTTCTGATTGGTCAGATGCTACAGTAGTGGGTCTGTGGTATAGGGCGGTCTCTTCTGATTGGTCAGATGCTACAGTAGTGGGTCTGTGGTATAGGGCGGTCTCTTCTGATTGGCTGAGTGAGGACGACGTGCTTCTTTAACTTACTGATGTGCAGCAGTGTGGCCATACCTGCCCTGTAAAAGGTTAACCATAATGTTCATAGAGTTTATAAAATACCAGTCATTATTGATCATCCAAGTCCATTCTTTGGTGTCTCATGACCCACCAGGCACACACAGGGTCTGAAGCGTGTTTGTGCTACAGTAGGTGCAGGTTCTCTCATAAACATTCAATGGTCATTTACATAATGACTTAAATACAGTTTTGAATGATACATCAGGTGCGACAATGCTTTACATGCAGTGCTTGTAGTTTAGCATGAGCTTAGTATCAGGTCCATAGTTTATTGGAAGAAATACATGATTTTTTTCATGATCTTTCTGTGTTCCAAGAACCGTAGATTGTGGTGTATAAACTTAGTTTATCGAGGGCCACTTAGTGAATGATATCAAGCATGGAGGGCCAGTGGTTCAACCTTTCCCCTCACCTTTATTTATTTACCTTCATACCAGCTTGGTCTCTCTCTAAACTCAGGCTTTAATCTTTTGGAATTATGAAACTTATGAAAGGTCCTGTGTGCCAATTCAACAAGAAGCATGAGGGCCACCAAAAATTGGGCTGAGGGCCACATTTGGCCCCCGGGTCGCACCTTGCGTACCTCAGATGAAGTAAACATGTTAAGTATTAGTTTTACAAAAGTATGTGTACATAATGTAAAAGTCGCTTATGTTTCCTTTTGTGTCTTGGTTCTCCAGACTATCATCCAATCTGACAGAAGAACCTGGGGATTAAAGGGATCCAGACTGGATGGCTCAAATCAGTGTGGAAATGAACATAAAGGGGCTCTCTCACTTCAACAATGCCAACACAGTCCCCAATCAAGTACTCAGTGTGCGCGCAAGGTTCTTAGCTTTCAAATGAGCAATGGCCTGTGTTTGTACAGTGACACTTGTGCTGACGCCCTCCTGCAGGTGAAGGTGCAGGATTGTCTGTTGCTTTTTTAAAGGTCTCTAAGTCACCATTAGCTTTTCTCCCTTTTTTTTGCACTACACTTTTTCAGCATTTTTACAGAACAGAGCCTGCTTAAGGTGGTCAAAGAGGGAATCACCATGCGACTGCTCCATCATTCCTCCACCTGCAGTAGAGGAGGCGCTGGATAGTAATTGCTTGCAGGACTCTATTGATTACACAGCGGTTGTCCTGCCAGATCCCATCTCTGTGTGCACACCTGACTGATCGCCCCGGGCCAGAGGGAGTGGGGTAGTTGGGTGGAAAAGTCCAGGCTAAAGGCCCGGGTCACCTTCAACTCACTGTAACTCAAATGTTCCATCTCCGCCTGTGGTTTCTTCTCTCTCTTCTCCTTCAGTGTTCATGTTCATAAGGTGAGGTTGACGTCTCAGACAGGAGGCAGCCGCTGATATGCCACGTTTTTAAGAGAATATATCCACAACTGTGTAGAGTGAATGAATAAAACACAAAACTGTAAAGCGACCTGGGCTATTGTACATGTTTTTATTGGAGGAGAACATGGGGCTTGAACCTGGAACTGTTTGCTGAGTGACGCCAGCTCTAATCAAGTCTATTTTTATTCTTCGTCTGCCCCAGGTAAATATTTCTGCTCTAATAATGTGCACAAATACAAAATAAAAATCCCAAACAGGGACACCTTGTTATCCATCCGCCGCCTCTTAAAAAAACACAAGTGTACAAATATTTGATTACCACTGCGGTCAGAATGATGATGGTTCGGGATCCGCTGCTGCAGCAAGATTTAATTTGGACGACATATTTTCCCAAGAGTTCCATCCATGTTTTTATTTTTTTGTCCTCGAGGTTTTCATTTGGTGAACTTTGCAATTACAGCGAGGCGCACCTGCGGTCGGCAATTAATGTAGAGCTGCAGAAACGCTGCTCATTTACTCGCTGAAAGAGAGAGAGAGGAGCAGCCAGCCCCGCGGAACTCACGCGACCTGCTCCTGTTTGGAAGAATGTTGGAAAATGTACATTATAAAACACAACTGACAATCACGTTTTATTTTTTAACAAAACTGTCTCTAGTGACAAACTTTACATACAGTGACGCACTCATAACATCTGCACCACACAACTGGGTTTGAAGATAAAGACACTGTTTTCCAAGACATTATGGTTGTGACTAAGATGTAAACATTAATCTGGCTGAAAACCACCAGAGAGAACCAGTCAGTGCTTCACACTCTCACGCACAAATAAGTGGATCTGCGTCCAGCACACGATCAAATGTATTGTCGACGCCTTTGCCTTCCATCTGGGCGGCCTCTATGACGCTCCAGGATCATCTTTTCCAGGTTTTTAGGGTTTCTTGTAGGTTTACTGAATGGAACATATGGAGACCGTTCCTTCAGTAGTGAAAACTTACCAGAAACCTGAAACAACAGATGTTAGGGCAGCTGGGTGGGGGTTTGTTGATGGGGAGCTAACGCCCTCTTCAACTAGCCCGCTCTACACCCTGGCTTTTTAACGCACTACACTATGCAGGGCTTAAATACTTACTTCATATTACATAATTCATTGGCCTTGATTGATAACCATTCGACTGACAATCGTTCGCTGTTTGTAACTTGCTTTGTACCAAACATTGTGTGGCATGGCGCCTGTTGCACCTCCTCCCGCCAGCTGGTGGCGCCGCGGGTATATAAGCGCAATGCACTCACTCCTTCCTTCTCTGACGTCACTCACTTCCTGGTCCCGCCGGTGTCGGTGCGTTCCTCACTCTTCCGAAGGACAGGTAGCTTGGCTCTAGGTTTTCGAATTTAATGTAACTAATTACTGGCCCTAACTGGAGGTTTTGTGGTCTAGCTCCGCGAGGTCACGGTTCCACAATGTAGCCCCAGATGCTCCATGGGCAGGGATGGTGTGCGTCTGCTGTCATGGCTCCACACCCGTGTGTTGTGCCTTGCGTTAGATGGTACGTTTGGGGCAGAGTTCCACTATTCTACCAGTAAGGCTAGATGTTAACAGTTTTAATTATTTACAGGTGATCTGGCCGCGCTGGTGCGATGACGGCGCTGTCCATGTTGTTGCCTTGTCTTTTAACCTGCTTTCAATCTGCTCCACTCACGGACTTTACTGTTGTCTTTAATACTGCCAAATGAAAGGACTTTGCAGTTTGTGGTAGTAATGTCTGTGAAAATGTAAACCTGTGGATCAACCGGACGTTTTATCAGCAAAAGAGAAACAAAGTAACTTATGCAAACAAAATATATAGTAAATAAAAACATGTATTTTTGCTAAGCTTGGACTCTGCCTGTGTCAATCATAAACGAACCTGCGTGCCTTAAGGTCCGGATCCTTCTCTCCGGTGGCGTTGTCAATATTAATGTTAAAAGTAGTTTATTTTGGCGGAAATGTTGTTTTTAACTCGCCATAACCGCTCGTCTTGCTACAATTGTATATGTAACGAGACTGTTGTTGTAGTTGTGCTTCGTTTCTCATCTGCTAAATTCTGTTAATTAATGTAATGTTAATGTAAGTGTGGTCCGTGTTAAAACAGACGCTTTGAAATGTAACAGGTTCCTTGCTAAGGAGGCAAATCCAAGTATGATGTTGCTAAATGTATCATTGTATCATAATGTGTTAAATCACAAACGGGTACGTTGTGTTCACGTGTGCGCATGCTGTGTTCCAAGGCTCTCATACTTTGTAATATGTTCTTTTGTACTATTGTTGTGATATCCACTTTTATTGTAATGATTTCGGGGTGGGCGTTTATAAGCTTTTGCTTCGGCCCACTCCTTTTGAGCAGAATTTTAACTGCTCAAATGAACAAATAAACTATCCATCCATCCATTTTCTTCCGCTTTATCCGGGGCCGGGTCGCGGGGGCAGCAGTCTCAGCAGAGATGCCCAAACTTCCCGATCCACACACACCTCCTCCAGCTGTTCTGGGGGGACCCCGAGGCGACACCAGGCCAGCTCGGAGACATAGTCCCACCAGCGTGTCCTGGGCCTTCCACGAGGCCTTGTCCCACTAGGACATGCCTGGAACACCTCCCGCGGGAGGCGACCAGGAGGCATCCGAAACAGATGCCCGAGCCACCTCAGCTGGCTCCTTTCGACGTGAAGGAGCAGCGACTCTACTCCGAGCTCCTCCCGGGTAACTGAGCTCCTCACCCGATCTCGGAGGGTGCGCCCAGCCACCCTGCGAAGGAAACTCATTTCGGCCGCTTGTATTCGCGATCTTGTCCTTTCGGTCATGACCCAAATCTCATGACCATAGGTGAGGGTGGGAACGTAGATCGATCGGTAAATCGAGAGCTTTGCCCCGACTCAGCTCCCTCTTCACCACGACAGACCGATACAGCGACCGCATCACTGCTGACGCCGCACCGATCCGTCTGTCCATCTCACGCTCCATCCGTCCCTCACTGAGAACAAGATCCCGAGATACTTGAACTCCTCCACTTGAGGTAAGGACTCCCCACCGACCTGTAGAGGGGAAGGAGAACCATGGTCTCAGATTTGGAGGTGCTGATCCTCATCCCGGCCGCTACACACTCGGCTGCAAACCGCCCCAGTGCAGCTGAAGGTCCTGGTTCGTTGAAGCCATCAGAACAACATCGTCCGCAAACAGCAGAGATGAGACTCTGAGGCTCCCAAACCGGACGCCCTCCGGCCCCCGGCTGCGCCGAGAAATTCTGTCCATAAAAGTAATGAACAGAACCGGTGACAAAGGGCAGCCCTGAGGAGACCAACACGCACCGGGAACAGGTCTGACTTACTGCCGGCAATGCGAACCAAGCTCCTGCTGCGGTCATACAGGGAACGGACAGCCCTTAGCAGAGGGCCCCGGACCCCATACTCCCGGAGCACCCCCCACAGGGCACCACGAGGGACGCGGTCGAACGCTTTCTCCAGATCCACAAAACACATGTGGACTGGTTGGGCGAACTCCCACGAACCCTCCAGTACCCGATGAAGGGTATAGAGTTGGTCCAGTGTGCCACGACCAGGACGAAAACCGCATTGTTCCTCCTGGATCCGAGGTTCAACTATCGGCCGGATCCTCCTCTCCAGCACCCTGGAGTAGACCTTACCGGGGAGGCTAAGGAGGGTGATTCCACTGTAATTGGAACACACCCTCCGATCCCCCTTTTTAAAGAGAGGGACCACCACCCCGGTCTGCCAATCCAGGGGCACTGTCCCCGACCGCCACGCGATGTTGCAGAGACGTGTCAGCCAAGACAGTCCTACAACATCCAGAGACTTAAGGTACTCAGGGCGAATCTCATCCACCCCCGGAGCCACCGAGGAGCTTTCTCACCACCTCGGTGACTTCAGCCCCGGTGATGGGCGAGCCCACCTCCGAGTCCTCAGCCTCTGCTTCCTCATTGGAAGACGTGACGACGGGATTGAGGAGGTCCTCGAAGTACTCCTTCCACCGCCCGACGACATCCCCAGTTGAGGTCAGCAGCCCCCCACCCGCACTGTACACAGTGTTGGTGAAGCACTGCTTCCCCCTCCTGAGGCGCCGGATGGTTTGCCAGAATCTCCTCGAGGCCGACCGATAGTCTTCCTCCATGGCCTCCCCGAACTCCTCCCAGACCCGAGTTTTAGCCTCTGTGACCGCACGAGCTGCAGCACGCTTGGCCTGCCGGTACCTCTCAGCTGCCTCAGGAGTCCCACAAGCCAACAAGGCCAGGTAGGACTCCTTCTTCAGCTTGACGGCATCCCTTACTTCCGGGCGCCACCACCGGGTTCGGGGATTGCCGCCGCGACAGGCACCAGGGACCTTACGGACACAACTACGAGCAGCCGCATCGACAATGGAGGAGGAGAACAGGGTCCACTCGGACTCCATGTCCCCCGCCTCCCCCGGAATCTGGGTGAAGCTCTTCCGGAGGTGGGAGTTGAAGACCCCACTGACAGAGGGATCCACCAGACGTTCCCAGCAGACCCTCACAACACGCTTGGGCCTGCCAGGTCTGACCGGCTTCCTCCCCTGCCAGCGGATCCAGCTCACCACCAGGTGGTGATTGGTTGACAGCTCCGCCCCTCTCTTCACCCGAGTGTCCGAGACACGCGGCCGGAGGTCAGACGACATAACTACAAAGTCGATCATCGACCTCCTGCCTAGGGTGTCCTGGTGCCACGTGCACTTATGGACACCCTTGTGCTCGAACATGGTGTTCGTTATGGACAAACTGCGACTAGCACAGAAGTCCAATAACAGAACACCAGGTTCAGATCGGGGAGGCCGTTCCTCCCAATCACTCCCTCCCAGGTCTCACTGTCGTTACCCACATGGGCGTTGAAGTCCCCCAGTAGAACAATGGAGTCCCCAGTCGGAGCACTATCTAGTACCCCTCCCAGGGACTCCAAGAAGGCCGGGTACTCTGCACCGATGTTGGGCCCGTAGGCCGAGACAACGGTGAGAGACCTGTCCCCGACCCGAAGGCGTAGAGACGCGACCCTCTCGTCCACCGGGGTGAACTCCAACACGTGGCGGCTGAGCTGGGGGGATATGAGCAAACCCACCCCAGCCCGCCGCCTCTCCCCGCGGGCAACTCCAGAAACATGGAGAGTCCAGCCTCTCTCCAGGAGTTGGGATCCGGAACCCAGGCTGTGCGTGGAGGTGAGCCCGACTATATCTAGTCGGTATCTCTCAACCTCCCGCACAAGCTCAGGCTCCTTCCCCCCCAGTGAGGTGACGTTCCATGTCCCGAACGCCAGAAGCTGTGCATGTGGACCAGGTCGTCGAGGCACCTGCCTCTGACTGCCACCCAGTCCTCTCCGCACCCGACCCCTACGGATCCCTCTGCGGGTGGTGGGTCCACAGGAGGGCGGGCCCACGTCGTCCCTTCGGGCTGGGCCCGGCCGGGCCCCGTGGGCAGAGACCCGGCCACCAGACGCTCGCGTTCGGGCCCCAACCCCAGGTCTGGCTCCAGGGTGGGGCCCCGGCTGCGCCATGCCGGGCGACGTCTCGGTCCTTGAATGTCGTACGTCCATTGGGGTCTTCTGAACTGCTCTTCGTCTGACCCGTCACCTCGGACCTGTTTGCCATGGGAGACCCTACCAGGGGCATAAAGCCCCAGACAACATAGCTCCTCGGATCATTCGGGCACTCAAACAACCCCACCACGTTAAGGTAGCAGTTCATGGGGTTGATAAACTAAACCCATTCTGGAGCGTCCGAGAGGCCAATGGGATCCAAAGAAAAGGCGCCATGCTGACCAATCATCAACCACACACTAACATCGATTTATCAATAAATGTTACATAATGCACCTTTAAACACTGTTAACACACTGCTAATACACTGGGCAAATTATTTACTATTATTTATTATACAATTTATGTATAATTTTAGTTTTACAATGTGTTTTCAGATGAAAGTGCGAGAGCAGAAGGGTTTGTATGTTGCTGTTCATGAACAAATTCTACCAAAGAAAAACAAATGACTTTGGAACTTTTCTAAAATTCTGTTTTATTGATTAAAAATGTGAGAAACCTGAAATGGCCCAACTGTTTTTTAATGTGTAAAGTATAGCTTCTCAAGACTTGCTCACTGAAAAATGTATGTACTTTCTTTTTGTTCTGAACTTGCTCTACATAATCTGCAAACATTTAAAAGGGCATTTGACTAAATCGTAAAGTATAAAGTGGAAACTCAAGTCGTATCGTGGCACAGGTTTCTGCAAAGCATAAGTAGCTTTCTGGTACTTTCATAAAAGTAGTTAATGATAATTAAAATACATAAACTCCATGTCCACCTTACATTCAGTGCCCTTTGCCCCCCGTCCTCCGCTGCTGCTGAACAACAGCATCATTCAGTCCACTCTGCTGTGTTTACAGCAGGTCGTAAGTCTCCCAGAGGAGGAAAAAAATCACTTCCATCACATCCAAAATCCTCTGCTCTCCAACACCAGCAACAAACAGCCTTCCATCAGCCTCACCACTCTCCACAAGTCACCTCACACATTTATACACTAATGTTTGGCCTATAAAGTACTTTGGGGTGGTGGGACGGCTCGCAGTGGGAACCGGAAAATTTCCCTGACGTTCAAATTTCAAAACTAGAATGTATTCAGTGGCAAAGAACAATTATGTTTGATAAGAAAAGGACTTATAAGAGCTAGAATACAGTAAAGAGAATTTATGCTGAGTTTATATAGATTGAAGTGGACAAACTTGAAATACAAACTAGTGTGTTTTTTCTGTTTTCTGTTCCTTATGTTGAAGTATTCTATTCTATTTCTCTAGTTTGGTTTTACCCAAATCTAAACGTCTCAACTGAAGCTAACAGCCTATAGGCCAGTATAGCGCCTCATTTGAAAGCTCTTTGGTCGCTCTTTCGTCGCTCTTTGGTCGCTCTTTCGTCGCTCTTTCGTCGCTCTTTGGTCGCTCTTTGGTCGCTCTTTCGGCGCTCTTTGGTCGCTCTTTCGGCGCTCTTTCGTCGCTCTTTGGTCGCTCTTTCGGCGCTCTTTCGTCACTCTTTTGTCGCTATTTCGTCGCTCTTTGGTCGCTCTTTCGTCGCTCTTTCGTCGCTCTTTCGGCGCTCTTTCGGCGCTCTTTGGTCGCTCTTTCGTCGCTATTTCGTCGCTCTTTGGTCGCTCTTTCGTCGCTCTTTCGTCGCTCTTTCGTCGCTCTTTCGTCGCTCTTTCGTCGCTCTTTGGTCGCTCTTTCGGCGCTCTTTCGTCGCTCTTTGGTCGCTCTTTGGTCGCTCTTTCGTCGCTCTTTCGTCGCTCTTTCGTCGCTCTTTCGTCGCTCTTTCGTCGCTCTTTCGTCGCTCTTTTGTCGCTCTTTTGTTGTTTTTTCATCACTCTTTAATCTGATCTTTTTTGGCACTTTTCCATTGTGTTGTGCCCGTTTTTGTCACTTTTTTTGTTTGCGTTTTCATCCTCGTTTTCGTTCCTATTTTGACACATTTTTCAAGGCGCTGTTAGATTTGGGTAAAGCCAGAGAACAGGAGAAACTGTGCTCGGTTCGGGTGGGGTTTAGAGATTAAGGGAAATAATGCTTGTTCAGCAAAATTATCCGAAATTAGAAGCACTTTTTAGGTCATTTATCTTATTTACAGTAAGATGGCACTTTTTTCCAGTGTTGCCGTGTTTCCTATATAAAAAAATCCTTCACCACATTGGGATTATTCCGCCGATTGTTGAAACGTTTCATGGACTGTAGCCACTTTCACTCTGACTCTGGCGAATAACCACCTCCTCCTAACCATCCCGCCCGAGCCCTGTTTTCCTTTGAAGATTCCTATTTGATTTCGCCGTCCTCCTCTGAAACAGTGGAGACCAGGCAACCCAACAATCAGCCTTTGTAATGCCGTCCCGGATTGAACATCCCGAGTAAATGTTTGCTCAGGCACTCATCCAAACCAGAAAGAAGACAGGGGAGGGAAAAAAAGAAAAATCCATCTTTCCATCTCGACGCCAGTGGGATATCAGGCGCATTATAGCCCGTCTCTGTGTGCATTTTTCATATAGGTCTCGCTTTTATGTTTTATGTACGCTCGCCCCCGGGGAGAACAGCTAGCATCCGCGGCTAACTTTGGACGAGGGAACGACGTTTTTTTTTTCTTTCCTCCCCGAAAAAAAACATATTCCATTAGCGCGCGACTCACAAACTATAGCGACACCTCCGCTCGCCGCCGCCGCCGCCCTATATCACTATCATCAACCTGATCCGTGACCCGCGCGACTCCACCCAAACAAAATCAGAGCGGATTATTCGCGGCTGTGGCAACAAAAAAAAGACTATTCCGGAAGATAAGCAGGTGTGATGTACCCTAATGTAAATTGATTTGGAGGCGCGGAGCTGGGGGGGGGGGGGGACGTATAGCGCATAGTGTGAGTTTATAATTGACCCTGCTAGCTCCGTCGTGCAAAGCCGCTAAATCCCCCCCCTAGCTATAGCCGCTCCCGCCGGATTGGCGACGCCGCGGAATATGAAGCATGTTACGCCGGCGAAACAGAAAAGAAAACAGCGAAAGCCGATTGGGGAAAGATGCTTTTTATTATGTTCTGCGTTGTGTTCAATCTGACGAAGGAGGATTTGAATAACTATGTCCAAATTATTTAGGCTTAAAAAGTTGAGGTGTTGCTGCTTTTCTTTGTAGCGCCAGCGACTTCCAAAGTGCATCTGCCTTGACTCGGTTTAGGCTAATTCCAAATGACTTGAATATTTTCTTTTTCACTAAGTCAGAGCCATTTACCTGGTTTAAAGTCACATGACATTACATTAAACTTAATTCTAACTTTGCTAAAGCAGTTCTAACATTTTTCACAGGGAGAAGTTTCTACGTTTCTGTCCACCTTCGAGGGTTTGTTTTTGTAAGACGGCAGACGATGGTCTTTATTCACAAACTGCTGCTTTTACAATAGACAAAAGTGCTCTGATATCGAAGTGAACAGTGAATATCTTTAGAATTACGGGGCCTATATCCACATGAAACAAAAACTGCCTTAAAGTTCAACGTCTTTTTGTTTCAATAAAAGTGGTGGCCTTTTTTGGTCACACTTCTGCCAGTTTGCCAGAAGATCTGAGCCCAAACAAAACCATTTGAAGGTCCAACGTGCAGATGTTCTGTTTTTCTGTGATTCATCGGTGACGGCGTGTAGACCCTTATCCTCCATCTGACACAACCACATCACAAACGCACAAAAACAACACAAAAAGTAGAGGTCACACTGGAAAAAATGAAATCTTATCTTAGACAAAAATGACTTAAAAGTGCTTGAAATAAGACTTTTAATGCTGCTTTTGATACGGTTTTGACTCGTCTTGAAACTTGCCAATGGAACTAGACAGATTTTTCTTGTCTTTGACCATTTTGTCTCATTCCAGGGTTTTTTTTTGGTCTTATTTTAAGCGTTCAAGTTAATTTGTCTTATTTTGAGCAAATTAATGCTTGTTCCATTGGCAATCTTATTTCAAGACGAGTCGAAACCTAGTCAAAGTCAGTATTAAAAGTCTTATTTCAAGGACAAATCAAGCTATTTTTCCAAGATAAGATGGCATTTTTTCCAGTGCATTTCTGGTAAATAACACACAAGTGCACAAATGCTTTCATGTCCAATCATTTCCATTTTAAAATGAGTTTAATATTACAGAATGCACCTGGAAATCGTGCGGTTTGGACACAAAGAGGAGCTCTGTGTCTGCATTTTCTTATCAAGAGGCAGATTTTTTCATTAGCAAAAGGAAAATATTCAAACTACAGATTATCAAACAAATGTCAAGGCATTTTACAAATTTTGTGCCAAATATGGATGTTTTCTATGAATATTCAGGCCTGAACATTTGTGTTGCTTTACTATAACAGCCACCGTAAGTCTCTGAGAGAGAACAGGATTTAAAGAGCATATTTGTCCATTTATTTCAGGCTTAACCTGAGCCAAAGGCCTCTCTTAAACACTCCGTTGCCCTTTTACTGCGAGGGTAGACCGTTTACCTGGAACATGGCGCCACCTGGTGCTAGTCTTTAGGTACTGTTGACATACATGACTTTAGTTTGTTATGAGGTGAATCCTCTTTAAAGGCTTAGGTGAATGAATGCAGCAGCATGCTTTAGAGAGAAAATGCATCAGTAATAAATGAAGAAAATGGAGTCAGTATTATGGTAAATGAACATCTATGTGTAATGTATCACTATCTGCACTTAAAGGTCACTGAATACGGTGGCACAGCAGTTAGCGCTCATGCTTCATAGCCAGAAGGTCCCAGGTTCGATTCCCACCTGGAAGAGGCCTTTCTGTGTGGAGAAAAAACTGGTCAAAGAAGCAGAAAAAACAAGTCAAAAAAGCAGAAAAAACTGGTCAAAAAAGCAGAAAAAACGAGTCAAAGAAGCAGAAAAAACGAGTCAAAGAAGCAGAAAAAACGAGTCAAAAAAGCAGAAAAAACGAGTCAAAAAAGCAGAAAAAAATGGTCAAAAAAGCTGAAAAAACTGGTCAAAAAAGCAGAAAAAACTGGTCAAAGAAGCAGAAAAAAATTGTCAAAAAAGCAAAAAAAAATTGTCAAAAAAGCAGAAAAAAATTGTCAAAAAAGCAGAAAAAAATGGTCAAAAAAGCAGAAAAAACTGGTCAAAAAAGCAGAAAAAACTGGTCAAAAAAGCAGAAAAAACTGGTCAAAAAAGCAGAAAAAACTGGTCAAAAAAGCAGAAAAAAGGTTAATCCTCCAGCCTGGCTCCTGGTTTGCATTACCTTGAAAGTGCGGCTCCTCAAAAGTTATGAAACTTCCTTACAAAACTCATCTGATGGTGCGGGATATTAGTGATCCCTCTTTCATTGTTTGTAAATCAAACAATAGAATCAAATGAAGTAAAGGGACTTACACAGTATTAGTCAGTATAAGATATAAGCCCGTCTGCAGAGATGAAGCTGACGTGTGCACAGTATCTCCACAAATAACCAGTAAATCTTTCATCCGGTGTCTTGCCCAAGGACACAACAGTGGTTTACAATACTAATGAGGGCCAAACCGCCGAAATGTAACCATGGAAAAATATGGTAAAGAGGAAATAAACTAATATGTACATAAAAGCTTCAATTCACATAATGTAAGTTTGGAATTTGACAACATTTTTTTTGGTCAAAGTTTGTGACAATTACAGCCTAGAATCAGGACCGTCCCAATAAAGACACAGCGGCCCTAACAAAACATTCCTGTGGCTAATGATGATCAGATAAATCACTAAAGGGCTGTGGAAGCTGGAGTAAAATGATGCTTCTCTTCTGTGCATGCTCATTCACGCCACCTGGATGACCTCTGGTGGTCAGTATCCTCACTGCAAGTGTTGGCTCCATGCAAACACATTCCTGTCACAATCAGAACTCTGTGGGAGAGGCACCTTTTTTTTTGCTGAAGTGTTAAATCAGATCCTTAACTTAATGACCACATCAAAACATTGACTTTGTAACCAGTTTGACCGTTTGCTTTGGGTCATCGTCCATTTTGAAGACCCGTCTGCGCCCAAGCTTTAACTTCCTGTCTGATGTCTTAAGATGTTGCTCCAATATTTCCACATAGTGTTCTTTCTTCATGATGTCATCTATTTTGTGAAGTGCACAAGTCCGTCCCAAGCAAAACAACCCCACAGCATGATGATGCTGTGGGGTATTTCAAAGTTGGGATGGAGTTCTCAGGCTTACAAGATTCACCCTTTTTCCTCCAAACGTGACAATGGTCATTATGGACAAAAATTATTATTATTATTTGTTTTTCCGTCAGACCACAGGATATGTCTCCAAAAATGAAAGTGTTTATCCTTTTTTTATTTGCAAACTCCAATCTGTCCTTTTGATGTTTCTTTTGGAGTCAGAGTTCCCTCTCAGCCCATGTCGGTACAGGACGTGTTTCACTCAAGACAAACTCTTCACCAGATCTTCTGCATTTGTTCTTGGGTTGATCTTCATATTTCAGACACAGCACGTTCATCTCTGGGACACAGAACCCGCCTTCTCTCTGATCTGTGTGATGACTGGTCATTGTTTGAACCAATGAACCTGAACCTTCAAGTGTCTTGAAATTACACCCTAGGATGATCCTGAAAAGTATATATATATATATATTTATATATATGCTGTTTCTGCAGACAAATGTGGCATGGATCACATTCTCTTTTGTGCAGCGGGCATGTTTCATGTAATTGGAGCCTTTTCTCTCTTTCATGTCAGAAACTGCATGTGACAGTGAGAATGATTCTGTTAAAGGGGCAGAAAACAAACAGATCAAACAGCACCAAAAGAACAAAGTGGATCTGTGTGCAGATCAAAAAGGTGATTGTCAGGCCCTCACGATGACATGGAACGACCTGTAAAGGTTTAACTAGAAACAAAATAAATCTGACAGCTTCAAGTAAAGAGGTTTGCCCGACAGACATGTGATGACATAGGATATACAGTATGTTTGGGTTGAATAATGCCATTAGTTTTACAGAAGTACTCCAGTGAAGCGGATATTTTATCTCATGTTGTGTCACATATTTTACCTATTTCTAATAAACAAAGATCAAACAAAACGCAGTGACGACTTGAGCGCTTTGGGCGGAAGCAACACTTTGGCCGTCGGGGCAAACGCTGCATCACTTTTGTCTTGAATCAGTAGAAAAATCTCTCACGAGAAGAAAAGTGGCGTTATGGTTTTTAAATGTGTGAATCATGGTCTGTGTCTGATCCCTGTCCGCAGAGACCAGTTAGGGAGCGGATCGGGGGGGTGGGTGCAGGTAGCCTCTGGGAGAACCCCTCGTTCAGCCAACCACCACCGTGTGTCAATGCCCTGTGACTAATCCAGGAGCCCCCCCAATGTCCCTCCATGTCCCCTGGCCTAATTAAAAGAGGATTAGACGGGACACAAGTCCAGCCTGCAGCCATGGCGCTCGCCGCGTTCACGGGACAATGACTTATGTCTGTCGCCACCTGAACTGTTTAAGTGGCCAAACTGTCCCAGTGGACTGCACTTGATCTGATCGGACAGACACTTGTCAATAACATTTGTTTTACTTTTTTCAACAATTAAAGCGTCCGCAAGGATAGAAATAATGTGGACCCGGAACATCGAAACTACAAATGATTAATCATAAACTTAACCCAGTATCAAGACTGTAAATGACCAGGAGACTTTGACTTGGTACCATGCCAGTTCCATTGCTGTGCTGTGAAGTAAAGCGTGACCTTAAACCAAGTACATTTTCTCCAGTTCGGCTTTACCCAAATCTCAAAGCTTCTAGACTGGAGTTTAAAGACTATAGGCCAGTGTAGCGCCTCATTTGGAAACTAAGACCCACAAAGCTGATCTTGATGGATGTTTTTCCTGGCGTTGTGACCAGGTTGCCCTCACTTTTTTCACAGTCTTTTTCCATCTCCTTGTGGATTTTTTTGTGGCTTCTTTTTGGCTCTTTTGTCGTGTTTTCTTCTTGTTTTTGTCGCTATTTTGACGCTCTTTTCAAGAAGCTTTTAAAAGGACTAAAAAGAGTTTAAAAATGTAGAAATTCAGGATTTTCCTCCCCCTACATGTTTCAACAATGTCCTAATGTGTAGAATGAGCTCAGACCTGTTCACCTCAACTGCCTCTAAAATCCTGCACTGTCACTCAAAAAGATGTTACTCCGGGTCCAAAGTGCCGTCATGCACGAGCTTAATATAGAAGCTGCAGTTACATGTATGACCTGAGGTGGCAGTGGTATAAAATGGCCAACTTGCATCTAGCCCCTTTAAATTGAGGTAAACTGGAGAAAATGTGCTCGGTTCAAGTGGTGGTTAGGAGGTTAAATATGTTTCGGCTTAACTGTGTGAACTGAGTTTGGTAATAAAAAAAAGTGTCCGTGACGCTAAAGTAAAGTGTGATTCATTTAGATTTATATTTTTAATTGCATTATGTCATGACTGGAGGTGGTGTGAAGAAAGTAAAAACCCAAAATGCAGGACTGCAACAAAACTGGAGATGTTTAATGAACAACGAAAACCAAAATAACCAAATCCAGAGAAAACCAAAAACCGGGGCTGACGTAGACAATGACGCGACAAAGGACAAGGGAAACACAGGGGTGTAAATACAAGAGGAAACGGGGCACAGGTGAAACACATCAGGGCGGGGCACAGGTGAAACACATCAGGGCGGGGCCGGCAGGTAATGAGGGAAGTCAAGCAAAATCACAACAGAACACACAAAACACAGGACAAGACCAAACACAAGAAAACAGGTGAACAAAAGACGAATCATGACACATTAAGCCTTATGTTTAGTGTGAATTCATAAAAAAAAAAACTAAAAGTAGACCTCAATATAATAGATATCTGCAATTTTAGACCTGCAATTTTGCCTAGAATTGCCTCATCAGTTCATGATATATATATATATATATATATATATATATATATATATATATATACATACAGTATTAGCAAATGAAGTGGGAAAAGTATGATAATGTACTCACATCATTGTCTTGTCTTGTTGTTTTGTCCTGCATGGCACCAGAAAGTTGAAAACAAAATGTGGGTTATAAATAAGTGGTGTGGCATTAGCCTGTTTAAGCGCTGGTTAATAAGCTGCAGCTGTCACAGTGGACGGTTAAATTTACTGAGGGCCCCGGGGACAAAGATCCTGACCTGAACCGCACACATGCACAGTATGAGAACCACTGTGAGACTGTCCCATTACTACTCCCTGTCCCACCACCACACAGAATGTGTGTTATTGTTTCATTCTCATGATTCAGTGAATGTTCCATCTTAAGCTCATCTTCCTCTTCTGCACCTCGCTCCTCCTATATGGACAACACTGCAGAAAGTGGAATTACGTACAGTTTTGTTGAAGTGAGTATATCGTCGTGACACTTTTTGCTGGGGATTTCCTTTAAATTTGACATAATTTTGCAGTCCAGACACCTTCAGCAAACATATTGTGCCATCCTCTCTTTCCTAGAGTAGCATGTTTACCTGTTCCTGAAGAGTGTCATTTCAAATATTATAAATTATAGATATATATATATTATCATCAGCCAATACCATTTTTAAAAATGTAGAGAAAAGACCTCTGAAACAACACTGTGAGCTGCCTGGTCACTAACAAAAACACACTGTAGTGTCCAAATACTGTAATCACCTTTTATTCATGAAGCTCTTTAAGACACTCAAGGTGGCCAAAGTGTTTTCCATTGTATCAACTATGTCAAATCAAGTCAAAAACAAAATCTTTGCCATCCATCCATCCATCCATCCATCCATCCATCCATCCATCCATCCATCCATCCATCCATCCATCCATCCATCCATCCATCCATCCATCCATCCATCCATCCATCCATCCATCCATCCATCCATCCATCCATCCATCCATCCATCCATCCATCCATCCATCCTCAAATCACATTGCACCAGCCCCTCATGGCTCCTTCTGCAGGTGGTGGGTCCACAGAAGGACGGCCTCACGATTAACCGGGCCTGTCGGTCTCTCATAAGGAGCTTCTGACCCGCTCTTTGTCTGACCCGTCACCTATAGGACCTGTTTGCCCTGGGAGACCCTACCAGGGGCACGAAGCCCCGAAAACAGAGCTCCAGGATCATGCGGGTGCTCAAACCCTCCACCACGTTAAGGTGGCGGTTCCAGGAGGGGCTTTGCAATACAACAAACAGAAAAAAAGCAAAAATACAGTGGAATTGATCTCCCACCCGGCGCAACAAGGCGTTAGCGTAGAAGAGTGTGATGAGGGCGGAGCTTAGAAAGAAGGGGTCACCTGACGGATGTGACTGCAACAAGCTTCCCCTTTTCTCTGCTCATCTTTAAATGAACATTGCGTTCGCCTCATGTACTTCCTTTGTATTTCATTTGAAAGCTCTTACAGGACAAAGTGCCGGTACAAATTTGATTCCACTGTGAGTTAAACACTGGCCGTGTTCCGAAAGAAAGAGAACGTGCGGGGCTCTACACGCCGCAGAAACGTAATCAAAACAAAAGCACTAACGCCCCCCACATCACCCTCACCCACCAGCACTCCTGCCCCGGAAGATATTGATCTGTAAAAAGAAAAGGCTCGGGGAGGGACCGCTGTTGTGCATAACTACGTCATTGGCCATGGGTGTCTGTCCTGCCCATGTACATCCGCCGGTCAATCCACTTTCTGAAGCTGAAGATATCAAAGTCTGGTCTACAACCTGTGTTTAGAAAATCAAGATTGGGCCAAAAGTGTTAAGAGCTAAAGCTAACATTAATGTTTATATACAGTTGTGCTACTAAGTTTGCACACCCTGGTGAATTTCTTGATTTTTTATGGCCATTTCTCAAAGAATATGAATGAAAAAGCAAAAACTCATGGTCATGCAGTGAAGTGAAAATGTGTGAGCTCATTTCAAATCACCATAACAAAATTAAATACCAAAATGACCCTGTTGAAAAGTTTACTCACCCTGGTTCCTAATACCGTGGATTGCCTCCTTTAGCATCAATGACGGCGTGGAGTCTTTTGTGGTGGTGGTGGAGAAGGTTCCATATTTAATCTAATGGTGAAGCAGCCCATGTTTTGGTGCATTGTCTTATTGGAACATCCAAGTGCGTGCTGAGGAGGGCAAATGCTCCTCCAGTATAGACAAGCTGCTGTATTCATCCTGCTACCATGTGGTGTCCAGTGCCTTGGTCGCTCACACATTACTAACCTGGCCTGTGTACTGGCCTGTCTCCTGGTATCTCCTCCAGGCTCTGGACACTGCGCTCGGAGACACAGTAAACCTTCTTGCCACAGCATGAATGGACGTGCCATTTTGGATGAGCATCACTCCCTGAGCAGCTTCTGTGGGTTGTAGATGCTCCTCATGATGCCTCTAGTGGTGAGAACACTGGACAAATGCAAAAGTGTTCCAAAAATACGGTCCAAAGGATGAAGACAGGGAAATGGTCTTTTGGAGTGATCTTGCTAATTGCCTCTCATTTCCACCTGTGTCTGTTTAATTTCCACAACACCAAGTGAAACTGATTCACAATAAGCGTGGCTTCCTAACTGGACAGTCTGATATCCCAGAAATTTGACTGTCTTGGAGTTACATTGTGTTTTTTGAGTGTGCCCTAAGTTTTTGTGAGCAGTGTATATATATCGAAAGCAGGTACCCAAAAAAAAAAATCATATGTTTAGAGGCCAAGTTTTGATGCCTATTGGATCCAGGGACAGCATTAAAAGAAGTTAGTTGTTAAGCTCAAATGAATGATACCAATTTAAATTTAATAGCCTAGTCCTTTATGGAATAAATTAACATTCTCTATATTTTCATATACAGTTGGTATCGAAAAGTAATTGTTACCGAGTAGTTCTTTCCCCTCTTTGATTCCTCGAGCAGCTTCAGTAGAGATTGAACAGAGAGCTGTAAATCTCTTCTTGCGCTTCAGTCCATTACAGTAATAATGGTGTGACGTCGCACTCAATAACGAGAGTGCTCAACTATTCAACTCAATCCTGACAAACATCTCCATCAAATGTGCAAAACTAAAACTAAATGAAAACATGTTGTCCTCGTACTGTTGTAATGTTAAATTCAGTTTTATGAGGTGATAAATGGGAGATCAAACATTTTATGGGGCGACGTCGTTTGAATAGTTTGAGAAGCACTGCCTCTCAGTATAAAGTATTTTACATAATTAAGACATTATGAAGATACAAACCTAGTAAGTCATTCTGTGGCAGCCACTTCCTGAGGAGTGTTCGGAACGTTTTCAGGAACTGGACCAGTATATCTCCACATGACCTATGTATTTATGTATATAAAAAGATCATATCATTCTGTTCCATTTACTATTATCCAGGTTGCTAATATGGGTAGTTGTCCCATTTCTGTACATTTACCTTTTGAGGAATTTGTTTAAATGCCTCCAAGAAAATAGTCATTGTTTCATCTGGCATATCAGACACAATGGATGCAAAAGTGAACACTACAAAGCCATGCTCCCCAGAGACCCATGGCATCAGCTCCTATAAACACCAAGAGCAGATTTTTTATCAACAATTGTCATATGAAAAGTATTATGTAAGTTACCACTGACATTTAGGACACTTACATCAGACAGAGGATTCCTCACTTTACAGACGACACCACCAACAAGCAGCATGTTTGGCATGAGAGGACGGGGAAACTCCATGCAATACAAATGTAAAAAATATAGTTAACTGTTAAATGTAGATTTTCATGCACAAACACCTTAGCAGCCAGATATCAGAGTCAGCGAGGACCCCAGCTACACCCACATTCTCGCCAAGAAATGGAGATAAGTATTTATATTTATCAAGGTTCGAGAGCCGGACCACACCTCCTATACGCCTCTTCCGCCCGCCGGCCTATTTAAGCCCCCGACTACTAACCTCGTCCTCTCGTTCGGAGTTTCCGACCGTCTAGCTTCCGTCCCGTCTCTGTTCCGTTTCCGGTTTGAGTCCCAGGTGCTCCCTCCGGGAGCCACGTCAACAGCGCCCCCGGCGCTGCAACTACAGGCCGCGTGTTGCCAGATATCTCTCCACCTATCTCTTTCACCACGGAATTGTCTATGGTTTCACAGCTTGTTTTCATTTCGGCCCTCGTGCCTCGTCACCTGGCACTGCGTCGGGCTCTATTCCTCTTGCATCTCCCTCAGGCACCGGGTTGGCCTCTTCTTCTTTCTATTCTCGAGGTTGGGCTCTGCCGGGTCCACCTTCTGCACTTTTAGGCCATTCTGGCGGGCGCGGCGCGGGCCTTAGCCTGCCCCGGGTTTGTCAGATACCTCAGCTTATTTCCAGCCCGCTTTTCCGACAGGCCTCAGGCCTTCGGTTTCCTTTCTCGGCACCGGGTTGCCAGGTCAGTCCGTTGCATCTAAAGGTGCGTACACACCAAAAGCGTCCGCGCCTCCAGCTTCCATGTTAACCCTATGTAGAGGTGCTTCAACGCGCTCCGAAATGCAAGCAAAGCTGTCCGCGCGTATTAAGCGTAGCAAACGCGAGCGGATGAGGAAGGACGCGCGTGAAAGCCAGGGAGAACAGCGCGGTGAGCGAACAGGGAGGCCACGCCCACTGCTTCATGCACTCAAGTAATCCAATCTACACGTGCGTTCATTTATGCTTTGTTAACCAATCAGGGATGCTGACTAGGCTCAGGCGTCACCTGTTACCTGCAACAAACCATGCCCGAGTCGGACTCGGTTCGACTGTGGCCGCTTGGAGGAGGGGGGCGGAGCGCGGCTCGCGTTTGCTCGTGTATGCGCACACGCACGCAAGCAGCTGTTGTATGGGCGGGTGCATTTGTCACGTAAAACAGTGAGAAAAGGCTGTATTTATCAAACAGAGCAGCGGCTGCCTCGCTCTCGTCTCCCCGGCCCCGACCGCTTCGCTCCCGGGCGGCTCCCCGGACCCCCGGCCACATACCGCTCGTCTCCCCGACCGCTCACCCCGACGCCCTGGCCGCTTCACGCACGTCTCGGGCTGACTTTACGGGAGCGGCTGCGCTTCTCCCGCCCTGTGTCTGAGCTTCTCTGCTGCTGTACCCGGTTTGTCCGCAGGCTTTAGTGGGACAGATAAAACCTGCAGGTGCTTTTATCGCTTGTGATTTTGGTGCTCGTTCGTGTTCAGTGCTTTGTTGTAACGTAAAGCGCAGACTTCAGGAGTTCACCAACATAAAGCTGTTTAACCAGTGGCCGAAGCAGCAATGATTGACATAAACTGAGCGTCAGATCTTCTGTTCTCGTAGCCTTTTTTGAAGGCTGTATTTGACTCCAAAGAAAGGCTCAGAGCGGCAGGTGCTACTCCCCCCCCCCCCCCCCGCCTCAGCTGAGCGGGACAGAGGGACGCGCACTTCTCTATTTCTCTGCTTTATTAAAATCGACTATTATATTCACCACAGCCCTTTTTGTTAAAGGAATAGGCCACCGTTTTTACATACTAAGATATGTTCTTAGCTCACTTTAGTCGAGTTAATATATCCCCGTCTGGTCTTTGTCCGTGCGCTCACACATACGCAGCCTCTCCCACATGTCATATAGCTCCGAAAAAGCTCACGATAGAAGCTACCAAGCTCTTCCACGTGTTCCCTATTTAAATAAAGTTACGTGAAGTGTTTTCATGCGAAGTATATTTACCCAGAAATGTAGCATGTCGATTTTATAAGCAAATAAAAAGGGGACTATATTGTGAGGCGTAATGATACGAGGAGCAAAACGTCCGCGCAGTAACTCCTAAAGACTTCCCCGCTCACTTCCGGCAATAACCTTTAGGAGTTACTGCGCGGACGTTTTACTCCTCGTATCATTACGCCTCACAATATAGTCCCCCTTTTTATTTGCTTATAAAATCGACATGCTACATTTCTGGGTAAATATACTTCGCATGAAAACACTTCACGTAACTTTATTTAAATAGGGAACACGTGGAAGAGCTTGGTAGCTTCTATCGTGAGCTTTTTCAGAGCTATGTGACATGTGGGAGAGGCTGCGTATGTGTGAGCGCACGGACAAAGACCAGACGGGGATATATTAACACGTCTAAAGTGAGGTAAGAACATATCTTAGTATGTAAAAACGGTGGCCTATTCCTTTAAACTGTAGTAAAATGCAAAGAAAAGTGGAGTGAAGAGATTTGACAGGGCTCATAGTAGACATTATTTCACGCAGATGTTTAGGTTTTTTTTTTCTTCCGCATTATGTTGCGCTGCTGCTGCTCACGTGCACTTGTAAACAACTCCTCGTGTTCGGCCACGGCTCGGTTCGTTTGTGTAAGTGTGAGCGCGGGCCGTTCGGGGCATCCAGGCCTTTCCTCAAACGAGCTGGAGAGTGGCAGGTTCGGATGTCAAGTGTGAGTGCGCCCTGAGTCAACAGACACGCCTCCTATGTTTGACGCTTGCAAAACTTCACGCGCCAGCAAACAGGCGTTTGTCGCGAGTGTGAAGTATGTGAAGCAGCGTTGTTTGGCGTCCAACGAGAGGCAGATGGGGCGTGGACGCGCGTTTGGTCTGTACGCACCTTAAGGCTCATGCTGCCCCCGCCGGTTCATCCAGTGGTTCTCCAAGCTGGCTACCGGTTGGAACCGCTTCTCTGGACTTGACTTCGTACTCAACTGTCCTGGCCTCGTCGGCCCCGCCTCCAGTCGCTTGGGCTCCGCCCATTTTAGCGGCAGCCCCCCCACTGCCGTTTTGGCCCCGGCCTCGTCAGCCTCATCGGCCCCGACTCTGGCCTCGTCGGCCCTGCCTCCAGTCACTTGGGCTCCGCCCCCGGCCTCGTTGGCCCCGCCTCCAGTCACTTGGACTCCGCCCCCGGCCTCGTCTGCCCCGCCTCCAGTCACTTGGACTCCGCCCCCGGCCTCGTCGGCCCCGCCTCCAATCACTTGGGCTCCGCCTCATCGGCCCCGCCTCCAGTCACTTGTACTCCGCCCCCGGCCTCGTCGGCCCCGGCCTCGTCGGCCCCGCCCCCGGCCCCGCCTCAAATCACTTGGTCTCCGCCGTTTCAGCGGAAGCCTCGTCGGCCTTGCCTCCGGCCTCGTCGGCCCCGCCTCCTGTTACTTGGGCTCCGCCCCCGGCCTCGTCGGCCCCGCCTCCTGTTACTTGGGCTCCGCCCCCGGCCTCGTCGGCCCCGCCCCGGCCTCGTCGGCACCGCCCCCGGCCTCGTCGGCCCTGCCTCCGGCCTCGTCGGCCACGCCTCCAGTCACTTCGGCTCCGCCCCCGGCTTCGCCTCCAGTCACTTGGGCTCCGCCCCGGGCCTCGTCGGCCCCGCCTCCGGCCTCGTCGGCCCCGCCTCCGGCCTCGTCGGCCCCGCCTCCGGCCTCGTCGGCCCCGCCTCCGGCCTCGTCGGCCCCGCCTCCGGCCTCGTCGGCCACGCCTCCAGTCACTTCGGCTCCGCCCCCGGCTTCGCCTCCAGTCACTTGGGCTCCGCCCCGGGCCTCGTCGGCCCCGCCTCCGGCCTCGTCGGCCCCGCCTCCGGCCTCGTCGGCCCCGCCTCCGGCCTCGTCGGCCCCGCCTCCAGTCACTTGGGCTCCGCCCCCGGCTTCGCCTCCAGTCACTTGGGCTCCGCCCCGGGCCTCGTCGGCCCCGCCTCCGGCCTCGTCGGCCACGCCTCCGGCCTCGTCGGCCACGCCTCCAGTCACTTGGGCTCCGCCCCGGGCCTCGTCGGCCCCGGCCTCGTCGGCCCCGCCCCCGGCTTCGCCTCCAGTCACTTGGGCTTCGGCCCGGGCCTCGTCGGCCCCGCCTCCGGCCTCGTCGGCCCTGCCTCCAGTCACTTGGGCTCCGCCCCCGGCTTCGCCTCCAGTCACTTGGGCTCCGCCCCGGGCCTCGTCGGCCCCGCCTCCGGCCTCGTCGGCCCCGCCTCTGGCCTCGTCGGCCACGCCTCCAGTCACTTGGGCTCCGCCCCGGGCCTCGTCGGCCCCGGCCTCGTCGGCCGCGCCCCCGGCTTCGCCTCCAGTCACTTGGGCTTCGGCCCGGGCCTCGTCGGCCCCGCCTCCGGCCTCGTCGGCCCTGCCTCCAGTCACTTCGGCTCCGCCCCCGGCTTCGCCTCCAGTCACTTGGGCTCCGTCGGCCCCGCCTCTAGTCGCTTGGGGCCTGCCCGTTTTAGCGGAAGCCCCCCCCAGCTGTTATGGCCCCGCCTCAGGTTTCGGCCGCGGTTCCAGCGGTCCAGCCGGACATCTCAACTGCAGCTGCCACCGCGCTCCCACCGTTCCTTCTCGCCACAGCGTAGGCCCTGCCCCTCGGCTCTGGGTTGCAGGCCCCGCCCCCTTTTTCACACTGCGCAGGCTTGGCCTGCCGGCACCTGGATGCCGGCTCCGCCTCCAGGACGCGGCGTGGGTCTCTTAGGGCCCTCTCCCGTTTTGCCAGGGTTCCCCTACACTCGCTGGCCCCTCTTTCCTCGGAGGCTACGGGATACCGGCTCTCTCCGGTTCGTCCAGTTACCAGTCCTTTCCTTCCACGTCATACGCCGCGGCTGCCCCGCCCCCGGGGTATGCCGGGTTCCCAGACGCTGCCTCCCTCGCCTCTGTTGTCCCAGATGTTGCCTTCTTCGCCTCGGTCGTCTCAGACCTTTGGCTGCAAAAGCAGCCCCAAGCTGTTCGACTGCCTGTCTGAGTCGCTTTGCTGGATCCTTCTTAACAAGCACCGGGTTCCCTTCTTGGTTCACCTCTTGCACGATTTCCTGCTCGCCTCGCCCAGCTCTTCCCCCCTGGCCCGAGACCTGGCCGTTCTCAAGCGCGTGTTCGCCTCGCTCGTCGTCCCTCTTTCGGAGGAGAAGACGCTGGGTCCTTCCACCTCCTTGGAGTTCCTGGGCATTACCCTCTATGCCGTTGCGTTCCAGGCTTCGCTTCCGACCGAGAACCGGGATCGCATCGTGCTCCTGCAGCGTTATTTCCTCGTCGCCCCTCGTGTTCTAAGCGGCAGCTTTTGTCCCTTTTTAGGTCACTTGAATTCGCCATAAGGATTATTCCCCAGGGTCGCGCTTTCGTTTCGTATCTCCTGGTCCTTGCCGCGTCGTCTCCCTCACTCCACGGGACATGATATCCGTCCCGCCGACGTCCCGGTTGTATACCGACGCTGCCCCTTCAGCCGGTTTTGGGGGTTTCTACCGGGGCAGATGGTTCGCAGCTTCATGGCCTAGCGAATCATGCCGTTCTTGCGTCACTTAGTTTGGCACTCCATATCTAACCAGTTTATCCTTAGAGCCAAGCACGTTCCGGGTCACCACAACAGCATAGCTGACTCCCTCTCTCGTTTTGCATTTCCGACCTTCAGGATGCTGGCCCCCTATGCAGAGCCTCTTCCGACTCCTGTGCCACAATTCTTAGCTACGATCCTCGTCTTGTGACCAGCCCTAGCCGACCTTCTGCAGATTTCCCAGTCCGCCATCCTCGATAGTCTGGCACCCCGGACTCAGGCAGCTTATCGAACCGCCGAGGTTAAATTTCGCTCCTTCCACGAGCACTATGGGTTGCCGTTCCCCTCCTAGACGTCCTCACTCTAACAAGTTTCGTCTCCCACGCTTTTGCTCATCAATCACTATCCATTGGCACGATTAAGGCATACCTTAGTGGAATCGGCTTCTTCGCTAAAGCACTAACTGGCATGCCTCTTTCTGCACCTATCCTCTACCAGGTGAGTCAGGTCCTTAAAGGCTTACAGCGGCAAGCTCCACAAGCTACCCGCCGCCAACTCCCTCTCACGTCGGACCTGCTTGGGCAATGCTTAGCTTCTATCCGCTCTAACGTGCTGCCCCCGCACATATCGCGCACGCTCGAGTCCATGTTCTTGCTGGCTTTCTTCGGCTTTCTTCGTTGCTCCGAGTTTGCCCCGCCTTCCCTCGTGCACAGCTCGGCTAGGCTTCCTCACGTGGGTGCCAGCCGAGGCGTGCCCGACCGCCTAATCAAGATCTTAGTCCGTTGGTCATCCACAGCATACGAGGTCTACACACGCCACAACCTTGGCGATCTACAGGAAGCTCATTCCACGCTTCTCTCTTAGACTTCTTTGGGGACGAGAGCCCGTGAGCTTCCCTATCTGAAGCCCCAAAACGACAACGACAACGTTCTAAGATAAACATCTTTTCATACATCATACCTGAGGTTGTGGTTCTTGTGAGCGAAATGGAGATAAGTATTTATATTTATCTGATGTTCGAGAGCCGGACCACACCTCCTATACGCCTCTTCCGCCCGCCGGCCTATTTAAGCCCCCGACTACTAACCTCGTCCTCTCGTTCGGAGTTTCCGGCCCCACCCTCCCTCCCTTCTAATATTTTTTCTATTTCTACAGATAGGGGACGAGAGCCCGTGAGCTTCCCTATCTGAAGCCCCAAAACGACAACGACAACGTTCTAAAATAAACATCTTTTCATACATCATACCTGAGGTTGTGGTTCTTGTGAGCGAATTTCAGAAATGATCTGGTCAAAGATAATGATGATGACGGTGGTGATGTAGTGGTGCGGCGATGGTGATGGGGGCGGTGGCGAGACTGTCTGGTTGTGTGGCGTGTACCTAGGCATGTGCATGTGTGTGTACGGGTGCATACGGGTACGCTTACGGTATGTAAAACATTTTTTAAGTAACAAAGAGGAACAAAATAAAATAAAAAAATTCAATTTTCTTCTTGAAAAAGGTTGAATAAACTCCTCGTCCTCGTAGCCAAACGCGCTTCTTTTTCTCCGTGACATGATCGTTAGGTCAGAATAAAGAACAGGTGTCCAGAATAGGTTATAACGAGCTCCATCTTCAGCTGCAGCGCAAACATGACTGATCTGTTCAGACACTCAGGGGTGTTTGTTTTGGCCTCAGCTGACCTGGAAGCACCTCGGGCACAGCCTTTTTATTTATTTATTTTTATTTTTTTTCTCTTTGTTTCTCTCTTACAACAGAAATAATGAAAAAGCTGTTTTACAAATTAAAATCAGGCTGTAAGACATTACATCACAGACGTCGAGCACTTCCGTTCCGCTGTGACGACACAACTGAACACTCGTTCACCAGGAGAGGGCGGAGCCTCAGAGAGCAGGAGGGCGGAGCCTCAGAGAGCAGGATTCAGGAGGATTACTGAGAGCTGCGTGAATGAAGCCACAAACCACTCTGGGGGTGTTTTTGATAGGAAATAGCATAACAACATGGCTAAAAGCTCCAAAACGTCGATTTTGCAGGATATAGGACCTTTAATATACTCACGTTTCTAAACTAATCCTAACCCTGCCCTCACACCTGTCCAACAGAGCCGCGCGGCCTGATGACATCATCACACAGCGCTAATGTTTTATGTCAGACCAAAGCCTGAGCCTTTAACTTGTGAAATGCAAAGGGAACAGAAACAATCATCTCAGCAGCATGAAATAATCAGAGTTTGTTTGAGCTCCGTTGATCTGCTCCTGAAGAAGAGTTTAGACTTTTCTACTAAACAAAACCAGTGTCTGAGGAAAGGATGTGGAGGCTTCTGAACAGCTGTTCTCCTTCAGCACAAGGTGAGCTCTTAACAGTGGCGTTATCGCAAGAGTTAGGTATAAAAATATTAGTACGATATTATTCACAGTTCTGTCAGGCTGCGCTGGTGTTTCAGCTGATCAGACGCGCTCACACAAACCGCACAGGACGAGCGGGAGGGCATCCTTAATAATCGCTTGTTCTCGATTATGCTATTTTTGTGATCGTCTAGCGTAATAATCGAAATCGTAATCGAATTTCGATTAATTGCACAGCCCTATGTGGCCACATGTTTCTCTAAGGCACTGCTCAGATGTGCCATCCCATAAGCCACCCCGCTGCTGATCCCCCACCCTATCGCCCCGCAATTCTTCATGTGCAACCACTGTTGATTTACAGGGGCACATTTACAAAAACAGATTCTGCACAAACCAAACTTTATATACATTTAAATACATGTTAGAGTCACCACAGCACAGGTGAAAAAGAAGTACTACTAAATGCACTTCAGAGATATTAACATTTTCAAAAGTATGTTGTAAGTACACTTGTTATTTGTATGTACTTATTTTTAGTACATTAAAAAGAAACTTTGCATACTAACTAAAAATATACTTACATTTCAATTGTAATTAATTTGTACTTAAAAACACTTAATAAAATTATACTATTAAATAAGTATCTTTAAGTGTATTTATAGAAAAAATGTACTTGGAATCAAATATCATAAAGGTTTTTTGTTACACCTTATAGAAAATACACTACAATTTAGTATCTTCTAGTGTACTTTTATACAAATACACTTCAGTTATATCTCAACTCAAGTGTAATTAAAATATCATTTGAAGAATTCTTTTCAAATACAGTTCACCTTCAGTAAACAAATCTCCCAAAATTAAAGATATACATTGTAATAAAACAAGCAAAACATTACAAGTACATTTTACTTCTTTCCCATAAAACTGTAGATTAGTCTCTTTCAATATTATTTGGCAAAGTTGAGACAAACATTTTGTCATTGTTTTTAATGAGAACACATTTCTTTTTCAAATGATGAGCGGGGACAGCATGATTTTATACCAGGATTCTTTTTCTGTAGCTACTTGTCCGGGGCACCTCTACAAACGTTTTGTAGAATTTTCTAGTGGAATTCTGGAAAGACAAAGCAAAATAAACATATTTACACCAGTAACTAGTCTTTCTTAGAAAAATAAACCAATAAAACGTTTCAATTAATGATGCTTGCCTCCTTGTTTGAAGAATGTATTTTGTCATGTCGATGGATTGTACTTCTGGGAACCTCTTCACCTGAAGCCTCAAGGTAGGTCTTGTATTTCTTCATTTGGTTCAATCATCTATGATTGATGTGACCGCCTAAAATTCAAAGTGCCTCAAGGGCGCCAGACGCGACTATGCACAAATCCCCTCTCTGACAACACTTAGTGTAGCGGTACATAACTCTTGTTTTAAGAAAGAATAATTTCATTCTCACCTGACAAATATTGTTTTGTCTTTTTTGCTGAGCAGATGATGTATGATGTAGCAACGTGACTACATACGTGATGACGCAGGTCGTATAACGCGCCCGTCGTGTGGCGGTAACCAATCACAGGAGGAGCATTTTGCAAATGTTAACAGTCCTTATCTTTTACTAGAAGTAAACTAAAGTGTTTTTGAAAAATGTTTGTTCCAAAATTCTGCCTTCTTTATTTCCCTGATGCAAATGCCGTACGGCCGACGTGATAAGAGGCCGTATTAGAGGCCGACCTGATGAGAGGGGAACATAGAAAGGTTGAGTTGCCGTTGAAAGTGTGGAGGACTTGGAGCGAGGACGGGTATGTTGAAGTCACGCTTCCCAGTCGGAGCAGAAACAGATCAGACACTGTCTGCCAAAATCCTTTTATTTGGTGGTAAGTAACTCAAAATATGCATAAAGTGTTGTGTTTGTCCATCATTTATCTATTTTTTGTGTGGTGAGTGGGCACTGCCACGTGAGCATGTTGAGAAAGCAGCTAAGCTAGCTAACAGTGTGGCTAATTAGCAACAAATCGCCATGCTGCCAGATTTTTAGCACTGCTATGAACTTTTATTCTTTCTTTTTGTTTTATACAAAATGAGTAGGCATTCTTCTGGCTGTATTAACGTACTTGCTCAGTCCATAATAATTTGTTGCATCCCAGTACTGTCCACCAAGACCATGCAGTCACTCAGGGCAAGGGCACACATGGCAGTGCTAAACTCATCATGCCTTTGTGTTTTAAATATGTCATTAATATAATGTATTGCTGGCTTGCAGCCTATACTATTATATAGAAGTAACATTTTAAGTAATATGTTGGTCTTGTAAAGACAGATCATGGACCCAGTGACTGATATTAATGATCATTTTTGTAATTCAGAAATGTTCCTTTTACATACGACTAGTGAAATTGTAATGCAATTAATGGGAAAAACTGGCTCCAGCTACAGAGGGTCCTGTGACATCACCACATTCTAGGCCTGAAAACAACCTATTCTTTATTGTATCTGTCTAGATGTCGACCGTGACCTTGTGTTGAAGAAAGAGGCCTTCAAAAAAGGAGACTGGTCCCCTGGTCAAAGTCTTCTAGCAAGGTATTTCATTCTAACATTTCTTTTTGCACACATTTCCTACATTATTGTAATTATTGTTATGTTCTGCTTTCAGATCAGTCAAGCGGCCCCCAAGAAAGCTGCTCCCAAAAAGGCAGCTGCTAAAAAAGCTGCAAATGTGAGGCGAGGAAACAGCCAACAGCAGCCCCACATTTCAGCACTGAAGATTCTGATGAAACTGATATTGATACAGACATTGATTTATTCCATAATTCGCAGAGATGGTCCAGAAAAAGAAAAGTAAGCAATTATTAAAAAACATACTTACATATTGCCTTTGTTTTTGTCACATGTTTCATGATTTTTACTCCACAGGCAGTAATAGAAAGTGATGAGGAAATGTCTCGATCCATTGTTGGTGGGGCAGGAAGTAGTGAAGTGCTGGCGGAAAGTGGCCCCATTAGGTACACAGTTTTGGACCAAACTACTGCCAATGCTATAAAGGGTAATAAACCTTGTACTTTTTAACATGCTTTTATAATATCTTTCATCACATGTTTGTTTTAGGTTATCTTTGTAATTGTATTTCTCTTAGTTAGTTTGCTTTGATTACAAGTTTACATGATGTAAACATGTAAAAAATTGTTTACATGTTTACATCATGTGAACAACATATTATATTTTCTTTAAGTGCATCACTGCCTATTGTCTAATGAGGTTAACGGCAAAATTGCATCTTCCTTTTCCCTGACAATGATGACTTTCGACCTCTTTTGTGTTTTGTCGACAGATAGCACTGGATCAGATGTAAAAGTCTCAAAAAAGCTTTATGCCAGGCTCAATATAACAAGACCTGCTACTCTTGTCTTTGGGGAATCAACTTTGACAGGAAAGACTGGAAAAGACATGTTCGATCCACAAAAAGTGAATGCAGTCACAGGTAAGTGTTGAACAGTGTGTTGTTTGTTTGTTTTTTAAGAAAATGAATCAATTCAAAACAAAAACAACAGTTATTTATGTTTTCAGACACTGTGAGGGAGCGCTTCCCAGGAACATCAGGAGACTCCTCCGAGTTTCTACTCCAAACAAACAAGTGAATAGAAAGTTTATTAGTTTAAAGGACTCCAGTTTTACTCATGTTTTGAGGCGTTTCTGTTTTGTACAGCTTTTATTTCTGAAAAAGTGTTTCAAAAAATATTTCAGAAAAAATAAAGTTTCCTAAAAACAAATAGTCTACTATTAGTATGCTTCCTAATATGTATTCACATCATGTTAAAGTGCTATTTAAGGTGTTTAAAAAGTGTATTAATATTAACTTTATTGTATATTTGTATTACATATTAAATAGAGCAAAAGCATACTGCACATATGCTTTTATTATACTTCCAAATGTCATTGTAATACACTTTAAATATACAATAAAGTGCATTTTTTTGCTATAGGGCATCTTAAATATACTAAAAATCAACTATAGTTTTCCATCCAGTTCCATTTTAACACAACTTTGACACTATTCAATACATTAAAAGTATACAAAAGTTGATCTTGAGATCATATAAAACGCATCTTAATGTGTAATTAATTGTTCCAAAATAACCCATTTACAATATATTAAGTATGGTACATATAAAGTATATTTAATACTACAAAAAAGTACAACTTAAGAATATTTTTTTTCGACCTGGGAGTCACTGTTTTAAGGAGCCACCTGCGAATATATTTTTCCTAGGATAGTTGGTAAATCACCCAGCCACTCACCTTAAAGATAGTGGGACTGTGCCTGATCTTAACACATCTCTGATCGGAGGAAGAATGTGCACTGTTTACTTTGGTATCAGAGGAAAATATATTCACGAGCCACCTCAGTAAATGGCCTAAATGAAGGCAGTTTGTGCTATCGTTATTGTGGTTCATGTTTTAGTATTTACAGTCAGTAGTCCAACTCCCTTACTCGCCCCTAATGTGAACACAAACAGGTGCAGAGATGCCAGATGATGTTTGAAGCAGCAGAGGCTGCAACAGTCAGAGTTTAGCATTAGAACTGTTTACAAAAAGATCGTGAACTGACAAACATCTGACCGACCTGCTCTGATGCAGCTGAAATCCTCATTATTAATTCTTTGTTCATGATTACAACAAATATATATGGAAGCCCGTTTCCGCCATGTTAAAAAATAAAAGCCCAACAGGAAGTTGAAATTACGAGATTTAAAGTAATTTTGTGTTTAAAACACACAATTTCGAGTTTAAATCTCGAAATTACTTTTAAACACGTACTATGAGATTTAAACTCGGAATTACGAGTTTTTAAGATCCGTAATCATAGACGTCAGGGTGCGGGTGCTAAGCAATCGGCTACGGCTAACTGTACATGAAGTGTGAGTAATAAACTGCAAAACCAACAGCCCGGCTCAGTGTGTGATCGTTGTTAAAGGGATGCTTTATGTAGACGGTGGTTTTATTGACTTTATTCAGGCATATTTCCCATTTTCACATGATCATGATCATCCGAAGTTCATGGAAGTTCATGATGCTACGATCGTAGCATTAGCTTTGGGAATGCCCCTGCATCATCAAGGCCTGAACACATTCCTATCATGGATACAGACATGATTAATACGTTTTCGTGTCACAGCTTTTAATCCTGGGTGTTGAGGTAAAATAAACACTTCTGTGTGTCTTTGTAAAAGTCCCAGAGCTGCTGTAGCTCCGATTCACAACACGATGAAGCTAATCCTCCATGACTGTTTACATCTGCACCAGTGGTTCCGCTGTCCCGCCGTACAGACGTCTATGATCACGGATCTGAAAAACTCCAAATTCTGAGTTTTAACAGTCGTAATTTTCAGAATTAAACTTGTAATTTTGAAATTTAAACTCGTAGTATGAGTTTAAAAGTTGTAGTTTCGAGATTTAAACTCAGAATTTCGAGATTTAAACTCGTAGTATGAGTTTAAAAGTCGAAATTTCGAGATTTAAAGTAGAAATTTTGTGTTTTAAACACAAAATTATGACTTTAAATCTCGTACTTTCGACTTCCCGTTGGGCTTTTATTTTTTTAACATGGCGGAAACGGGCTTCCATATATATAGCATTCTCCAATTTTAAAAAAGAAAACAGAAAATTGGTTAACATAGGCGTTCTGATAGGTCGCGTTCATGTGACATCACAGTGTTCCAAAGAGGAGAGAGTTGTCTAGGCACAATAACATCATCACAGGCTTGAAAACCCATCATCAAATACTGAAGAGGAAATGAAACCATCACATTCTAAACGCCTCCCGTACAGTTTTTTTTTCTTTCTTTTTTTCTTTAAAGTCATAGAAAATAATTCCTTTACAGAGGTTCAATTCCACACAAAAAAATATATAAAGCACATTATCGCATACAGGTGCAAAATAAGGGTGACTACAAGAATATAGGGCATCGAATGCATACATAGTTCTACCTCATGCAGAGAACCTTTTTGTACACACCCATGGGACCCGCACCGGGGGTGCGACGGAGCCCATGGGCACGCACAGGTATTGTCACAGGCCGAATGGACAGGCAGGCATGCAGAGTGCCTGTATGTCCTCTCCGCCGACAACATAAACATAGGGGGAGTATAGGGGGGATTGGTTTATTCGAGGGTTTTATCGTTATCATGTTTTATAATTACATAGACAAGTTGAGTGATTGTAGTAAATCAAGCGTTTTGGCAGATTTCTTATTCGAGACATTTTTTAAACAAGTTAAGTAACTTTAAATTTCCATTATCAGTGAATTTAAACAAGGCTTCCCATTTCCAAACTTTTATTTATGGATATGGCTTTTCCCTATCAATATAAACAGGTTTACTATGTATTCTAAATTCTTATTCCGATGTTTGAAACAAGTTATTATGTCACCACAATTGAAGTGAATTTCAAAGGATGTTTTCTGTACAAGGTTCAAGGTTCAAGGTTCAACTTTATTAATGTCCCGAAGGAAATTATTATGCAGCAGGAGTCCACACATAATAAAGCAAAAACAAACAAATAAAACACAGTGAGACAACAATTGTGCTTGGGACAAAGATCATACAGTCACAGCATCATCAGTCCGGCTCTGAAGCTGAGAGACAATCAGAATTAAAGCCGCAAGCGGCATCGAACGGCCCTCGCGGGCCGTGCCTCCTCTAGCGCCTCTGTTGCCACAACCCTACCAAGGGCGCCAGCGTGGCCAAACTGCATTTCATTGCCCTGATGTGCCATTAATCCTTGTCAGTAAACATCAAAACAACATTTTTAGCCTCTCAATGTGAATAATGGCTCCAGCCTCCAGAGGGCGCTAGCGCGCCCATAATCTTTTTAATTGAACAATTAGCATCAGACGGCCCTAACGGGCCGTACTTCCATGACCACTGTCCACAAGCTCCTGACAGGGGGCGCTAACGCGCTGTAATATTGTATAATGTGAGATTTATGTGTCAGCCCCATTAGAATTACATGGGGGCCCCCGGGCATCACCATGGCAACACCGTACAAAATACGGTATGGGTCTCATTGGCTTTTTGGATCGGGACGCCATCAACTATTTTTGTGCCGAATTTCATCCATTTCCGACAAACTAATTTTTTTCCCATAATGCAATTTTTCTTCTGCACCTGGAGGGGGCGCTATTGCGTCCAGTGTCACTTTTTCACATTTGTTGTGTCCAGGGGTGAAAGGTAAAAAAAATGTATATTTCCGATTTTTAATCTGAGTTTGTTTGTGCGAATGGGAGTGATTTATAGTTTTTGATGAATCGCAAAATACTTCGTAAAGATTGCGGCTTCGCCGCAAACAAACCGTAAAACATAGCCAAAAAATGTGGATAACTTTTGATGCCCCACATCTCGAGATGAGCTGGAGCGATTTTGAGCTCATTTGGTGAAACGCCCCAGGAGGAGTTCGTTAAAATGCGACGTCAGCGAAAACGCTGACTCAGCATTTTCCAGATTTCCTGTCAAAATGGCGGACTTCCGGTTTGTCAGGGGGCGTGGCCACAATAATATTTTTTGTTCGTCGTCACATGATGAATATCTGTACCGAATCTCGTCGCTCTACGACAAAGTTGACGTTGGCCCCGCCTCCAGAGACGCAATGTATTTTGATTCACCATGGCAACACCGTACAAAATACGATATGGGTCTCATTGGCTTTTTGGATCGGGATGCCTTCAACTATTTTTGTACCGAATTTCATCCATTTCCGACAAACTAATTTTTTTCCCATAATGCATTTTTTCTTCTGCACCTGGAGGGGGCGCTATCGCGCCCAATGTCACTTTTTCACATTTGCTGTGTCCAGGGGTGAAAGGTCAACAAAATGTATATTTCCGATTTTTAATCGGAGTTTGTTTGTGCGAATGGGAGCGATTTTTAGTTTTTGATGAATCGCAAAATACTTCGGAAAGATTGCGGCTTCGCCGCAAACAAACCGTAAAACATAGACAAAAAATTTGGATAACTTTTGATGCCCCACATCTCGAGATGAGCTGGAGCGATTTTGAGCTCATTTGGTGAAACGCCCTAGGAGGAGTTTGTTAAAATGCGACGTCAGCGAAAACGCTGACTCAGCATTCTCCAGACTTCCTGTCAAAATGGCGGACTTCCGGTTTGTCAGGGGGCGTGGCCACAATAATATTTTTTTTTTGTCGTCACATGACGAATATCTGTACCGAATCTCGTCGCTCTACGACAAACTTTACTTCGGCCCCTCCCCCATTGGCGCAATGTATTTTGATTTTTGTAGGTGGCGCTGTCGCGCCATTTTTTTTTTCCCCAATATGAAACACACATTTTAATTAATTTTTCGCCGGACCTGAATTTTGGGCAAAGTTTGGTGAGTTTTCGACTATGTTCAGGGGGTCAAATTCCTGCTCAAAGAGCAGAAGAAGAAAGAAGAAAGAAGAAAGAATTAAAGCCGCAAGCGGCATCGAACGGCCCTCGCGGGCCGTGCCTCCTTTAGCGCCTCTATTGCCGCGTCTATGTAACCGTACCAAGGGCGCCACACTGCATTTTATTGGCCAAATGTGCCATTAATCTTTGTCAGTAAACATCTAAGCTACATTTTTAGCCTCTCCATGTAAGCAATGGCTCCAGCCTGCAGAGGGCGCTAGCGCGCCCGTAATCTTTTTAATTTCGCAAGTGGCATCAGACGACCCTAACGGGCCGTATTTCCATGACCACTGTCCACAAGCTCCTGACAGAGGGCGCTAACGCGCTGTAATGTTGTATAATGTGAGATTTATGTGTCAGCCCCATTGGATAACATGGGGGGCCCCAGGCGTCACCATGGCAACACCGTACAAAATACGGTATGGGCCTCATTGGCTTTTTGGATCGGGACGCCATTAATTATGTTTGTACCGAATTTCATCAATTTCCGAGAAACTAATTTTTTTCCCATAATGCATTTTTTCTTCTGCACCTGGAGGGGGCGCTATCGCGCCCAGTGTCACTTTTTCACATTTGTTGTGTCCAGGGGTGAAAGGTCAAAAAAATGTATATTTCCGATTTTTAATCGGAGTTTGTTTGTGCGAATGGGAGCGATTTTTAGTTTTTGATGAATCGCAAAATACTTCGGAAAGATTGCGGCTTCGCCGCAAACAAACCGAAAATCTTAGCCAAAAAATGTTGATAAGTTTTGATGCCCCACATCTCGAGATGAGCTAGAGCGATTTTGAGCTCATTTGGTGAAACGCCCTAGGAGGAGTTCGTTAAAATGCAACGTCAGCGAAAACGCTGACTCAGCATTTTCCAGACTTCCAGTCAAAATGGTGGACTTCCGGTTTGTCAGGGGGCGTGGCCACAATAATATTTTTTGCTTGTCGTCACATGACGAACGTTTGTAGCGAATGTCGTCGCTCTGCGACAAAGTTGACGTTGGCCCCGCCTCCATCGACGCAATGTATTTTGATTCACCATGGCAACACCGTACAAAATACGATATGGGTCTCATTGGCTTTTTGGATCGGGACGCCATCAACTATTTTTGTACCGAATTTCATCCATTTCCGACAAACTAATTTTTTTCCCATAATGCATTTTTTCTTCTGCACCTGGAGGGGGCGCTATCGCGCCCAGTGTCACTTTTTCACATTTGTTGTGTCCAGGGGTGAAAGGTCCAAAAAATGTATATTTCCGATTTTTAATCGGAGTTTGTTTGTGCAAATGGGAGTGATTTTTAGTTTTTGATGAATCGCAAAATACTTCGGAAAGATTGCGGCTTTGCCGCAAACAAACCGTAAAACTTAGCCAAAAAATTTGGATAACTTTTGATGTCCCACATCTTGAGATGAGCTGGAGCGATTTTGAGCTCATTTGGTGAAACGCCCTAGGAGGAGTTCGTTAAAAGGCGACGTCAGCGAAAACGCTGACTCAGCAATCTGCGGGCTTCCTGTCAATATGGCGGACTTCCGGTTTGTCAGGGGGCGTGGCCACAATAATATTTTTTTTTTGTCGTCACATGACGAATATCTGTACCGAATCTCGTCGCTCTACGACAAAGTTTACTTCGGCCCCTCCCCCATTGGCGTAATGTATTTTGACTTTTGTAGGTGGCGCTGTCGCGCCATTTTTTTTTTCCCCAATATGAAACACACATTTAAATTAATTTTTCACCGGACCTGAATTTTGGGCAAAGTTTGGTGAGTTTTCGACAATGTTCAGGGGGTCAAATTCCTGCTCAAAGAGCAGAAGAAGAAAGAAGAAAGAAGAAAGAAGAAAGAATTAAAGCCGCAAGCGGCATCGAACGGCCCTCGCGGGCCGTGCCTCCTTTAGCGCCTCTATCTATCCGTGCCACAACCCTACCAAGGGCGCCAGACTGCATTTTATTGTCCTGATGTGCCATTAATCTTTGTGCGTAAACATCTCAGCAACATTTTTAGCCACTCCATGTGAACAATGGCTCCAGCCTGCAGAGGGCGCTAACGCGCCCGTAATCTTTTTAATTTCACAATTAGCATCAGGCGGCCCTAACGGGCCGTACTTCCATGACCACTGTCCCCAAGATCCTGACAGGGGGCGCTAACGCGCTGTAATGTTGTATTATGTGAGATTCATGTGTCAGCCCCATTAGAATTACATGGGGGGCCCTGGGCGTCACCATAGCAACACCGTACAAAATACGGTATGGGTCTCATTGGCTTTTTGGATCGGGACACCATCAACTATTTTTGTACCGAATTTCATCCATTTCCGACAAACTAATTTTTTTCCCATAATGCAATTTTTCTTCTGCACCTGGAGGGGGCGCTATCGCGCCCAATGGCACTTTTTAACAATTGGTGCGTCCAGGGGTGAAAGGTCAAGAAAATGTATATTTCCGATTTTTAATCGGAGTTTGTTTGTGCGAATGGGAGCGATTTTTAGTTTTTGATGAATCGCAAAATACTTCGGAAAGATTGCGGCTTCGCCGCAAACAAACCGTAAGACTTAGCCAAAAAATGTGGATAACTTTTGATGCCCCACATCTCGAGATGAGCTGGAGCGATTTTGAGCTCATTTTGTCAAACGCCCTAGGAGGAGTTCGTTAAAATGCGACGTCAGCGAAAACCATGACTCAGCATTCTCCAGGTTTCCAGTCAAAATGGCGGACTTCCAGTTTGTCAGGTGGCGTGGCCACAATAATATTTTTTGTTTGTCGTCACATGACGAATATCTGTACCGAATCTCGTCGCTCTACGACAAAGTTGACGTTGGCCCCGGTTGGTCCCGCCTCCATCGACGCAATGTATTTAGATTCACCATGGCAACACCGTACAAAAAACGATATGGGTCTCATTGGCTTTTTGGATCGGGATGCCATCAACTATTTCTGTACCGAATTTCATCCATTTCCGACAAACTAATTTTTTTCCCATAATGCATTTTTTCTTCTGCACCTGGAGGGGGCGCTATCGCGCCCAATGTCACTTTTTCACATTTGCTGTGTCCAAGGGTGAAAGGTCAATAAAATGTATATTTCCGATTTTTAATCGGAGTTTGTTTGTGCGAATGGGAGCGATTTTCAGTTTTTGATGAATCGCAAAATACTTCGTAAAGATTGCGGCTTCGCCGCACACAAACCGTAAAACTTAGCCAAAAAATTTGGATAACTTTTGATGCCCCACATCTCGAGATGAGCTGGAGCGATTTTGAGCTCATTTGGTCAAACGCCCTTGGAGGAGTTCGTTAAAATGCGAAGTCAGCGAAAACGCTGACTCAGCATTCTCCGGTCTTCCTTTCAAAATGGCGGACTTCCGGTTTGTCAGGGGGCGTGGCCACAATATTTTTTTTTTTTTGGCGTCACATGACGAATGTCTGTACCGAATCTCGTCGCTCTACGACAAAGTTCACTTCGGCCCCTCCCCCATTGGCGTAATGTATTTTCACTTTTGTAGGTGGCGCTGTCGCGCCATTTTTTTTTTCCCCAACATGAAACACACATTTTAATTAATTTTTCACCGGACCTGAATTTTGGGCAAAGTTTGGTGAGTTTTCGACTATGTTCAGGGGGTCAAATTCCTGCTCAAAGAGCAGAAGAAGAAAGAAGAAGAAGAAGTAGAAGAAAGAATAATAATATTTTTTACAAAAACAATATCGTCGCTTTCGCGACGATATCATATTATACATTTTTGGAAAGCTTTCAACGATCCGCACGCACCCGTGGGGTTCCTGGGTGGATGACGAGCGCTTCGCGCTCGTCATCCACTATATACCCCCATTCACACTATATACCCCCATTCATTTTAATGCAATAATAAGTATAAAGGGCCCACACCGCTGGTGTGGGCTTCACTGTTTTACATGGTGAGTTTACGGTTGACATGGGGACAGCGCTTCGCGCTGTTTTTGTGCGCTCCGCGCACTTAGGTTCAGTGCGCTGCGCGCACTGCGCTGTGATTACGATTACAATAGGCCCTTGCGACGGCAGGCCGCTCGGGCCTAATTAAAGCCGCAAGCGGCATCGAACGGCCCTCGCGGGCCGTGCCTCCTTTAGCGCCTCTGTTGCCACAACCCTACCAAGGGCGCCAGCGTTGCCACACTGCATTTTATTGTCCTGATGTGCCATTAATCTTTGTAAGTAAACATCAAAACTAAATTTTTAGCCTCTCCATGTGAATAATGGCTCCAGCCTGAAGAGGGCGCTAGCGCGCCCCAAAACTTTGTAATTGCACAATTAGCATCAGACGGCCTTAACGGGCTGTACTTCCATGTCCACTGTCCACAAGCTCCTGACAGAGGGCGCTAACGCGCTGTAATGTTGTATAATGTGAGATTCATGTGTCAGCCCCATTAGATAACATGTGGGGCCCCGGGCGTCACCATGGCAACACCGTACAAAATACGATATGGGTCTCATTGGCTTTTTGGATCGGGACGCCATCAACTATTTTTGTACCGAATTTCATCTATTTCCGACAAACTAATTTTTTTCCCATAATGCATTTTTTCTTCTGCACCTGGAGGGGGCGCTATCGCGCCCAATGTCACTTTTTCACACTCGCTGTGTCCAGGGGTGAAAGGTCAATAAAATGTATATTTCCGATTTTTAATCAGAGTTTGTTTGTGCGAATGGGAGCGATTTTTAGTTTACGATGAATCGCAAATTTCTTCGGAAAAATTGCGGCTTCGCCGCAAACAAACCGTAAAACGTAGCAAAAAAAAATTGATAACTTTTGATGCCCCACATCTCGACATGAGCTGGAGCGATTTTGAGCTCATTTGGTGAAACGCCCAAGGAGGAGTTCGTTAAAATGCGATGTCAGCGAAAACAATGACTCAGCATTCTCCGGACTTCCTGTCAAAATGGCGGACTTCCGGTTTGTCAGGGGGCGTGGCCACAATAATATTTTTTGTTTGTCGTCACATGACGAATATCTGTACCGAATCTCGTCGCTCTACGACAAAGTTGACGTTGGCCCCGCCTCCAGAGACGCAATGTATTTTGATTCACCATGGCAACACCGTACAAAATACGATATGGGTCTCATTGGCTTTTTGGATCGGGATGCCATCAACTATTTGTGTACCGAATTTCATCCATTTCAGACAAACTAATTTTTTTCCCATAATGCATTTTTTCTTCTGCACCTGGAGGGGGCGCTATCGCGCCCAATGTCACTTTTTCACATTTGTTGTGTCCAGGGGTGAAAGGTCATTAAAATGTATATTTCCGATTTTTAATCGGAGTTTGTTTATGCGAATGGGAGCGATTTTTAGTTTTTGATGAATCGCAAAATACTTCGGAAAGATTGCGGCTTCGCCGCAAACAAACCGTAAAACTTAGCCAAAAAATTTGGATAACTTTTGATGCCCCACATCTCGAGATGAGCTGGAGCGATTTTGAGCTCATTTGGTGAAACGCCCTAGGAGGAGTTCGTTAAAATGCGACGTCAGCGAAAACGCTGACTCAGCATTCTCCGGCCTTCCTGTCAAAATGGCGGACTTCCGGTTTGTCAGGGGGCGTGGCCACAATAATATTTTTTGTTTGTCGTCACATGACGAATGTCTGTACCGAATCTCGTCGCTCTACGACAAAGTTTACTTCGGCCCCTCCCCCATTGGCGCAATGTATTTTGATTTATGTAGGTGGCGCTGTCGCGCCATTTTTTTTTCCCCCAATATGAAACACACATTTAAATTAATTTTTCACCGGACCTGAATTTTGGGCAAAGTTTGGTGAGTTTTCGACAATGTTCAGGGGGTCAAATTCCTGCTCAAAGAGCAGAAGAAGAAGAAAGAAAGAATAATAATAATATTTTTTACAAAAACAATATCGTCGCTTTCGCGACGATATCATAATATACATTTTTGGAAAGCTTTCAACGAACCGCACGCACCCGTGGGGGTCCTGGGTGGATGACGAGCGCTTCGCGCTCGTCATCCACTATATACCCCCATTCACACTATATACCCCCATTCATTTTAATGCAATAATAAGTATAAAGGGCCCACACCTCTGGTGTGGGCTGTCACTGTTTTACACGGTGAGTTTACGGTTGACATGGGGACAGCGCTTCGCGCTGTTTTTGTGCGCTCCGCGCACTTAGGTTCAGTGCGCTGCGCGCACTGCGCTGTGATTACGATTACAATAGGCCCTTGCGACGGCAGGCCGCTCGGGCCTAATAATAATATTTCCGAGAAAAACAATATCGTCGCTTTCGCGACGATATCATATTATACATTTTTGGAAAGCTTTCAACGATCCGCACGCATCCGTGGGGGTCCTGGGTGGATGACGAGCGCTTCGCGCTCGTCATCCACTATATACCCCCATTCACACTATATACCCCCATTCATTTTAAAGCAATAATAAGTATAAAGGGCTGTTTTACACGGTGAGTTTACGGTTGACATGGGGACAGCGCTTCGCGCTGTTTTTGTGCGCTCCGCGCACTTAGGTTCAGTGCGCTGCGCGCACTGCGCTGCGATCGCGATTGCGATTACAATAGGCCCTTGCGACGGCAGGCCGCTCGGGCCTAATAATTAAAGCCGCAAGCGGCATCGAACGGCCCTCGCGGGCCGTGCCTCCTTTAGCGCCTCTATATAACCGTGCCACAACCCTAGCAAGGGCGCCAGCGTTGCCACACAACATTTTATTGCCCTGATGTGCCATTAATCTTTGTCAGTAAATGTCAAAACTACATTTTTAGCCTCTCCATGTGAATAATGGCTCCAGCCTGCAGAGGGCGCTAGCGCGCCCATAAACTTTTTAATTTAACAAGTAGCATCAGACAGCCCTAATGGGCCGTACTTCCATGTCCACTGTCCACAAGCTCCTGACAGGGGGCGCTAACGCGCTGTAATGTTGCATAATGTGAGATTCATGTATCAGCCCCATTAGAATTACATGGGGGGCCCCGGGCGTCACCATGGCAATACCGTACAAAGTACGATATGGGTGTCATTGGCTTTTTGGATCGGGACGCCATCAACTATTTTTCTGCCGAATTTCATTAATTTCCGACAAACTAATTTTTTTCCCATAATGCATTTTTTCTTCTGCACCTGGAGGGGGCGCTATCGCGCCCAATGTCACTTTTTCACATTTGTTGTGTCCAGGGGTGAAAGGTCAATAAAATGTATATTTCCGATTTTTAATCGGAGTTTGTTTGTGCGAATGGGAGCGATTTTCAGTTTTTGATGAATCGCAAAATACTTCGTAAAGATTGCGGCTTCGCCGCACACAAACCGTAAAACTTAGCCAAAAAATTTGGATAACTTTTGATGCCCCACATCTTGAGATGAACATGAGCGATTTTGAGCTCATTTGGTGAAACGCCCTAGGAGGAGTTCGTTAAAAGGCGACGTCAGCGAAAACGCTGACTCAGCATTCTCCAGACTTCCTGTCAAAATGGCGGACTTCCGGTTTGTCAGGGGGCGTGGCCACAATAATATTTTTTGTTTGTCGTCACATGACGAATATCTGTACCGAATCTCGTCGCTCTACGACAAAGTTTACTTCGGCCCCTCCCCCATTGGCGCAATGTATTTTGATTTTTGTAGGTGGCGCTGTCGCGCCATTTTTTTTTTCCCCGATATAAAACACACATTTAAATTAATTTTTCACCGGACCTGAATTTTGGGCAAAGTTTGGTGAGTTTTCGACTATGTTCAGGGGGTCAAATTCCTGCTCAAAGAGCAGAAGAAGAAGAAGAAGAAGAAGAAAGAATTAAAGCCGCAAGCGGCATCGAACGGCCCTCGCGGGCCGTGCCTCCTTTAGCGCCTCTATCTATCCACGCCATAGCCCTACCGAGAAAGCCAGCGTGGCCACACTGCTTTTTATTGCCCTCATATGCCATTAATCGTTGTGAGTAAACATCTAAGCTACATTTTTAGCCCCTCCATGTAAGCAATGGCTCCAGCCTGCAGAGGGCGCTAGCGCGCCAATACACTTTTTAATTTCACAATCAGCATCAGACGGCCCTAACGGGCCGTACTTCCATGACCACTGTCCACAAGCTCCTGACAGGGGGCGCTAACGCGCTGTAATGTTGCATAATGTGAGATTCACGTGTCAGCCCCATTATAATAACATGGGGGGCCCTGGGCGTCACCATGGCAACACCGTGCAAAATACGATATGGGTCCCATTGGCTTTTTGGATCGGGACGCCATCAACTATTTTTGTGAGGAATTTCATCCATTTCCGACCAACTAATTTTTTTCCCATAATGCAATTTTTATTTTGCACCTGGAGGGGGCGCTATCGCGCCCAGTGTCACTTTTTCACACGTGCTGTGTCCAGGGGTGAAAGGTTAACAAAATGTATATTTCCGATTTTTAATCGGAGTTTCTTTGTGCGAATGGGAGTGATTTTTAGTTTCCGATAAATCGTAAAATCCTTGGTAAAGATTGCGGCTTCGCCGCAAACAAACCGTAAAACTTAGCCAAAAAATTTGGATAACTTTTGATGCCCCACATCTCGAGATGAGCTGGAGCGATTTTGAGCTCATTTGGTGAAACGCCCAAGGAGGAGTTTGTTAAAATGTGACGTCAGCGAAAACGCTGACTCAGCATTCTCCGGATTTCCTGTCAAAATGGCGGACTTCCGGTTTGTCAGGGGGCGTGGCCACAATAATATTTTTTTTTGGTCGACACATGACGAATGTCTGTACCGAATCTCGTCGCTCTACGACAAAGTTGACGTTGGTCCCGCCTCCATGGACGCAATGTATTTTGATTCACCATGGCAACACCGTACAAAATACGATATGGGTCTCATTGGCTTTTTGGATCGGGATGCCGTCAACTATTTTTGTACCGAATTTCATCCATTTCCGACAAACTAATTTTTTTCCCATAATGCATTTTTTCTTCTGCACTTGGAGGGGGCGCTATCGCGCCCAATGTTACTAATTCCCATTTGCTGCGTCCAGGGGTGAAAGGTCAATAAAATGTATATTTCCGATTTTTAATCGGAGTTTGTTTGTGCGAATGGGAGCGATTTTTAGTTTTTGATGAATCGCAAAATACTTCGGAAAGATTGCGGCTTCGCCGCAAACAAACCGTAAAACTTAGCCAAAAAATTTGGATAACTTTTGATGCCCCACATCTTGAGATGAGCTGGAGCGATTTTGAGCTCATTTGGTGAAACGCCCTAGGAGGAGTTCGTTAAAATGCGATGTCAGCGAAAACGCTGACTCAGCATTCTCCGGGCTTCCTGTCAAAATGGCGGACTTCCGGTTTGTCAGGGGGCGTGGCCACAATAATATTTTTTTTTTGTCGTCACATGACGAATATCTGTACCGAATCTCGTCGCTCTACGACAAAGTTTACTTCGGCCCCTCCCCCATTGGCGTAATGTATTTTCACTTTTGTAGGTGGCGCTGTCGCGCCATTTTTTTTTCCCCCAATATGAAACACACATTTTAATTAATTTTTCACCGAACCTGAATTTTGGGCAAAATTTGGTGAGTTTTCGACAATGTTCAGGGGGTCAAATTCCTGCTCAAAGAGCAGAAGAAGACGGAAGAAAGAATAAAGAAAGAATAATAATATTTCCGAGAAAAACAATATCGTCGCTTTCGCGACGATGTCATATTATACATTTTTGGAAAGCTTTCAACGATCCGCACGCACCCGTGGGGTTCCTGGGTGGATGACGAGCGCTTTGCGCTCGTCATCCACTATATACCCCCATTCACACTATATACCCCCATTCATTTTAATACAATAATAAGTATAAAGGGCCCACACCTTTGGTGTGGGCTGTCATTGTTTTACATGGTGAGTTTACGGTTGACATGGGGACAGCGCTTCGCGCTGTTTTTGTGCGCTCCGCGCACTTAGGTTCAGTGCGCTGCGCGCACTGCGCTGTGATTGCGATTACAATAGGCCCTTGCGACGGCAGGCCGCTCGGGCCTAATTAAAGCCGCAAGCGGCATCGAACGGCCCTCGCGGGCCGTGCCTCCTTTAGCGCCTCTGTAACACCACTACATTTTATTGCCCTGATGTACCATTAATCCGTCAGTAAACACAGACGAAAAGTTGCATTTTAGCCTGTCCTTGTGAATAATGGCACCCACCTGAAGAGGGCGCTGGCGCGCCCACTATATTTTATTGCCCTTGAGTGCCATTAATCTTTGTCAGTAAACATGAAAACGGCATTTTTTGCCTCTCCATGTGAATAATGTCTCCAACATGCAGAGGGCGCTAGCGCGCCCATAATCTATTTAATTTCACAAGCAGCATCGGGCTCTATTTCACTGACCACCGTCTGTGCCTCGATTGTTGCATCTCCATTGCCCTACCCTACCGAGGGCGCTAACGCGCCAACTACATTTTATGTCCCTGATGTGCCATTAATCTTTGTCAAAACTAAATATTTAGCCTGTCCATGCGAATAATGGCTCCAACCTGTAGTGGGCGCTAGCGCTTCCCAAATCTTTTTTGTTTCACAAGCAGCGTTGTACGGCCGTACTTCAATGACCACTGGCCACAAGCTCCTTATAGAGGGCGCTAACGCGCTGTAATGTTGTATAATGTGAGATCTATGTGTCTGTCCCGTCAGAAAAACATGGTGGGCCTCAGTCGTCTCCATGGCAACACCGTACAAAACACCGTGTGGTTCCTATTAGCTTATTTTATCAGGATGCCATCAACTATTATTCTGCCAAATTACATACATTTCCTACAAACTAATTGTTTGACTACCAATGCATTTTTTCTTCTCAAACTAGAGGGGGCGCTATCGCGCCCACTGTCATTGGTTTACATTTGTTGTGTCCAGGGGTGAAGGGTCAATATACTGTTTATCTTTTTTTCATGGGAGTATTTTCACTTTTGTAGGTGGCGCTGTCGCACCTTTTTTATTTCCCACAAATGGAACACATGTTTAAAAAAAATTAAAATCATTTTAACATTGGGTAAAACTTTGTGACTACACATACAGAAGGCGCCAACGTGCCTGGCATTTCTGACTTTACTTACATTAAGTGTGATTAAATCATGTGAGCGATCAGGCAAACACATGTAGGATCTCATTATGCATCTCCACCAGTCATCAATGAACCACTATTCCACAGATTTAGCTTCTGTGTTGATTTATTTGAGTAAACCCAATAAAAACGACTTACATGTTCAATAAATGTCATGCTATTGTTGCAAATGCAAATATGCATTCTCTGGCCACTTTCTGTCCTTTCTTTAAGAGCAAATATTTTCCATCAGTATAATACATGTCTTATTTAATTATTGGAAATCACGTCATCACAGGAGTAAAAGTATATCTGTATAATATCTGTATATAAAGTACAAAGAACTCCCAGTTTAGAAACTACATCTCTCAAACTCCAGTCTGAGTGATTAACCATTGAGCCAAAGAGAAACAGAAATCTACTAAGAATTGTGATCAAATAACTCTCCCCTGATCACACAGCTCTTGTGCAGATATAAGTATCTCAGAAACAAATAATCTCTCCTGTCCTGGTTTATATTTGTAGTCCTTAAACTCACTAAACTAATCATGTCCAAACGGAGTCTGTTTCTGTGTCTGTTTCTGCTCCGCACAGAGCACGTCTCCTCAGCCCCTCCCATCCCTGTGTATTTTCTGCCCAGTAACAGCGCCCCTCCCCTCCCCCAGGAGCCCCACCCTCCCCTCCCTCCGCTCTGATTGGTGGAGAGACGGTGCTATCTGTGACTCACTGGAGTCTATAAATAGAAGGGGGAGAGGACAGAGCGTTCCAGACTTCTGGAGAAGTCACTAGTGGTTGAACCAGAATCGTCTTCTCTAACTTTGGCTTGCCTTTGCGATCATCGGATCATTGGATTACTGTTTTTTGGTTGTTAGTCTTTTGTAGTCTTTTGTGAGTTTTATCGTCTTTTGTGTGGACTTTTTTTTTGGATTGAGGACATCTTCTTCGGCTGGAGAAAGGACCGTCTGATCCTCTTTGACTTCAGCAAAGAGCCACTTTCCCAGGAGAAGGTAAGAAAAAACAATGTTTTACTCTCTTTATTGCTGTTTATTTCAAATGTTGGGTTAAAGTGCTAGCTTTTTTGTGATTAAGTTTAGTTTTGTTTGTTAGCCTATTGTTCTCAGATGCTAATGTTGCTAGCAGGTGGTGTTTGAAGACCTCGTGCATTAAGGCTGGCTTTTGTGTGATTTAATTTACTTCTGCTGGATGCTTATTGTTGGCTAAATGTCTATCACGCTGTTGTAGGTTGACAGAGTTCATTAATGTTGGCTTTAGTTTGATTTTCGTTTAGTTGTGGATGGAGGCCTCGTGTTTTCTTCATATGCTAATGCAGCTAGCAGGCTTTTTTTCTATGTCACTGTGCCCTGTGCAACGTGTTCAGTGATCACATAATAGAGCTAAAATAATGGCATAAAGATGCTAAATGTGCTATCACGCTGTTGTAGGTCGACCACATTCATTAATATTGGCTTTAGGTTGATTTTCGTTTAGTTGTGGATGAAAGCCTCATGTTTTCTTCATATGCTAATGCGGCTAGTAGGCTTTTTTCACTGTGCCTTTGAAGTTGCGTCTCATGCTCCGGCGGCCATTACGTCTCTTCCATGTGCTATTATCTGCATAACACGGGCGGCCATTTTGTGTCTCATGTGTAACAGGGCTCTGTTTTATTGATCCATGTTAACTTTACTGTCGTGTTCTGACCTGGCTCATGGTCCAGTCTCAGTGTGGTACTGGTTCAGACCTAATGTTCCTCCTCGTGAGAGATGTCTGTGTGATGGAGAGCCGCCATTTTGATTCTGGGACTGTGTTTGCATTAGACCTGCTGGTTCATCTTTTTTCATTCGTCATGTTGTAAATATGTTTTGGAACAGTTTTATAGTGTCACTTAACACCTAATGTTTCTTAAACAAAATAGCATGTTTTTTTAAAAACTGATTTTATGGAGATTAAGTTGGCTTTTCTATCCTTTTCAAATCACTATCTTATTGAAGTTGAATTGTTTTGTTTGTGAGGAACACTCTTATTTCTTGTTTGCATTAGGTGAAATGGTCCAGTTATTAACAGTTAGAACCTCTGTGGTGATGTGTTTTTTTGTGTTTCTCTGCTGTGAGAGCGTGTGTGATGAGGCTGTTTTATTGTGTGATGTGAAGGTAATGTAATGTAATTGTGTAATGTTCTGACTAAGGTTATGGTTCAGACCTGCTGTGAGGGGGAGGATGCTGCTCCTCTGTTTGTTATTGCAGCCAATGCTGTCGACCTGTTGGTTCATGACTTGTCGTCTTTCATGATGTGGAACATTCAGATTTATTGCACATGTTCTCTATGAAGATTTCTGCTTTAGTTCTGATGTTCTAGGTTAAGATTGAGTTGGTGTTTTGTGTTTTAAGTTGCATCGTGTATTTCTGATTAGTCCACTTTTTGCAATTGCTTATCTGATCTGTTTGTGAATGTTTGAAATTAACAATAGTTTTCAGTTGCTCATATAATCTGGAATGTTCCCACTGTGTGGCTTTAAAGTGATGGTCTGTACATTTCAGGCTAGTTTCTCGTTCTGTTAATGTCCTTGTGTTTTACTTAAAGCTTCATTGTGTAACTTTTAGGAGTGTTTTAAAGACCACTGTGATGGAAAGTAAAGGTGCCATGTTGACCACTCATATACAGCTGCTGGGTCACTACAAGGTCAAATACACACATTTGATCTGTTTTTACTCTGACACCTCACAAGTAAATCATCATTTAAAACTGTTGTGAAGAAGTCTTTGTTCTTGGTTTTGCCTGTTTGCATTGGGTGAAATTTGGAGCACAGTTAGCCTCTGTGTGGTGGTGTTTTTTGCTGACTCTCTGCTGTGGTAGCGTGTGTGATGTACAGGTGTTTATATTATAATATCTGAAGTGCAGTGCTGTGGGCAGCCATTTCGTCTTTGTAAAAGGTTCATACTGTCTTGTTAGGTTAAGTCTATTACAGTTTTGTTATTTTAGTAATACAGAAGGTTTAGTTTACCTGCTTCACTAGTTTCAATCACTTCCTGTGATCTTCCTCTGGAAGGAGGGAGATGAAGAAGATCACAGGAAGCGATCGAAACTAGTGAAGGAGGTAAACTAAACCTTCTGTGTTACTAAAGGAACAAAACTGTAATAGGCAGCCATTTTGTGTCTTGTAGGACAGTTGCTCAGGCGGTTTTATTGTATGTGAATATACATGGGTAACACTTTATTTTACATTACCCTTGATTACTTTCTACCTGCCACATTTAGTACAATGTAATGTTCTATGTAACCATAACACATGGTTACAGAGCAGATTACACTGTACTAAATGTGGCAGGTACAATGTATCAGTGGTAGTGTAAAATAAAGTGTTACCTATAAATGTAATGTATTGATTCATGTCAACATTACTGTAGTGTTCTGGTACTGGTTCAGACCTGATGTAGGGTTTGTACTTGTGAGAGGAGGGACGATGTTCTGTGTGTTTAAGGACAGCCGCCATTTTGTGTCAGATATGATGCTGCTAATGTGTTTGCATTAGACTTGTTGGCTCGATTGTGACACTTCACAAATAAATCATCATTTAAAACTATTTTGTTCTAGTAGCTTAACTGTTTGTGGGGAACAAGTCTTTGTTGGTGTAGCCTGTAGTGTGAAAATGTCCAGTTTTGACACAGTTGGCACCTATTTGTTTGCTTTTTTCTGGTTCTCTGTTGTGAGATTGCATGTGATGAACTCTCTGAAGTGCAGTGCTTTGGTAAAGCAGCGTAAGGCTTGTGTCTCGTTCTGTTTGTTAATGTCCTTGTGTCTTAGTTAAAGCTGCATTATGTAACTCTCATGTGGAAAAAAAAGTTTATTTTTGTGGGTATTTGACTTGGTAGTAACCTGGTTCTCTCTTGTGAGATTGCATGTGATGAACAGGAGTACATATTCTCTGAAGCGCAGTGCTCTGGGTGTTCATTGTGTGCATTGCAGGTCATTTGTCCTTGTTTGAACACGTCTGTGCTGAGCTGTGTTTGCATTAGATGTTTTAGTTCATGATTTAAACATCTTAAATGTTGTGCAGCTGCTGTTTTACCAAGTCATGTGACTATTCATGCAGTGATGATGAGGCTTGTTGAAGACTTGGTTTAGTTCTGTGTTTTGTGGATCATTTTAATATGGCAGGTCTTCTATTCACAATGAAGTCTGACCCTGGTGGGTCTTATTGTTTGTGTAGGCCTTGCAGAGTTCTGGTTCTTGTTTAGTCCTGTAGTGTCACGTTTTTACTGTACAGTTTTGTGCAACAGTTAAGTTGATCTGTTTGTGTATGTTTTACAGTGACAATAGTTTTTAGTTGCTCATATAATCTGAAATGTTCCCACTGTGTGGCTTTAAAGTGATGGTCTGTCCATCTTTGCCTGTTTACCTTATCTGCATTTAATTAAAATCTGTCTATGACCACTTTTAGACAGTTAGCCTCAGTATAGTTCTGGTCCATGCTTAGTGCGGATGTTGTTTCAGTGTAAGGTTTGTTAATGTCCTTGTGTCTTAAAGCTGCATTATGTAACTTTCATGTGGAAAAATAGTTTATATTTGTGGGTATTTGACCTTGTAACCCAGTGGGTGTATGAGTGGTCAGCATGGTGCCTTTACTTTCCATCACAGTGGTCTCTAGGACGCTCCAGGATCAATTGTTTGGAAGGTTTTCACTGCTGACTGAGCCTCTCACCAGAAAACCTCCAAAACAATTGTGTATATATTATAATATCTGAAGTGCAGTGCTGTGGGCAGCCATTTCGTCTATGTAAAAGGTTCGTACTGTCTTGTTAGGTTAAGTCTATTACAGTTTTGTTCCTTTAGTAATACAGAAGGTTTAGTTTACCTGCTTCACTAGTTTCAATCACTTCCTGTGATCTTCCTCTGGAAGGAGGAAGATGAGGAAGATCACAGGAAGCGATCGAAACTAGTGAAGGAGGTAAACTAAACCTTCTGTCTTACTAAAGGAACAAAACTGTAATAGGCAGCCATTTTGTGTCTTGTAGGACAGTTGCTCAGGCGGTTTTATTGCGATGTGAATATACATGGGTAACACTTTATTTTACATTACCCTTGATTACTTTTTACCTGCCACATTTAGTACAAGGTAATGTTCTATGTAACCATAACACATGGTTACAGAGCAGATTACACTGTACTAAATGTGGCAGGTACAATGTATCAGTGGTAGTGTAAAATAAAGTGTTACCTATAAATGTACTGTTATAGTGATTCATGTCAACATTACTGTAGTGTTCTGGTACTGGTTCAGACCTGATGTAGGGTTTGTACTTGTGAGAGGAGGGACGATGTTCTGTGTGTTTAAGGACAGCCGCCATTTTGTGTCAGATATGATACTGCTAATGTGTTTGCATTAGACTTGTTGGCTCGACTGTGACACTTCACAAATAAAGCATCATTTAAAACTATTTTGTTCTAGTAGCTTAACTGTTTGTGGGGAACAAGTCTTTGTTGGTGTAGCCTGTAGTGTTGTGTGAAAATGTCCAGTTTTGACACAGTTGGCATCTATTTGTTTGCATTTTTCTGGTTCTCTGTTGTGAGATTGCATGTGATGAACAGGAGTACATATTCTCTGAAGTGCCGTGCTCTGGGTGGTCATTGTGTGTATTGCAGGTCATTCTGTTTTATTGTGTGACGTGAGGATAAATGCTATGAGAGCGTGTGTGACATAAATGTAATGTTCTGACTAGGGTTATGTTTCACACGTGTTTGTCCTTGTTTGAAGAACACGTCTGTGCTGAGCTGTGTTTGCATTAGACGTTTCAGTTCATGATTTAAACATCTTTAATGTTGTGGACAGTTTTATCAAGTCATGTGACTATTCATGCAGTGATGATGACAGTCTTGTTGAAGACTTGGTTTAGTTCTGTGTTTTGGGGATCATTTTAATATGGCAGGTCTTCTATTCACAATAAAGTCTGACCCTGGCTCATGGTCCAGTCTCAGTGTGGTACTGGTTCAGACCTAATGTTCCTCCTCGTGAGAGGTGTCTGTGTGATGGAGAGCCGCCATTTTGATTCTGGGACTGTGTTTGCATTAGACCTGCTGGTTCATCTTTTTTTATTCGTCATGTTGTAAATATGTTTTGGAACAGTTTTATAGTGTCACTTAACACCTAATGTTTCTTAAACAAAATAGCATGTTTTTTTAAAAACTGATTTTATGGAGATTAAGTTGGCTTTTCTATCCTTTTCAAATCACTATCTTATTGAAGTTGTTTTGTTAGTGAGGAACACTCTTATTTCTTGTTTGCATTAGGTGAAATGGTCCAGTTATTAACAGTTAGATCCTCTGTGGTGATGTGTTTTTTTGTGTTTCTCTGCTGTGAGAGCGTGTGTGATGAGGCTGTTTTATTGTGTGATGTGAAGGTAATGTAATGTAATTGTGTAATGTTCTGACTAAGGTTATGGTTCAGACCTGCTGTGAGGGGGAGGATGCTGCTCCTCTGTTTGTTATTGCAGCCAATGCTGTCGACCTGTTGGTTCATGACTTGTCGTCTTTCATGATGTGGAACATTCAGATTTATTGCACATGTTCTCTATGAAGATTTCTGCTTTAGTTCTGATGTTCTAGGTTAAGATTGAGTTGGTGTTTTGTGTTTTAAGTTGCATCGTGTATTTCTGATTAGTCCGCTTTTTGCAATTGCTTATCTGATCTGTCTGTGAATGTTTGAAATTGGCAATAGTTTTCAGTTGCTCATATAATCTGGAATGTTTGCACTGTGTGGCTTTAAAGTGATGGTCTGTACATTTCAGGCTAGTTTCTCGTTCTGTTAATGTCCTTGTGTCTTACTTAAAGCTTCATTGTGTAACTTTTAGGAGTGTTTTAAAGACCACTGTGATGGAAAGTAAAGGTGCCATGTTGACCACTCATATACAGCTGCTGGGTCACTACAAGGTCAAATACACACATTTGATCTGTTTTTACTCTGACACCTCACAAGTAAATCATCATTTAAAACTGTTGTGAAGAAGTCTTTGTTCTTGGTTTTGCCTGTTTGCATTGGGTGAAATTTGGAGCACAGTTAGCCTCTGTGTGGTGGTGTTTTTTGCTGACTCTCTGCTGTGGTAGTGTGTGTGATGTACAGGTGTTTATATTATAATATCTGAAGTGCAGTGCTGTGGGCAGCCATTTCGTCTTTGTAAAAGGTTCATACTGTCTTGTTAGGTTAAGTCTATTCCAGTTTTGTTCTTTTAGTAATACAGAAGGTTTAGTTTACCTGCTGCACTAGTTTCAATCACTTCCTGTGATCTTCCTCTGGAAGGAGGGAGATGAAGAAGATCACAGGAAGCGATCGAAACTAGTGAAGGAGGTAAACTAAACCTTCTGTGTTACTAAAGGAACAAAACTGTAATAGGCAGCCATTTTGTGTCTGCAGGACAGTTGCTCAGGCGGTTTTATTGCAATGTGAATATACATGGGTAACACTTTATTTTACATTACCCTTGATTACTTTGTACCTGCCACATTTAGTACAAGGTAATGTTCTATGTAACCATAACACATGGTTACAGAGCAGATTACACTGTACTAAATGTGGCAGGTACAATGTATCAGTGGTAGTGTGAAATAAAGTGCTACCTATAAATGTACTGTTATATTGATTCATGTCAACATTACTGGAGTGTTCTGGTACTGGTTCATACCTGATGTAGGGTTTGTACTTGTGAGAGGAGGGACGATGTTCTGTGTGTTTAAGGACAGCCGCCATTTTGTGTCAGATATGATACTGCTAATGTGTTTGCATTAGACTTGTCGGCTCGATTGTGACACTTCACAAATAAATCATCATTTACAACTATTTTGTTCTAGTAGCTTAACTGTTTGTGGGGAACAAGTCTTGTTGGTGTAGCCTGTAGTGTTGTGTGAAAATGTCCAGTTTTGATACAGTTGGCACCTATTTGTTTGCTTTTTTCTGGTTCTCTGTTGTGAGATTGCTTGTGATGAACAGGAGTACATATTCTCTGAAGTGCCGTGCTCTGGGTGGTCATTGTGTGTATTGCAGGTCATTCTGTTTTATTGTGTGATGTTTGGATAGATGCTGTGACAGTGTGTGTTAAGAACAGGAGTGTTGGCATGGCTGAAGGTTCAGCCTCAGTATGGTGCTCATTCAGACCTGATGTAGTGTTTATCGTTGTGACAGCACATCTGTGTGATAGAGAGCGGCCATTTTGTCTCAGATGTTTTGGTTCATGATTTCTCATCTTTCATGTTGTGGAACAGTTTCATTGTGTCGTGTATTCATGTTTGTTTTTGGTGCAGACTTGGTTTTGTTCTGTGTCTTGTTAATTTGATTTATTTGTTTTCATTTTAAGCTAATTTTAACTTGATAGATTCCTCTAAGATTTAATCTTAATGATTTCTGTTCCTGGTGGGACTGTTTACATTTTTGTATAGTTTGCATTCTGGTCCAAGCTTGGTGCGGATGTTTCAGTTTAAGGTTTGTTTCTCGTTCTGTTTGTTAATGTCCTTGTGTCTCACTTAAAGCTGCATTATGCAACTTTTATGTGGAGAAAATAGTTGATATTTGTGGGTATTTGACCTTGACCCTGAAGTGCAGTGCTGTGGGTGGCCATTTTGTCTTTGTAAAAGGTTCATACTGTCTTGTTAGGTTAAGTCTATTACAGTTTTGTTATTTTAGTAAGACAGAAGGTTTAGATTACCTGCTTCACTAGTTTTGATCACTTCCTGTGATCTTCCTCTGGAAGGAGGAAGATAAGGAAGATCACAGGAAGCGATCAAAACTAGTGAAGCAGATCAGCTAAACCGTCTGTCTTGCTAAAAGAACAAAACTGTAATAGGCAGCCATTTTGTGTCTTGCAGTACAGTTGCTCAGGCGGTTTTATTGTATGATGTGAATATAAATGGGTGTGTAATAACACATGGTTACATAGAACACATGGTTACAGAGCAGATTACACTGTACTAAATGTGGCAGGTACAATGTATCAGTGGTAGTGTGAAATAAAGTGCTACCTATAAATGTACTGTTATATTGATTCATGTCAACATTACTGTAGTGTTCTGGTACTGGTTCATACCTGATGTAGGGTTTGTACTTGTGAGAGGAGGGACGATGTTCTGTGTGTTTAAGGACAGCCGCCATTTTGTGTCAGATATGATACTGCTAATGTGTTTGCATTAGACTTGTTGGCTCGACTGTGACACTTCACAAATAAAGCATCATTTAAAACTATTTTGTTCTAGTAGCTTAACTGTTTGTGGGGAACAAGTGTTGTTGGTGTAGCCTGTAGTGTTGTGTGAAAATGTCCAGTTTTGATACAGTTGGCACCTATTTGTTTGCTTTTTCTGGTTCTCTGTTGTGAGATTGCATGTGATGAACAGGAGTACATATTCTCTGAAGTGCAGTGCTCTGGGTGGTCATTGTGTGTATTGCAGGTCATTCTGTTTTATTGTGTGATGTTTGGATAGATGTTGTGACAGTGTGTGTTAAGAACAGGAGTGTTGGCATGGCTGAAGGTTCAGCCTCAGTATGGTGCTCATTCAGACCTGATGTAGTGTTTATCGTTGTGACAGCACATCTGTGTGATAGAGAGCGGCCATTTTGTCTCAGATGTTTTGGTTCATGATTTCTCATCTTTCATGTTGTGGAACAGTTTCATTGTGTCGCGTATTCATGTTTGTTTTGGTGCAGACTTGGTTTGGTTCTGTGTCTTGTTGATTTGATTAATTGTTTTCATTTTAAGCTAATTTTAACTTGATAGATGCCTCTAAGATTTAATCTTAATGATTTCTGTTCCTGGTGGAACTGTCTACATGTTTTGTATAGTTTGCATTCTGGTCCAAGCTTGGTGCAGATGTTTCAGTTTAAGGTTTGTTTCTCATTCTGTTTGTTAATGTCCTTGTGTCTTACAAGCTGCGTAATGCAACTTTTATGTGGAGAAAAGAGTTGATATTTGTGGGTATTTGACCTTGTATTTGACAGTGGCTCTGTTTTCTTGATTCATGTGATCTTTACTGTCGTGTTCTGACCTGGCTCATGGTCCAGTCTCCGTGTGGTACTGGTTCAGACCTAATGTTCCTCCTCGTGAGGGGTGTCTGTGTGATGGAGAGCCGCCATTTTGATTCTGGGACTGTGTTTGCATTAGACCTGCTGGTTCATCTTTTTTCATTCGTCATGTTGTAAATATGTTTTGGAACAGTTTTATAGTGTCACTTAACACCTAATGTTTCTTAAACAAAATAGCATGTTTTTTTAAAAACTGATTTTATGGAGATTAAGTTGGCTTTTCTATCCTTTTCAAATCACTATCTTATTGAAGTTGAATTGTTTTGTTAGTGAGGAACACTCTTATTTCTTGTTTGCATTAGGTGAAATGGTCCAGTTATTAACAGTTAGATCCTCTGTGGTGATGTGTTTTTTTTGTGTTTCTCTGCTGTGAGAGCGTGTGTGATGAGGCTGTTTTATTGTGTGAGGGGAAGATAATGTAATGTAATTGTGTAATGTTCTGACTAAGGTTATGGTTCAGACCTGCTGTGAGGGGGAGGATGCTGCTCCTCTGTTTGTTATTGCAGCCAATGCTGTCGACCTGTTGGTTCATGACTTGTCGTCTTTCATGATGTGGAACATTCAGATTTATTGCACATGTTCTCTATGAAGATTTCTGCTTTAGTTCTGATGTTCTAGGTTAAGATTGAGTTGGTGTTTTGTGTTTTAAGTTGCATCGTGTATTTCTGATTAGTCCGCTTTTTGCAATTGCTTATCTGATCTGTTTGTGAATGTTTGAAATTGGCAATAGTTTTCAGTTGCTCATATAATCTGGAATGTTCCCACTGTGTGGCTTTAAAGTGATGGTCTGTACATTTCAGGCTAGTTTCTCGTTCTGTTAATGTCCTTGTGTTTTACTTAAAGCTTCATTGTGTAACTTTTAGGAGTGTTTTAAAGACCACTGTGATGGAAAGTAAAGGTGCCATGTTGACCACTCATATACAACCGCTGGGTCACCACAAGGTCAAATACACACATTTGATCTGTTTTTACTCTGACACCTCACAAGTAAATCATCATTTAAAACTGTTGTGAAGAAGTCTTTGTTCTTGGTTTTGCCTGTTTGCATTGGGTGAAATTTGGAGCACAGTTAGCCTCTGTGTGGTGGTGTTTTTTGCTGACTCTCTGCTGTGGTAGCGTGTGTGATGTACAGGTGTTTATATAATAATATCTGAAGTGCAGTGCTGTGGGCAGCCATTTCGTCTTTGTAAAAGGTTCATACTGTCTTGTTAGGTTAAGTCTATTCCAGTTTTGTTCTTTTAGTAATACAGAAGGTTTAGTTTACCTGCTTCACTAGTTTCAATCACTTCCTGTGATCTTCCTCTGGAAGGAGGGAGATGAAGAAGATCACAGGAAGCGATCGAAACTAGTGAAGGAGGTAAACTAAACCTTCTGTGTTACTAAAGGAACAAAACTGTAATAGGCAGCCATTTTGTGTCTGCAGGACAGTTGCTCAGGCGGTTTTATTGCAATGTGAATATACATGGGTAACACTTTATTTTACATTACCCTTGATTACTTTGTACCTGCCACATTTAGTACAATGTAATGTTCTATGTAACCATAACACATGGTTACAGAGCAGATTACACTGTACTAAATGTGGCAGGTACAATGTATCAGTGGTAGTGTAAAATAAAGTGTTACCTATAAATGTACTGTTATAGTGATTCATGTCAACATTACTGTAGTGTTCTGGTACTGGTTCAGACCTGATGTAGGGTTTGTACTTGTGAGAGGAGGGACGATGTTCTGTGTGTTTAAGGACAGCCGCCATTTTGTGTCAGATATGATACTGCTAATGTGTTTGCATTAGACTTGTTGGCTCGATTGTGACACTTCACAAATAAATCATCATTTAAAACTATTTTGTTCTAGTAGCTTAACTGTTTGTGGGGAACAAGTCTTTGTTGGTGTAGCCTGTAGTGTTGTGTGAAAATGTCCAGTTTTGACACAGTTGGCATCTATTTGTTTGCTTTTTTTCTGGTTCTCTGTTGTGAGATAGCATGTGATGAACAGGAGTACATATTCTCTGAAGCGCAGTGCTCTGGGTGGTCATTGTGTGTATTGCAGGTCATTCTGTTTTATTGTGTGAAGTGAGGATAAATGCTGTGACAGCGTGTGTGATGATATAAATGTAATGTTCTGACTAAGGTTAGGTTTCACACGTGTTCATGTTTGAACACGTCTGTGCTGAGCTGTGTTTGCATTAGATGTTTTAGTTCATGATTTAAACATCTTAAATGTTGTGCAGCTGCTGTTTTACCAAGTCATGTGACTATTCATGCAGTGATGATGACAGTCTTGTTGAAGACTTGGTTTAGTTCTGTGTTTTGGGGATCATTTTAATATGGCAGGTCTTCTATTCACAATAATGTCTGACCCTGGTGGGTCTTATTGTTTGTGTAGGCCTTGCAGAGTTCTAGTTCTTGTTTAGTCCTGTAGTGTCACGTTTTTACTGTACAGTTTTGTGCAACAGTTAAGTTGATCTGTTTGTGTATGTTTTGGTTCTCTGTGTGAGATTGTGTGTGATGAACAGGAGTAGTTCTAAGGCTTTGTATTTTAAAAAGGCATTATGTTTACTCTTGTTGTTTCTGTGGTGCTGTGACCATGTTGTGACTCACAGGACAGTGGTTTTGTTGTATTGATTCATGTGAACTTTCCTGTAGTGTTCTGGTACTTGTGAAAGCGTGTAAGAGGATATAATGTTTGGTTCTCTTTCTGTTTGTTTATGTCCTTGTGTCTTAAAAGTGCATTGTTCATATTTTAGATTTAATCTAAATGAGTTCTGTTCTTGGGAGGACTCTGTTTACATGGTTTGTTTGTAGTTTGTTGAGTTCTGGTCCAAGCTTAGTGCGGATGTTGTTTCAGTGTAAGGTTTGTTAATGTCCTTGTGTCTTAAAGCTGCATTATGTAACTTTTATGTGGAAAAATAGTTTATATTTGTGGGTATTTGACCTTGTAGTAACCCAGTGGGTGTATGAGTGGTCAGCATGGTGCCTTTACTTTCCATCACAGTGGTCTCTAGGACGCTCTAGGATCAATTGTTTAAAAGGTTTTCACTGCTGACTGAGCCTCATCAGAAAACGAAAGTTACGTATGTAACTACGGTTCTATGAATCCCGGATGACCGCCAGAGCTTCTCTGTCAGTGCTTACAGCACCGCCTCTGGCGGTCAGGAGGGAACCTACTTAACAATTGATCCAGGAGTGTTTTAAAGACCACTGTGGTGGAAAGTAAAGGTGCCATGTTGACCACTCATATACAGCCGCTGGGTCACTACAAGGTCAAATACACACATTTGATCTGTTTTTACTCTGACACCTCACAAGTAAACCATCATTTAAAACTGTTGTGAAGAAGTCTTTGTGCTTGGTTTTGCCTGTTCGCATTGGATGAAATGTCCAGTTTTGAACAGTTAGCACCTATTTGTTTGCTTTTTTCTGGTTCTCTGTTGTGAGATTGCTTGTGATGAACAGGAGTACATATTCTCTGAAGTGCAGTGCTCTGGGTGGCCATTGTGTGTATTGCAGGTCATTCTGTTTTATTGTGTGATGTTTGGATTGATGCTGTGAGAGCGTGTGTTAAGAACAGGAGTGTTGGCATGGCTGAAGGTTCAGCCTCAGTATGGTGCTCGTTCAGACCTGATGTAGTGTTTATCGTTGTGACAGCACATCTGTGTGATAGAGAGCGGCCATTTTGTCTCAGATGTTTTGGTTCATGATTTCTCATCTTTCATGTTGTGGAACAGTTTCATTGTGTCGTGTATTCATGTTTGTTTTTGGTGCAGACTTGGTTTTGTTCTGTGTCTTGTTGATTTGATTTATTTGTTTTCATTTTAAGCTAACTTGATAGATTCCTCTAAGATTTAATCTTAATGATTTCTGTTCCTGGTGGGACTGTTTACATGTTTTGTATAGTTTGCATTCTGGTCCAAGCTTGGTGCGGATGTTTCAGTTTAAGGTTTGTTTCTCGTTCTGTTTGTTAATGTCCTTGTGTCTCACTTAAAGCTGCATTATGCAACTTTTATGTGGAGAAAATAGTTGATATTTGTGGGTATTTGACCTTGACCCTGAAGTGCAGTGCTGTGGGTGGCCATTTTGTCTTTGTAAAAGGTTCATACTGTCTTGTTAGGTTAAGTCTATTACAGTTTTGTTATTTTAGTAAGACAGAAGGTTTAGATTACCTGCTTCACTAGTTTTGATCACTTCCTGTGATCTTCCTCTGGAAGGAGGAAGATGAGGAAGATCACAGGAAGCGATCAAAACTAGTGAAGCAGATCAGCTAAACCGTCTGTCTTGCTAAAAGAACAAAACTGTAATAGGCAGCCATTTTGTGTCTTGCAGTACAGTTGCTCAGGCGGTTTTATTGTATGATGTGAATATAAATGGGTGTGTAATAACACATGGTTACATAGAACACATGGTTACAGAGCAGATTACACTGTACTAAATGTGGCAGGTACAATGTATCAGTGGTAGTGTGAAATAAAGTGCTACCTATAAATGTAATGTTATATTGATTCATGTCAACATTACTGTAGTGTTCTGGTACTGGTTCATTCCTGATGTAGGGTTTGTACTTGTGAGAGGAGGGACGATGTTCTGTGTGTTTAAGGACAGCCGCCATTTTGTGTCAGATATGATACTGCTAATGTGTTTGCATTAGACTTGTTGGCTCGACTGTGACACTTCACAAATAAATCATCATTTAAAACTATTTTGTTCTAGTAGCTTAACTGTTTGTGGGGAACAAGTCTTGTTGGTGTAGCCTGTAGTGTTGTGTGAAAATGTCCAGTTTTGATACAGTTGGCACCTATTTGTTTGCTTTTTTCTGGTTCTCTGTTGTGAGATTGCTTGTGATGAACAGGAGTACATATTCTCTGAAGTGCCGTGCTCTGGGTGGTCATTGTGTGTATTGCAGGTCATTCTGTTTTATTGTGTGATGTTTGGATAGATGCTGTGACAGTGTGTGTTAAGAACAGGAGTGTTGGCATGACTGAAGGTTCAGCCTCAGTATGGTGCTCGTTCAGACCTGATGTAGTGTGTATCGTTGTGACAGCACGTCTGTGTGATAGAGAGCGGCCATTTTGTCTCTGATGTTTTGGATCATGATTTCTCATCTTTTATGTTGAACAGTTTCATTGTGTCGTGTATTCATGTTTGTTTTGGTGCAGACTTGGTTTGGTTCTGTGTCTTGTTGATTTGATTTATTTGTTTTCATTTCAAGCTAACTTGATAGATTCCTCTAAGAATTTAATCTAAATGAGTTCTGTTCCTGGTGGGACTGTTTACATGTTTTGTGTAGAGTTTGTAGATATCTGGTCCAAGCTTGGTGCGGATGTTGTTTCAGTTTAAGGTTTGTTTCTCGTTCTGTTTGTTATTGTCCCTGTGTCTTACTTAAAGCAGTACTAAGTAACGTGTTTACCTTAATAAATCATTTTCGTAGTCCCTGTGCGGGTAATAGAAGTGTTTATGGGATGATTGGAGGGTCTTTCATCCCCCCCTGGTGTCTCTGGACAGAAAACCATGTTTGCAACTTGACTGCCACCGGTGCGGAGAAAGCAATACACACTAATAAAATCACGAAGAAGAAGCTAACATGCTAACGGGCAAAGCTAACTGCGGGCTAACGTCACTTTAAACAGTATTTACAGCAAAGTTTGAGTGAAAAAAAATATTTCCATTGTATAATTGGATGCACTGTAACCCTCTCTCCCTTCGCCTTTCCTGTTGGCGTAGTATTTACTCTCCAAGACAATTAATAAGTAAAAAAATCGTAACTTTCTACTACACCTGCAGTTGCGCTTATGGCCTCTAGGGGGAAGAGTTACTTAGTACTGCTTTAAAGCTGCATTATGTAACCTTTATGTGGAAAGAGTTGATATTTGTAGATATTTGACCTTGTATTTGACAGTGGCTCTGTTTTCTTGTGTCATTTGAACTTTACTGTAGTGCTGTAGTACGCAGGTTCTGGTTCAGACCTGATGTCGTGTTCTGGTACATGTGAGAGCGTGTCATGTAAGAGGATGTAATGTTTGGTTCTTTCTCTTTGTTAATGTCCTTGTGTCTTACTTAAAAGTGCATTGTTCATATTTTAGATTTAATCTAAATGAGTTCTGTTCTAGGGAGGACTCTGTTTACATGGTTTGTTTGTAGTTTGTGGAGTTCTGGTCCAAGCTTAGTGCGGATTTTGTTTCAGTGTAAGGTTTGTTAATGTCCTTGTGTCTTAAAGCTGCATTATGTAACTTTCATGTGGAAAAAGAGTTTATATTTGTGTGTATTTGACCTTGACCCTGAAGTGCAGTGCTCTGGGTGGCCATTGTGTGTATTGCAGGTCATTCTGTTTTATTGTGTGATGTTTGGATAGATGCTGTGAGAGCGTGTGTTAAGAACAGGAGTGTTGGCATGGCTGAAGGTTCAGCCTCAGTATGGTGCTCATTCACACCTGATGTAGTGTTTATTGTTGTGACAGCACATCTGTGTGATAGAGAGCGGCCATTTTGTCTCAGATGTTTTGGTTCATGATTTCTCATCTTTCATGTTGTGGAACAGTTTCATTGTGTCGCGTATTCATGTTTGTTTTGGTGCAGACTTGGTTTGGTTCTGTGTCTTGTTGATTTGATTTATTTGTTTTCATTTTAAGCTAATTTTAACTTGATAGATTCCTCTAAGATTTAATCTAAATGAGTTCTGTTCCTGGTGGAACTGTCTACATGTTTTGTATAGAGTTTGCATTCTGGTCCAAGCTTGGTGCGGATGTTTCAGTTTAAGGTTTGTTTCTCGTTCTGTTTGTTAATGTCCTTGTGTCTCACTTAAAGCTGCATTATGCAACTTTTATGTGGAGAAAATAGTTGATATTTGTGGGTATTTGACCTTGTGTTTGACAGCGGCTGTTTTCTTGATTCATGTGAACTTTACTGTAGTGTTCTGGTCTGGCTTAGGGTTCAGCCTCAGAGTGGTACTGTTTCAGACCTGATGCAGGGTTTGTATTTGTGACATGTCTGTGGTAGGAGGAGGAGCTGCCCTGTGTTTAAAGGCCCTATGTGACTTTGTTGATTGCAAACACAGAAAAGGAAATCACTAAATTAAAATGTTGTTTGTGGGCCAAACTCATTCCTAACTTTCGGAACATATTTGTAGCATCCAAAATTGTCAGTTTAAAGGCAATATATTAGACCTGTTGGTTCTTTCTTGTTGTGGAGCAGCGTCATGTTTTAATGTAGTGATGATTACACTGTTGGTGCAGACTTGGTGTGGCTCTGTGTCTTGTGTACGTCTTTTTTGTTTATTGCCTTATACCTGATGGGTCCCACTAATGATGAATTCTACAGTTCAGATGAATTCTACAGTTTAGATCATTTGACTGTTTTGAGTTAATAGTTTTTAGTTGCTTATGTTATGTGGAATGTTTTGATGAAACGGGCCGTAAATGACTGTCTTCTTGGTACAACTGAGATAGTGGCTTAGTACTGCTTGGGATAAGGTCTTTCTTTTGTTACTCTTTGGTGAAAATTTGGGAAGTGGAGCGTTTTCTGTTGTCAGATTTGGAAATGTATTGTCTGTGTCTGGCAGGTTGACTAAATCTCACTTTAGGCTATATTTGGTGTTAAACTAGATACATCTAGGATCATGTGGTTTTGGTTTTGCTGGTTCTGGCTTGGTCCATGTCTGGTCCTGTCTGTGAGGACACTGAGGACAGAAGTTGTTTCACATTAAACCTGAATTATATCTTTAGCTGTTGACAGTGTGGACTGAGTCATACCAGTCCATGCTGTGGTCGTCTCTGCCTCAGTCCATTGATGCCAGAATGAGGTCAGTACCTTCTACAGCACCATCACAAGACTGAGGCTAGGATGATATGAAGTGTTGTTTCTCTATGCGTCTGACTTTAGTTTAAGACATGGCTACTTCGGTTTGATTGTTTGACCATTGTGTTGTTTACTCATTCCACTTTTGTATTTCAGATGCCGCGCGGCAAGGGGTCCAGGCGATCCCTTGCGGCCAAGAGGAGGAGGGAGAAGCAGCTCGCGGGGCAGTGCGCTGTTCCTGAGGAGGAGCTCGCGGGGCAGTCTTCTGTTCCCGTCGAGCTGCTCCCGGGGCAGTGCGCTGTACCTGACGAGCTGCTTGCGGGGCAGTCCGCTCTTCCCATGGAGGAGCTCGCGGGGCAGTCTCCTGTTCCCGTCGAGCTGCTCCTGGGGGAGTCGTCTGGTCCCGTCGAGCTGCTCCCGGGGCAGTCGGCTGTTCACGAGGAGGAGCTCGCGGGGCAGTCCGCTGTTCCCGTCGAGCTGCTCCCGGGGCAGTCAGCTGTTCCTGAGGAGGAGCTCGATCCCTCTCCTCTTTGGCCCCCCGTCGAGGAACGTAAGTGGATTTCAGAATACTTCCACCTCCTTTTTAATTCTTTTTGATATTACAATGATTTCTCTTGTCTTTGAAGCCCGTGGACCCGGCTACCGACACCGTCCCCAGGTTTGGCCCACTGGAGTGTCCGGGAAGCAGCACCGGCTGGTGCTCCCGCAGGAGTCTCCCGACAAGAAGGCAAGTTCATGAATTTGAGAAGGAAATAAAGGTGTGACTTTTGATGTGCTGACAATCACTAAATACAGATTGTTTCTTTTTTGGTCTTAGTTCATTCTGCTTGTCGGGAACTCCCATCTGCGAGCCATCGTGGACCAGCACGTGCCGATGCAGGAGGGGCACTATTCCTTCGGCTTCAGCGCGACGCCTGGTGGTGGACCCTCGCACATCCACAGGGAGCTGGCTGGGACCACCCTGCCCCGAGGTGGGTACAGTTGTACTAGCAACATTTTAGAATTTTTAAAAAAAAAAAAAAATTTTTTTTTTTTTTTTTTTTTTTTTTTTTACATTTTTGTTCAGCATGTTTGACCTCTGACCCTTCTCTTGTTGTCAGAGCCAGCTCTTGTGGTTCTCATGGCACCCTGCAACGGACTGTCGACGTGCCGGACGTTGGACCAGGCTGCGAGGGAGTTCGGCCAGCTCCTGGCCTACGTCTGTGGACGCTGGCCCAAGGTGTGTACTTCACTTCTATGAGGTCTGAAAGTACTTTATTATTGTATTTAACATGTCTTAATTGTAATTTTGTGTTTGTAGGTGTGTGTCGTGGATTTTCCACCTCGGCTTAGCGCTGGGGTGGAGATTCAGACCCTCCTTCGGCAGGCGTACCACCGCATCGCTGTCAGCATGGGTATGTATAAAAAATGCAACTGTCATCACTATTTTCCTTAGAGTGGCGCATACTTTAACATGTTCTTTTTGTTGCTAACATCTGTTTTAGGGATCCGCTACTTCCGTGTAGCACACAAGTTTCCCCGGAGCGAAGGGCATCTGTGGGCCAGGGATGGTGTAAGTACAGTCTCTCTCTTTAAAGTTGACCATTTTAATGACTGTTGTTTTATTTAACGTGGGTGAATGATGTGTTTCAGACTCACCTGAGCGACGACTTTGGCATGCCCATCCTCGTCCAGCTGCTGTGGCAGGCGTGCTACATGCAGCTGGAGCTGGATGACGCTGCCGCTGTTGCGCCGGTGTCTCCTCCCCCGCCCCGACCGGTCACCAGGAGGGTTTCCCCAAGAGTGGAGGTGCCCGAGCCGCCGCCCGTGCCACCTCCACCCCCTCCTGAGTGGACCGAGGTTCGACGGGGCAGCAAGGTGAGAAACTGTTCCTGTTTTGTTAAAGCATTGTTAACTGAAGTTGCATTTTACTGACTGCTTTGTGTTTATCTCTGTCACTCAGCCTGGGGTCTCCCCCGTGAGCCCCAAGGGACTGCTGCAGGCGCAGGAGGTTAGTGTTCTACTCTATAAAGCTATGGTTAGATTGTGAGTGCTGGGACTAAACTGTCTGTTTCCTTTGTTTTGAGGTGGAGACCGTGTTCTCCTTTCCCCTGTCGCCTTGCCTGTTCAGCCCTGCCATGCTGGTGGAGATGGAGCGCTTCTCTCCATCTCACGGCGGCTGTGGCCAGGGCATCGGCTCCTTTCCTTCGGGAAAGAAGGTAAGTATCAGATCTTGTGTGAAATGTTGTTGTTTAATAATGATTTCTGAGCTGGTGAAATAACACGTCTTTTTTTTTTTTAGACGTCTCGGGCGAGGCGTCGCAAGCGTGCTGCCCCAAAGAGACACCGGCCCACGCGGCAGGTAGGTGTTTTTAAGGCTGTGCTCTTTATACATTCTAAAGAAATTAATGCATATTTGTTATTTTGTTTATTGTAGGCGCGGGCAGCACAAGAGGTTGTGGCGGTGAGACCCGGCTCATCTGCCAGCTCCGTGTCTACTATGGAGGAGGACCAGGTCAGTGTCGTTTAAAGTGGCTGAATAGGTTTATACATTGTAACTTCTTTGATTATTAACAAATGTTGTCCTCTAGGTGGCGGCAGCTGTCGTGGAGGTGACACCAGGAACGTCACCTACCAGCGTGGTCATCCTGGACGGTTTCCTGGAGGAGGAGGTGTGTGTACTTTTTATTAATTGACGTTCTATGATCTGTCATGAAGTAGTATCTAACACGTTATTCTTTTTGCAGCTGGAGTTCGTGGATGTGGGGGTGATTCCAGGAGCATCACTCACCAGTTCCCCCGACGCCCCAGTGGTCTTCGTGGACCAGGTGAGATGATGATTTTTATGTATCATTTTTAAAAGCAGCTACACTGAACAGAGTGAGATCCGCTTTAGTTTGAGAGATGTCTAATGGTTATGTGTTTTCTTTGTGACTTGTAGATGAAGAGGACCAGCCCCCTTTCAGCCAGTCAGCCTTCTCCACGCCGTAGCATTCCACCAGCTGTCCACGGGGAGAGCGCTTCTGACGCCAGGGACCAAGATAAGTCTTGCATTTGTTGTGCACAGTCTGACATAGATGTTAGTGATAGTGAAAGCCTTATCACGTTTGGTAGTAGCGATGTAGAGATGGAGGTTGATAGTCCTGTAGCTTGTGCTGATATAGTTATGGAGGATAGCGTTCCTGTTGGTATTCCGAGTTGCGTTAGGGGTAGTTTTCATCAGGCTGATGACAGGTTCCCGTATGGAGGGGCTCAGTGTGCAGCCATAGCTCTGGTGGCATTAGCTAGGCACACTGTGTCCAGTGTGTTTACATGGCAGCAAAAGGATTTAGACAAGACTTTAGTGATTGGTGATGCTGTTTACACAGAGCTTAGGGATAACGACCTGACTCATGGGCACGAGCTCTTACTAGCTTCTGACTTGCCCAAAGAGTCAGTTATTGATGGTCAACCGTTTGAGTTTGAGTTCAGTCAGCCGGTCGCTGGGGCTGCAAATGTACTAGAGAGTGAGCTTATTGTTTCCGGTACCTGTGTGACCTTAGATGGTGGTTTAAGAGAGATGTTGGCACACTATGATGCATGTCTACTGACGATGTGTGGCAGCACTTGTGCAGTCATTAAAGACAGCGGTAGGTACGCGGTGGTGGACTCACACAGTCGTAGTGCGACTGGGATGGTTGACCCTGATGGTAAAAGCGTTTTACTGTACTTTAGCAGCCTGGATGATTTATATGCTCATTTTTGCGCGTTAGCTGAGTGTTATGAAGTTGAATATAAGTTGTTTGAGATTACAGGTGTTGTTGTTGTGGTTGTTGGTTTGAAGTGTGAAGCGTCTGAGGTCATTTTGCCTCAGACGCCTGACACTTCTGACCAAAGGCCAAAGCGTAAAAGGTCAGTTAAAGCTAAGTCGTCTGTTCCCAAACGCACACTCACAAGTAAGAGGGTGAAACGTGAACGTGAATGTGATGATTTGGATGTTGCGTGTGCTGATATAGTTATGGAGGATAGTGTTCCAGTTGATAGTCCTGTTGTAGGGTTTTCTGATATAGTTATGGAGGATAGCGTTCCCGTTGATATTCCGAGTTGTGTTAGGGGTAGTTTTCATCAGGCTGATAACAGGTTCCCGTATGGAGGGGTGCAGTGTGCAGCCATAGCTCTGGTGGCATTAGCTAGGCACACTGTGTCCAGTGTGTTTACATGGCAGCAAAAGGATTTAGACAGGACTTTAGAGATTGGTGATGCTATTTACACAGAGCTTAGGGGTAACGACCTGACTAATCGGAATGATAACTTGCTACCTTCTGACTTGCCCAAAGAGTCAGTTATTGATGGTCAACCGTTTGAGTTTGAGTTCAGTCGGCCGGTTGCTGGGGCTGCAAATGTAGTGGAGCATGAGTTTATTGTTTCTAGTTCTTTGGTCACCTTAGATGGTGGTTTAGGAGAGATGTTGGCACACTATGATGCATGTCTACTGACGATGTGTGGCAACACTTGTGCAGTCATTAAAGACAGCGGTAGATACGCGGTGGTGGACTCACACAGTCGTAGTGCGACTGGGATGGTTGACCCTGATGGTAAAAGTGTTGTAGTTTACTTTAGCAGCCTGGATGAGGTGTATGCTCATTTTTGCGCGTTAGCTGAGTGTTATGGACTTGAGTATAAGTTGTTTGAGATCACGGGTGTTGTTGTCCTGGTGGTTGGTCTGAAGTGTGAAGCGTCTGAGGTCATTTCCCCTCCGAAGCTTGACACTTCTGACCAAAAACCAAAGCATAAACGGTCAGTTAAAGCAAAGTCGTCTGTTCCCAAACACACACACACACCGAAAAAGACAAAACATGATCGTGAATGTGATGTTGATTGGGATGTTGTTTGTACCGGTGCCACAGATGATGCTCTTGATTTTATTCCTCTTCAGGAGAATGTTTGTAGGGCACTGTGTCAGAACCTTAACATTGACTATGAGAGACTCGCTGTAGCAGAACCAGAAACAACAGATCCTTTGAGATCATTAAAGTTAGATGTGCCGTGTACAAATGATAAAATCGTTGCCGACGGTAACTGTTTCTTTCGCTCGATCTCGCAGGCTGTTAGTGGCACGCAGAAACATCATAGGAAACTTAGACTTGCGGTCGTTAAACATCTTAAAAGTAATGCATCAAAATACAATAGTCTTTTGCGCGATGGCTGCTCTTCTGTGGCCCAGTATATTAATGATAGTAATATGCATAGAATTAACACGTGGGCCACTGAGATAGAGATCCAAGCAACAGCAGATCTTTTATGTGTAGATATATATACGTTTTTGAGTGGACGTTGGCTTAAATATGGTTGTACTACCAGGCCTTTGTCAACCAGCGGCATCTACCTAGAAAATATTAACAATATTCATTATGAAAATGTAACTTGCGTTAAAAACCCTGTGACCCATAGTTGTTACGGAAGCTGCCAAATTAATACTTCTATTCTTATGGGTTACAACACTAGGTCTAGACAGGTAGATGCCCAATCAGTGGTTAGTCCAAACACTGAAACGAATGTACAACACAATAAATTATCCAAGTACATTCAAAACAAAAAGCATAAACATTTAAAAAGCAAATATGCCACAATCAAAGATAGACTGCGTGAAACATTGAGAAGTAGATATAGGGAAAATGTAGATTATAGACAGGGAAAAAAGGCTGCAGGTAAAGTTAAATATAGAGACGATGTAGATTATAGAGAACAAAAAAAGGCTGCAAGCAGTGCTGCAGTCAACCTTAAATATAGAGACGATGTTGATTATAGACAGGTAAAGAAGGCTGCAGTCAATCTTAAATATAGAGACGATGTAGATTATAGAGAACAAAAAAAGGCTACAAGCAGTGCTGCTGTCAATCTTAAATATAGAGAGAATGTATTTTATAAAGAGGAAAAGAAGGCTGCAGTCAATCTTAAATATAGAGATGATGTAGATTATAGAGAGAAAAGGAAAGTGGCAGTCAAGGCAGCAAATAAAAATAAATATTGTGATAATTCAGATTATAAACAAAAGAAAAAGGCAGCTAGCATTAAAAAGTATGAAGAGAACTTAAAGCACAAACACGATGTCAGGGCCGCCAGTAAACAGAAGTACAAAGATAGTCCCAAACATAGGCAGAAAGTAAAAACCTATAGTAAAGTTAAATACCACAAAGATGAGCAATACAAAGCTCAAACTCGTGTTGCTTACAGAAATCGTAAAAGGCAAATTAAGCAACAATTGGCAGATAATTTTGATTTGGTTAAGGAACGCTTTTGGCGGGAAGTTGAACACGGTCCTGAACACATTTGTTGCGTGTGCTTTAAATTATTATTTATCAACCAGGTCTTACCTTGTAGAAAGGATGATTTTATGGCTGATCCTAAATGTGCTGCTGTTGCTGAGGCCTGTATCTCAGATGCCTATTTACATACGTGCAGTAAGAGTTGTCCGTCACCGTGTCCGCTGTCTGATTGTAGAGGGAGTTTGTGGATCTGCTACACTTGTAACTCTAAGCTCAAAAAGGGTCAAATGCCGGCTGAATGCTCAATAAACAATCTACAGTTAGATGATATTCCTCCAGAACTCGCGTGTTTGAACACAGTCGAACAGCATTTAGTGGCGCTCAATATAGTGTTTATGCAGATGTACGCTCTGCCTAAAGGGGGTCAAGGGGGGACTCATGGTCCGGCCACCTGTGTGCCGTCCAATATTATTGACACCACTAAGCTGTTACCGCGTCGTAGCATGGACGGATGGTTGTTACCTGTGAAATTAAAGCGTAAACTTACTTACAAAGGCCATTATGAATATCAATACGTCGACACGGGTCGGATAAAGAGCGCGATAGCCTTTCTTAAAGCAAACAACCAGCATTATTTAGACATAGAGTTTGATGAAGAGTGGGTTAATGAGTTTGTGAGGCAGGAAGAGGAAGCTACGGATACGGGAGCGACACCGATGGAACAGGCGGGTCAGGGACAGGCGGGTCAGGGACAGGCGGGTCAGGGACAGGCGGGTCAGGGACAGGCGATGCAGGGACAGGAGGTGCAGGGACAGGCAGTGGCTGCACAGGGACAGGAGGCGCAGGGACAGGAGGCGCAGGGACAGGAGGCGCAGGGACAGACAACGCAGGGGCAGATGGGGGCTGCACAGGGACAGGCGGTGCAGGGACAGGCAACCCAGGGGACGAAGGGGCGACCGACGAAAGGGCGGCCGTCGAAGGGACGCGTAGCAAAGGGACGCAAAGCAAAGGGACGCGCAGCAAAGGGACAGGCAGGACAGGCGAAGGGAGAGGTGGGAGAGGGACAGGAAGCACAGAGACAGGCAGCACAGGGACCGGAAGGAGAGGGACAAGCAGCACAGGGACAGGAAGGAGAGGGACAAGCAGCACAGGGACAGGCAGCGCAGGGAGAGGATGAAGATTTAGATGATGAGCATCTCCATGACCGTCAGCGTCATTGTATGTTTCAGGACACCTTCTTTATGCCTGCAGATATGGCTCAGGAGGCTCTTGACCACTACTTCCAGGGTGTACTGAATTTGGCTCCGGCAGAGGGGAACAGTCCAGTTAGTTTGCTCACTGATAAGGAAAATGAGGCAAAATGCTTCCCAAAAGAGTTCCCCTTTGGGCGTAATACGTTTCACACCCGTAGGCCTGTTCGTATTACTTTATGCCGGTATTTCATTAACAGACTATTGCACGCGGACGGTCGTTTCGCGCGCAATCTTAAATTTCTATTCATGGCTCTGTACATGTTGGAAGTAGAGCAGGTTGTATCGAAGGTCTCCATAGCTTTGCGAAAGGGACACGCGTGTCAGGGTTCGGGTAATGCTGCTGCAGATGAAGAATCTTTGGAAAATCTATTACAGTTTGATAGCGGTTATCGTTTTTTAAAGCCTATTAGAGGCACGCCCCCATACTGGCAAGCCACACTGAAAGACTTAATCGCGATGGTGCGCCAGCTGGGTATTCCAACATGGTTTTGTTCATTTAGTTCGGCAGATATGCGTTGGCCAGAAGTCCTCGAGGCACTGTTAAAAATAGAAGGTAGTACCAGGAGCGTAGAGGACTTAAATTGGGCAGACAGATGTGATCTTTTGCGTCGCCACCCCACAACTGTCGCCCGTATGTTTGATCAGCGGTGGCATAGATTTCAAAATACCGTCCTGAAGTCCCCGGCTCACCCGATAGGCGAAATTATAGATTCCTTTTATCGTGTAGAGTTTCAGCAGCGCGGAAGCCCTCACGTCCATTGTTTATATTGGGTTAGAGACGCTCCCAAGCTCGGAGTTAATACAGACGAGGAGGTAATTGACTTTATTGATAAGTACATTAGTTGTGAATTACCCTCTGATCCAAAATTATTGGAAAAAGTTACTTCAGTGCAGCAGCATTCAAAGCGTCACTCCAAAACTTGTAAAAAGGGAAAAAAGAAGTGTCGCTTTAATTTCCCACGTCCTCCGTCCATGCGTACGTTTATTAAAAAAGTAGACCCGGAGAGCGAACCGATTATGCCTAAAGAGGAAGCTGTGGCGTTTATGACTGCACTTAAAGATGCTATTGTAGATGAGAATGTTCCCATTGATAGTGTGCAGTCATTGTTTGCAGCTGCCGGTTTAACACAGGACTCGTTTGAAATGGTGTACCAGGCTTTAGGCGGTCACACTCATGTAGTTTTAAAGCGGGGGATTAAGGAAGTCTGGATTAATAATTATAATGCGAAATTGTTGGATGCTTGGGATGCGAATATGGATATTCAGTTTGTTGTAGATGCGTGGGCGTGTATAGTTTATATAATTTCATATATTTCTAAGGCAGAGAGGGAGATGGGTTTGCTCTTGGGCGCTGCCCAAAAAGAAGCTTCCAAAGATAATGTTAGTGCAAAAGAGGCATTGAAAAAGTTAGGACGCGTTTATTTGCATAATCGGGATGTCTCTGCGCAGGAAGCTGTTTATCGCGTTACAAACATGCACCTTAAGGAATTCTCACGTAAAGTAGAATTCATTCCGACGGGAAACAACATTGTTAGATTGAGCAAACCTATCAGTCAGTTAGATGGTGATTCGGCTTCGGACGATATTTGGATGACCAACATTATAGATCGCTTTAAGAGTAGGCCAAACAATAACACTTTTAATGATATGTGTATTGCTTCTTTTGTATCTGAATACCGTGTACTTAGTCAAACAGATACTTGTCAAAAGGCTATTCCTTTACAAAATTCTTTAGGTGCTGTTGCTAAACGGCAGAACACCAAGCCTGCAATTGTTAGGTATGCACGGTTTTCAGAGACAAAAGATTCAGAGTTATTCCATCTAAGCATCCTTCAATTGTTTTTACCGTATCGCGATGAAGCCGACCTTAAGCCGGCTCCATACGAAACATATCAGGACTTTTATGAAAATGGGGAAGTGCGCTATAGTGACGGGTCGGTGCATTCGGTGAAGGCGATCGTTGATGCGAATAGGTGTCGTTTTGAAGTGGAGGCTGAGGATCTGGATGAGATCCAAGAGGCAATGAACTCTGAAGAGCTTTTGGAAGAGGCATGGGCCGATCTCTGCCCAGAGCTGGAAGTTGAAAGGTTGGAGTCGAAGGAGGAGTTTAGGGAGATGTTGCAGGAGGTCCTCTCTGAGCATGAGCAAGAGCCCATCCCTGACTTAGCTGTAAGGAACGAGGACATTTGTCATTTGGAGAGGACAAATGTTATGAGTCGTCCAGAGGGTCTTGCACTTGTGCGAAGCCTGAATGAGCAACAGCTGTCCATTTTTTACAAAATACGGCAATGGTGCTTAGACAAGGTTGCCGGTAATAACCCTGAGCCATTGCACGTATTTATATCAGGTGGAGCTGGCACCGGGAAGAGTCACCTGATTAGGGCTATTCAGTACGAAGCGTCGCGGTTATTGGCTCCTATTTGTCATAGTCCGGATAACCTTAGCGTTTTATTAACGGCTCCGACCGGGATAGCAGCGTATAACTTAGAGGCGGCGACAATCCATACGACGTTTTCTATCCCTGCGAATCCTCCAGCAAAGTATGGTAAGCTCGGAGAGGAAAAGTTAAGTACACTGCGCGCTAGATACATCGATGTTGAAATTGTTGTAATCGACGAAATATCGATGGTTGACAAAAGGGTGTTTGAGTGGATTGACGGTCGTTTGGGTCAAATTAAACAGACGGATGAGGAGATTAAATTTGGAAACGTTTGCGTTATTGCAGTTGGGGATTTTTATCAGTTAGCTCCTGTTGGGGGGGAGGTTCTGTATAAAGAAAGTGTAGGCGTCGATTTTTTCAACGATTTGTTTAAAGTAGCGGAATTAAAAACTGTTGTTAGACAACAGGATAGTACTTTCGCGGACCTCTTAAACCGGTTAAGAGTGCGCACGAGAGGGACACCCATGCTCCAAAGCGACATAGATATATTGAAGCGTCGTGAAACAGGCGAAGAGCCCGACGTATTGCATATTTTCGCGAGGAGGGTTCATGTTGGGGAATATAACTTAAGAAAGCTTAGTAGCGTTTGTTCAGAGGTGATGACCATAGAGGCGCGTGATTTTGGGATTGATAAGGGCTCCGGTAAAATTAAGGAACTCCATGGTCATCTGTGTTTCCATAAGTCCAAAAAAATGAAACCTAGTTTGGCGGAGGCACTGCATATCGGCGTCAATGCACGCGTTATGCTTTGTAAAAACATAGATCTTTCTGACGGTCTAGTAAATGGGGTATGTGGCATTGTAACTTATATAGTCGAAGATCCCCAGAACAAGAGGTTTCCTTTAGCTATTTACGTGAAATTTGATGACGATAGAGTAGGTGCGAAGACAAGGAAACAGACCCGTACCCCTGCAGACCTGACTGGTTCTACGCGCATAGGACCAGCTGAAGAACAGGTGAATAAACGCACCGAGAGGCGTAGACAGTTTCCGCTTAAACTCGCGTGGGCCTGTACAGTACACAAAGTACAAGGGGTAACTGTAGATGAAGCTGTGGTGTCCCTGAAGAAAATATTTACCGCGGGTCAGGCGTATGTGGCCTTAAGTCGCGTCCGGAGTTTAGAGGGTCTTGTAATTCAAGACTTTTCGGAAAAGGCCATTTACTGCAAGGACAACATTAGAGCCGCGTTAGAGAACCTGCCTCCCTTCGTGGTCGACAGTTTGCCCTGGCACAGACAAGAGGCACATGTTTTGACAGTATTTTTTATGAATGTACAGGGATTAGCCCGACATGTGTCCGACATAGCTTCACGCACACAGCTTTTGCAGCCTAACTGTATTGCTGTGGTAGAGACATGGTTATCTGTAGACTCATCTTTTGATGGTTGTCAAATTGAAGGTTATACCTTCCATAGTCGTCCCCGTAGTATCTCCTACCATCGCAGTAACCACACAGCGTTGGTTAGTTTACGTGGCCAACAGTACGGTGGAGTTGGCATGTACTGTGAGGAAAACCTTAACTATGAAATCACAGTACGAGATTTCGATTTGGAATGTTTAGTTAATTATTTTGCAGAGCATCAAATCATCATAGCAGTAATTTACCGGCCACCGTCTTATCCCATGTCTCTATTCAAATATAACTTTGACAGGTTATTGAATTGGCTGAGCTCACATTGTGCCACTGTGGCTGTGATGGGAGATTTTAATGACGACGTATTGAAATCTACAAGTCTCTGCAATTTTATGGTAGAAAGAGGTTATGTTCAATACGTCACATCTCCCACAACTGAGAGAGGGACATTAATTGATCATTTTTATCTAAAGTCAAGTGAGTACGATATTGACTGTTCAGTCGTGCCAACATACTTTAGCGACCATGAAGGGATTGTCTGTTCTTTTAGGGGGAAGTGCGTTGAAATGCCGCGTTTAGATTAGATCTACTTTATAGTTAAAATGGACAGCTGTTGTTTGTGTCGGCTCATCACATTGCTCCTTACATGTGACTTGTCTTGTGTTTCTTACAACTTTGTCTTCCCATGCCCTTTCATCATGCTCTATGCAGTCCATTCCTCTCTTGATTATTGAGCATTCAGGATTGACTCTTTGTCAAAATTGTTCATAACATTTTTATAATTGGCTGCAATCATGTATTTTGACTTTTGTGTGTGTTTGTCTTTGGAAACATTTTGAGTGTTGTACATATTTATGTGTTGGTTCGTTTGGATGATAGCTTTAGATGTTGGATCATGGAAATTCAGTGATGGAGTATTTTGAGATATTTATTTGCAGAGGTTTTCTCTTTCCTGACAGGTTTTTTGTGAATCGTGCATTACAATATTGGTTTTCCTCCTCTCGTCCTCTTTATTAGGTGAAGCTGTGCTCAGTCTTGTATTTTTCTAATGTCATTTTGTCAGACTGGGAAAACTAATCTGTGACCATGCAGTTAACGTTTTCCATTTTGTCTGACAAAAGTACATTAGAAAACTACAAGCCTTTACACAGTGACATCATGTGAAGAGGGAGGTTTCTGAGGAAAACCAAAGTTGTAAAGCAGGTGAACAAACAAACCTGTCTGTGAAGAGACTGCTTAGCTTTGGATCATGTGTTTGCTGATTTAGGCGTTGTAGTTTTAGGGCTTTTGGTTGTAATTGCTGTTACTGTTGATTTAGTTTTGGCTTTATTGTGTGTTGTACCTTACAGTGATGCGTGCACACATACTGTAAGGTTTGTTGTCTCTGGTCTTGAACCATTCTGACTGGTTCAAAGGGTCCCTCAAATTATTAATTATGTAATGTATATATGCATGCCAAATAATAATGTATGTATTGTATTTATATTGTATATTTTTATGTACTGTTATGTATTTTATAATGTATTATTGATGTAAATCATGTATTCGATTGTAATGACACCAATAATGTTAATAAATTTTCCTCTCCTTGAACCACCACCTTATCGTGGTGGAGAGGTTTGAGCGCCTGAAGGATCCTAGGAGCTATGTTGTGAGGGGCTTTATGCCTCTGTAGGGACTCCCAGGGCAAACAGGTTCTAGGTGACAGGCCAGACCAAGAGTGGTTCAGATAATATTAAATTAAAGTACAATAAAGTTTTCACTGATTTATCCTCATTTTCTGTTGTTGTGTATGATGTAAATAGGTTTGAATGTATTCACAAGCTTTTTTTAAAAGTATTCATGTTGTAATAATGTGACAGAAATTGAAAATGTTTTGTGTTTGTATTTTAAGCGACAGTTGCTATTGTTTGAAACATGTGTATAAATGTGTTGTCAATGTCAATTTAAAGACGTATTCAACTCAATAAATGTTTTGTTACACTTGTTGATTTTGCTTACATTCAAGGCTTGGTCATTTTTCTGGTGTAGAAATTTTATGACAAATTACAAAGGCAGCAGATGAAAGAATTCAGACATATAGAGCAGATTGAGTGTTACAGATACATGACACATATTTATCTTAAATGGTCAAATACTGTCAGGTCTTTATAATGATTCCTGCCATTTTAGCTGCAACTTCTGAAGACAAAGAAAACAAAAGAGGTCATAATTGATTTTGGGAGACAACAAGAAAACACCTCACAGTGGTCTGTGGACTGATGGGGTGGAGGTGGAGAGGGTCTCAGACTTCAGGTTTTTGGGTGTGCAGATCAGTGAGGACCTGACATGGAGTGTAAACACCTGCATTATTAAAGTCCCTATACCTGATATTTTTATTTCAAATAATCGGCACTTTACACAACTTGCAGGGTCACTTTTCAGGATCACTTTCGCCTATCACTTTACCATAGAAAGCATACTGCTTACATACATACATACATACTGCTGCACAGCATGGCACGCAAGCTGCTGCTGAGAAGGACCTGCAGCGCGTGATGAAGACAGCGGACAGGATCTTGGGCTCCTCTCTGCCAAACCTGGGTGACATCTACGCCCCTCGACTGCTCACACGTGCAGCCAGCATACTGCAGGATCCCACTCACCCAGGAAACTGCCTCTTCACCACTCTCTCCTCAGGTAGACGCCAAACTCCCAGGGCGCACACAAATAGGCTGCAGAACAGGTTTACCCACGATCAGTGGAAACATGGCCCAAAGTGCAATAACAGTTGTGTTTGTAATCCTTTTTCAACTGAAGGTGTACTTTTAAAATAAACTCATGTTTATGATTATTTCTTATGGTATTGAGAAAAACGGGGTAGAGACTGAGTGCACTTTAGTGAGCTCCATCAGTGCTCTGGTCTATGGTTCCATTGTATAAAGATCTGTCTTATCTTTTCTACTTATAAAAAAATAAAAATGCATCATTAGGTTGTGTTCTCATGTCACAAAAAAGCCTACAATTTAAAATCAAGTTGGCACAGTTACAAATTTTATTGTGGTAAACATGATTACTATTGGTTTATGGCTGGACCTATCCATATGAAACAAAACTTGTCCCAAGGTCCAGCGTGTTCTCTCTCAACGTCACATGACTTTCTCATGAAGGCATCCAAAAGTGCTGATATTTTTCATTTGTCTTGATTTTTGGCTGAAATCTGTCACAATGTTCAGGATTTTCTGTAAACATGTATGAAATTAGGTCAATGTGTTTTCCCATAAATGTTCAAAGAAGATTATTGTAAAAAAAAAGAAAAGAGATTAACGTGACTGAGTGGCACTTTCCAGCAATAACAATATGTTTGGTCAGTGTTTGAGACGATGAGATTACGTATCAATGGGGGACAGTGCATTTTACCTTTCTCAGGCAAAATTTTAGCCTCTCCATGTGAGAAACTGCTCCAACCCACAAAGGGCGCTAGCATGCCCAAAATCTTTTTCATTTCACAAGGGAAATTGTACCTCCATGTCTGCTGTCCAGACGCACCTAACAGAGGGGTCCCATTGGCTTTCTTGATCGGGATGTCATCAACTATTTATGTACCGAATTTCATCCATTTCCGAGAAACTAATGTATTTCCCATAATGCATTTTTTCTTCTGCACCTGGAGGGGGCGCTATCGCGCCCAGTGTCACTTTTTCACATTTGTTGTGTCCAGGGGTGAAAGGTCCAAAAAATGTATATTTCCGATTTTTAATCGGAGTTTGTTGCGCAAATGGGAGCAATTTTTAGTTTACAATGAATTGCAAAGTTCTTCGTAAAGAATGCGGCTTCGCCGCAAACAAACCATAAAACATAGGCAAAAAAATTTGATAACTTTTGATGCCCCACATCTCGAGATGAGTTGGAGCAATTTTGAGCTCAATTGGTTTAACGCCCTAGGAGGAGTTCGTTAAAATGCGACATCAGCGAAAACGCTGACCCCAGCATTTTCCAGGCATCCTCTCAAAATGGCGGACTTCCGGTTTATCAGGGGGTGGGCCTCTCCATGTGAATAATGGTTCCAAACTCCAGAGGGCGCTAGCGCGCCCATAATGGTTTTTATTTCACAAGCAGCATTGGACAGCCCTTATGGGCCTCACTTCAATTACTACTGTCCACACGCTCCTGACAGAGGGCGCTAACGCGCCGTGATGGTGTATAATGTGAGATTTATGTGTCCATCCCATTGGAATAATATGGGGGTTCCCGGGCATCACCATGGCAAAACCGTTCAAATTACGGTATGGGTCCCATTGGCTTTCTTGATCGGGATACCATCAACTATATTTGTACCGAATTTCATCCATTTTCGAGAAACTAATTTTTTTCCCCATAATGCATTTTTTGTTCTGCACCTGAAGGAGGCGCTATCGCGCCCAATGTCACTTTTTCACATTTGTTGTGTCCAGGGGTGAAAGGTCAATAAAATGTATATTTCCGATTTTTAATCGGAGTTTGTTTGTGCGAATGGGAGCGATTTTCAGTTTTTGATGAATCGCAAAATTCTTCGTAAAGAATGCGGCTTCGCCGCAAACAAACCGTAAAACATAGGCAAAAAATTTTGATAACTTTTGATGCCCCACATCTGGAGATGAGCTGGGGCGATTTTGAGCTCATTTGGTGAAACGCCCTAGGAGGAGTTCGTTAAAATGCGATGTCAGTGAAAACGCTGACTCAGCATTCTCCAGACTTCTTGTCAAAATGGCGAACTTCCGGTTTGTCAGGGGGCGTGGCCACAATAATATTTTTTGTTTGTCGTCACATGACTAATGTCTGTACCGAATCTCGTTGCTCTACGACAAAGTTGACGTTGGCCCCGCCTCCATCAACGCAATGTATTTTGATTCACCATGGCAACACCGTACAAAATATGATATGGGTCTTATTGGCTTTTTGGATCGGGACGCCATCAACTATTTTAGTACCGAATTTCATCCATTTCCGACAAACTAATTTTTTTCCCATAATGCATTTTTTCTTGTGCACCTGGAGGGGGCGCTATCGCGCCCAATGTCACTTTTTCACATTTGTTGTGTCCAGGGGTGAAAGGTCAACAAAATGTATATTTCCGATTTTTAATCGGAGTTATTTTTTGCGAATGGGAGCGATTTTCAGTTTTTGATGAATCGCAAAATTCTTCGTAAAGATTGCGGCTTCGCCGCAAACAAACCGTAAAACATAGCCAAAAAATTTGGATAACTTTTGATGCCCCACATCTCGAGATGAGCTGGAGCAATTTTGAGCTCATTTGGTGAAACGCCCTAGGAGGAGTTCGTTAAAATGCGACGTCAGCGAAAACGCTGACTCAGCATTCTCCAGACTTCCTCTCAAAATGGCGGACTTCCGGTTTGTCAGGGGGCGTGGCCACAATAAAAAAAAAAAATTGTCGTCACATGACGAATATCTGTACCGAATCTCGACGCTCTACGACAAAGTTTACTACGGCCCCTCCCCCATTGGCGCAATGTATTTTGATTTTTGTAGGTGGCGCTGTCGCGCCATTTTTTTTTCCCCCAATATGAAACACACATTTTAATTAATTTTTCACCGGACCTGAATTTTGGGCAAAGTTTGGTGAGTTTTCGACTATGTTCAGGGGGTCAAATTCCTGCTCAAAGAGCAGAAGAAGAAAGAAGAAAGAAGAAAGAATTAAAGCCGCAAGCGGCATCGAACGGCCCTCGCGGGCCGTGCCTCCTTTAGCGCCTCTATTGCCGCGTCTATGTAACCGTACCAAGGGCGCCACACTGCATTTTATTGGCCAAATGTGCCATTAATCTTTGTCAGTAAACATCTAAGCTACATTTTTAGCCTCTCCATGTAAGCAATGGCTCCAGCCTGCAGAGGGCGCTAGCGCGCCCGTAATCTTTTTAATTTCGCAAGTGGCATCAGACGACCCTAACGGGCCGTATTTCCATGACCACTGTCCACAAGCTCCTGACAGAGGGCGCTAACGCGCTGTAATGTTGTATAATGTGAGATTTATGTGTCAGCCCCATTGGATAACATGGGGGGCCCCAGGCGTCACCATGGCAACACCGTACAAAATACGGTATGGGCCTCATTGGCTTTTTGGATCGGGACGCCATTAATTATGTTTGTACCGAATTTCATCAATTTCCGAGAAACTAATTTTTTTCCCATAATGCATTTTTTCTTCTGCACCTGGAGGGGGCGCTATCGCGCCCAGTGTCACTTTTTCACATTTGTTGTGTCCAGGGGTGAAAGGTCAAAAAAATGTATATTTCCGATTTTTAATCGGAGTTTGTTTGTGCGAATGGGAGCGATTTTTAGTTTTTGATGAATCGCAAAATACTTCGGAAAGATTGCGGCTTCGCCGCAAACAAACCGAAAATCTTAGCCAAAAAATGTTGATAAGTTTTGATGCCCCACATCTCGAGATGAGCTAGAGCGATTTTGAGCTCATTTGGTGAAACGCCCTAGGAGGAGTTCGTTAAAATGCAACGTCAGCGAAAACGCTGACTCAGCATTTTCCAGACTTCCAGTCAAAATGGTGGACTTCCGGTTTGTCAGGGGGCGTGGCCACAATAATATTTTTTGCTTGTCGTCACATGACGAACGTTTGTAGCGAATGTCGTCGCTCTGCGACAAAGTTGACGTTGGCCCCGCCTCCATCGACGCAATGTATTTTGATTCACCATGGCAACACCGTACAAAATACGATATGGGTCTCATTGGCTTTTTGGATCGGGACGCCATCAACTATTTTTGTACCGAATTTCATCCATTTCCGACAAACTAATTTTTTTCCCATAATGCATTTTTTCTTCTGCACCTGGAGGGGGCGCTATCGCGCCCAGTGTCACTTTTTCACATTTGTTGTGTCCAGGGGTGAAAGGTCCAAAAAATGTATATTTCCGATTTTTAATCGGAGTTTGTTTGTGCAAATGGGAGTGATTTTTAGTTTTTGATGAATCGCAAAATACTTCGGAAAGATTGCGGCTTTGCCGCAAACAAACCGTAAAACTTAGCCAAAAAATTTGGATAACTTTTGATGTCCCACATCTTGAGATGAGCTGGAGCGATTTTGAGCTCATTTGGTGAAACGCCCTAGGAGGAGTTCGTTAAAAGGCGACGTCAGCGAAAACGCTGACTCAGCAATCTGCGGGCTTCCTGTCAATATGGCGGACTTCCGGTTTGTCAGGGGGCGTGGCCACAATAATATTTTTTTTTTGTCGTCACATGACGAATATCTGTACCGAATCTCGTCGCTCTACGACAAAGTTTACTTCGGCCCCTCCCCCATTGGCGTAATGTATTTTGACTTTTGTAGGTGGCGCTGTCGCGCCATTTTTTTTTTCCCCAATATGAAACACACATTTAAATTAATTTTTCACCGGACCTGAATTTTGGGCAAAGTTTGGTGAGTTTTCGACAATGTTCAGGGGGTCAAATTCCTGCTCAAAGAGCAGAAGAAGAAAGAAGAAAGAAGAAAGAAGAAAGAATTAAAGCCGCAAGCGGCATCGAACGGCCCTCGCGGGCCGTGCCTCCTTTAGCGCCTCTATCTATCCGTGCCACAACCCTACCAAGGGCGCCAGACTGCATTTTATTGTCCTGATGTGCCATTAATCTTTGTGCGTAAACATCTCAGCAACATTTTTAGCCACTCCATGTGAACAATGGCTCCAGCCTGCAGAGGGCGCTAACGCGCCCGTAATCTTTTTAATTTCACAATTAGCATCAGGCGGCCCTAACGGGCCGTACTTCCATGACCACTGTCCCCAAGATCCTGACAGGGGGCGCTAACGCGCTGTAATGTTGTATTATGTGAGATTCATGTGTCAGCCCCATTAGAATTACATGGGGGGCCCTGGGCGTCACCATAGCAACACCGTACAAAATACGGTATGGGTCTCATTGGCTTTTTGGATCGGGACACCATCAACTATTTTTGTACCGAATTTCATCCATTTCCGACAAACTAATTTTTTTCCCATAATGCAATTTTTCTTCTGCACCTGGAGGGGGCGCTATCGCGCCCAATGGCACTTTTTAACAATTGGTGCGTCCAGGGGTGAAAGGTCAAGAAAATGTATATTTCCGATTTTTAATCGGAGTTTGTTTGTGCGAATGGGAGCGATTTTTAGTTTTTGATGAATCGCAAAATACTTCGGAAAGATTGCGGCTTCGCCGCAAACAAACCGTAAGACTTAGCCAAAAAATGTGGATAACTTTTGATGCCCCACATCTCGAGATGAGCTGGAGCGATTTTGAGCTCATTTTGTCAAACGCCCTAGGAGGAGTTCGTTAAAATGCGACGTCAGCGAAAACCATGACTCAGCATTCTCCAGGTTTCCAGTCAAAATGGCGGACTTCCAGTTTGTCAGGTGGCGTGGCCACAATAATATTTTTTGTTTGTCGTCACATGACGAATATCTGTACCGAATCTCGTCGCTCTACGACAAAGTTGACGTTGGCCCCGGTTGGTCCCGCCTCCATCGACGCAATGTATTTAGATTCACCATGGCAACACCGTACAAAAAACGATATGGGTCTCATTGGCTTTTTGGATCGGGATGCCATCAACTATTTCTGTACCGAATTTCATCCATTTCCGACAAACTAATTTTTTTCCCATAATGCATTTTTTCTTCTGCACCTGGAGGGGGCGCTATCGCGCCCAATGTCACTTTTTCACATTTGCTGTGTCCAAGGGTGAAAGGTCAATAAAATGTATATTTCCGATTTTTAATCGGAGTTTGTTTGTGCGAATGGGAGCGATTTTCAGTTTTTGATGAATCGCAAAATACTTCGTAAAGATTGCGGCTTCGCCGCACACAAACCGTAAAACTTAGCCAAAAAATTTGGATAACTTTTGATGCCCCACATCTCGAGATGAGCTGGAGCGATTTTGAGCTCATTTGGTCAAACGCCCTTGGAGGAGTTCGTTAAAATGCGAAGTCAGCGAAAACGCTGACTCAGCATTCTCCGGTCTTCCTTTCAAAATGGCGGACTTCCGGTTTGTCAGGGGGCGTGGCCACAATATTTTTTTTTTTTTGGCGTCACATGACGAATGTCTGTACCGAATCTCGTCGCTCTACGACAAAGTTCACTTCGGCCCCTCCCCCATTGGCGTAATGTATTTTCACTTTTGTAGGTGGCGCTGTCGCGCCATTTTTTTTTTCCCCAACATGAAACACACATTTTAATTAATTTTTCACCGGACCTGAATTTTGGGCAAAGTTTGGTGAGTTTTCGACTATGTTCAGGGGGTCAAATTCCTGCTCAAAGAGCAGAAGAAGAAAGAAGAAGAAGAAGTAGAAGAAAGAATAATAATATTTTTTACAAAAACAATATCGTCGCTTTCGCGACGATATCATATTATACATTTTTGGAAAGCTTTCAACGATCCGCACGCACCCGTGGGGTTCCTGGGTGGATGACGAGCGCTTCGCGCTCGTCATCCACTATATACCCCCATTCACACTATATACCCCCATTCATTTTAATGCAATAATAAGTATAAAGGGCCCACACCGCTGGTGTGGGCTTCACTGTTTTACATGGTGAGTTTACGGTTGACATGGGGACAGCGCTTCGCGCTGTTTTTGTGCGCTCCGCGCACTTAGGTTCAGTGCGCTGCGCGCACTGCGCTGTGATTACGATTACAATAGGCCCTTGCGACGGCAGGCCGCTCGGGCCTAATTAAAGCCGCAAGCGGCATCGAACGGCCCTCGCGGGCCGTGCCTCCTTTAGCGCCTCTGTTGCCACAACCCTACCAAGGGCGCCAGCGTTGCCACACTGCATTTTATTGTCCTGATGTGCCATTAATCTTTGTAAGTAAACATCAAAACTAAATTTTTAGCCTCTCCATGTGAATAATGGCTCCAGCCTGAAGAGGGCGCTAGCGCGCCCCAAAACTTTGTAATTGCACAATTAGCATCAGACGGCCTTAACGGGCTGTACTTCCATGTCCACTGTCCACAAGCTCCTGACAGAGGGCGCTAACGCGCTGTAATGTTGTATAATGTGAGATTCATGTGTCAGCCCCATTAGATAACATGTGGGGCCCCGGGCGTCACCATGGCAACACCGTACAAAATACGATATGGGTCTCATTGGCTTTTTGGATCGGGACGCCATCAACTATTTTTGTACCGAATTTCATCTATTTCCGACAAACTAATTTTTTTCCCATAATGCATTTTTTCTTCTGCACCTGGAGGGGGCGCTATCGCGCCCAATGTCACTTTTTCACACTCGCTGTGTCCAGGGGTGAAAGGTCAATAAAATGTATATTTCCGATTTTTAATCAGAGTTTGTTTGTGCGAATGGGAGCGATTTTTAGTTTACGATGAATCGCAAATTTCTTCGGAAAAATTGCGGCTTCGCCGCAAACAAACCGTAAAACGTAGCAAAAAAAAATTGATAACTTTTGATGCCCCACATCTCGACATGAGCTGGAGCGATTTTGAGCTCATTTGGTGAAACGCCCAAGGAGGAGTTCGTTAAAATGCGATGTCAGCGAAAACAATGACTCAGCATTCTCCGGACTTCCTGTCAAAATGGCGGACTTCCGGTTTGTCAGGGGGCGTGGCCACAATAATATTTTTTGTTTGTCGTCACATGACGAATATCTGTACCGAATCTCGTCGCTCTACGACAAAGTTGACGTTGGCCCCGCCTCCAGAGACGCAATGTATTTTGATTCACCATGGCAACACCGTACAAAATACGATATGGGTCTCATTGGCTTTTTGGATCGGGATGCCATCAACTATTTGTGTACCGAATTTCATCCATTTCAGACAAACTAATTTTTTTCCCATAATGCATTTTTTCTTCTGCACCTGGAGGGGGCGCTATCGCGCCCAATGTCACTTTTTCACATTTGTTGTGTCCAGGGGTGAAAGGTCATTAAAATGTATATTTCCGATTTTTAATCGGAGTTTGTTTATGCGAATGGGAGCGATTTTTAGTTTTTGATGAATCGCAAAATACTTCGGAAAGATTGCGGCTTCGCCGCAAACAAACCGTAAAACTTAGCCAAAAAATTTGGATAACTTTTGATGCCCCACATCTCGAGATGAGCTGGAGCGATTTTGAGCTCATTTGGTGAAACGCCCTAGGAGGAGTTCGTTAAAATGCGACGTCAGCGAAAACGCTGACTCAGCATTCTCCGGCCTTCCTGTCAAAATGGCGGACTTCCGGTTTGTCAGGGGGCGTGGCCACAATAATATTTTTTGTTTGTCGTCACATGACGAATGTCTGTACCGAATCTCGTCGCTCTACGACAAAGTTTACTTCGGCCCCTCCCCCATTGGCGCAATGTATTTTGATTTATGTAGGTGGCGCTGTCGCGCCATTTTTTTTTCCCCCAATATGAAACACACATTTAAATTAATTTTTCACCGGACCTGAATTTTGGGCAAAGTTTGGTGAGTTTTCGACAATGTTCAGGGGGTCAAATTCCTGCTCAAAGAGCAGAAGAAGAAGAAAGAAAGAATAATAATAATATTTTTTACAAAAACAATATCGTCGCTTTCGCGACGATATCATAATATACATTTTTGGAAAGCTTTCAACGAACCGCACGCACCCGTGGGGGTCCTGGGTGGATGACGAGCGCTTCGCGCTCGTCATCCACTATATACCCCCATTCACACTATATACCCCCATTCATTTTAATGCAATAATAAGTATAAAGGGCCCACACCTCTGGTGTGGGCTGTCACTGTTTTACACGGTGAGTTTACGGTTGACATGGGGACAGCGCTTCGCGCTGTTTTTGTGCGCTCCGCGCACTTAGGTTCAGTGCGCTGCGCGCACTGCGCTGTGATTACGATTACAATAGGCCCTTGCGACGGCAGGCCGCTCGGGCCTAATAATAATATTTCCGAGAAAAACAATATCGTCGCTTTCGCGACGATATCATATTATACATTTTTGGAAAGCTTTCAACGATCCGCACGCATCCGTGGGGGTCCTGGGTGGATGACGAGCGCTTCGCGCTCGTCATCCACTATATACCCCCATTCACACTATATACCCCCATTCATTTTAAAGCAATAATAAGTATAAAGGGCCCACACCTCCGGTGTGGGCTTCACTGTTTTACACGGTGAGTTTACGGTTGACATGGGGACAGCGCTTCGCGCTGTTTTTGTGCGCTCCGCGCACTTAGGTTCAGTGCGCTGCGCGCACTGCGCTGCGATCGCGATTGCGATTACAATAGGCCCTTGCGACGGCAGGCCGCTCGGGCCTAATAATAATATTTTTTACAAAAACAATATCGTCGCTTTCGCGACAATGTCATATTATACATTTTTGGAAAGCTTTAAACGATCCGCACGCATCCGTGGGGCTCCTGGGTGGATGACGAGCGCTTCGCGCTCGTCATCCACTATATACCCCCATTCACACTATATACCCCCATTCATTTTAATGCAATAATAAGTATAAGGGCCCACACCTCCGGTGTGGGCTGTCACTGTTTTACACGGTGAGTTTACGGTTGACATGGGGACAGCGCTTCGCGCTGTTTTTGTGCGCTCCGCGCACTTAGGTTCAGTGCGCTGCGCGCACTGCGCTGTGATTACGATTACAATAGGCCCTTGCGACGGCAGGCCGCTCGGGCCTAATAATAATATTTCCGAGAAAAACAATATCGTCGCTTTCGCGACGATATCATATTATACATTTTTGGAAAGCTTTCAACGATCCGCACGCACCCGTGGGGTTCCTGGGTGGATGACGAGCGCTTCGCGCTCGTCATCCACTATATACCCCCATTCACACTATATACCCCCATTCATTTTAATGCAATAATAAGTATAAAGGCCCACACCTCCGGTGTGGGCATTCACTGTTTTACACGGTGAGTTTACGGTTGACATGGGGACAGCGCTTCGCGCTGTTTTTGTGCGCTCCGCGCACTTAGGTTCAGTGCGCTGCGCGCACTGCGCTGTGATTACGATTACAATAGGCCCTTGCGACGGCAGGCCGCTCGGGCCTAATAATATTTCCGAGAAAAACAATATCGTCGCTTTCGCGACGATATCATATTATACATTTTTGGAAAGCTTTCAACGATCCGCACGCATCCGTGGGGGTCCTGGGTGGATGACGAGCGCTTTGCGCTCGTCATCCACTATATACCCCCATTCACACTATATACCCCCATTCATTTTAATGCAATAATAAGTATAAAGGGCCCACACCTCGGTGTGGGCTGTCACTGTTTTACATGGTGAGTTTACGGTTGACATGGGGACAGCGCTTCGCGCTGTTTTTGTGCGCTCCGCGCACTTAGGTTCAGTGCGCTGCGCGCACTGCGCTGTGATTGCGATTACAATAGGCCCTTGCGACGGCAGGCCGCTCGGGCCTAATAATATCAAGTAAAGCCTAATTTGCAGCAGCTTCACTGAGCAACATATGATCATTTACCTTCGCAACAGCCTCTGTAGCACTAGAGTACATTAAAAAAACAAATGAGTCAAAGTTTCCTCGTCTTTGTTGCAGAAAGAACAGTTCTTGTCCACATCTTTAAATTTAGACATATACAGGTTAGTAGGATAAATTCTATGCAGTATTTTCCAGTGTAACTCTCGAACCTTGTTGTTTATGCAATACCTGAACGTAATTAACCAAGTTATCCTCCAGTTTATGTCTAGACATTGAGCAATCCACTTGGCTTTACAGGTTGGTGTCGTTTTGTTTAGTGATTGAAGGCATTTCCGAATATGCTTGTTTGAGCATTTGTGGCTCTTTATGTCGACCCCATCAATATATATTTGATTTGTAACTACAGGCGCTGCTGTTCTACGATGTGCTTTCATTAGTTCTGACAAACCGTTGGGGATACTTTTCATGACAGAGTTAAAGTCCTTTGAAGTGACTGGAAAGTTATGGTTACGCATAAACGCTTCATATGTAAAGAGCTGCCCGTTTCCATCGAATAAGTCTTGAAGCAGTATGATGTTTCTCTCTATCCACTTAGTCATAAATAGTGATTTATTACCTTTAGTTATATTTTGATTGTACCAAATAATTGCTTTATGCAGGGAAAAATTGTGTTGGTAACAGATTTTCCAGGCCAACAACGCTTGTTGATAATACGCACATAGTTTGATCGGCAATTTGGCGATACTGTAGCTACATTTCAATAGAAAGGGAAGACCACCAACCTTTTGGAAAATATAAGAAGGAATTAAAAACCATATTGAGTCAGGATTAGTCAGACATTACTTGATCCACTTCATCTTAAAAGTGTGATTTAAGAGTTCGAGGCCCCCCACTTCTGTTGGACTGGTAAGTACAGACCTTTTAAACTTAGGAGGTTTGTTTTTCCAAACGAAGTCTGTCATCATTTTGTTGACTTCACTACACACCTTGTCATCCACATTTAAGGATAGAGCAGGGTAAACAAATCTAGAGATCCCTTCCGCTTTGGTTAGTAAAGTCCTTCCCCAAATTGAAATGTCCCTTTGAGTCCATAAGTTAAAGATAGTCTTTGTTTTTTTCAACTTGGGGGAGAAATTCAAGTGTTGCCGTTCTTTTTTGTCTTTACATATCTCAATACCCAAATATTTAACATTTTATTTCACCATCACATTGTGTATAACAGTATCGTTGCTCTCATAAAGACATAGTATTTCACATTTGGACATAGTGAGTCTCAACCTAAAAGCATCTGAAAACTTTTGCACTGCTCCTATTGCCTTCTGAACCTGACATTTATCTTGTAAAAAAATTGCAGTACAACCTGATGATTTATCCGAGTACTTTGTGACTCTCAGATTAGTCGGGTACACATTATGTAGCACCTTCCAGTGCACCTCTCTAACTTTGTTGTAAATGCAGTACGTTCCATTTAGAAAAACCTTGACCTAAAGCTGTGTCTTTGGCTGTTTTGTTTTGCCCTTTCATTAACTGATTCCTGTGGGAATACTTTTGATCATGTGATTATGTGCTTGGGGTGTTACAGGAAAATTATAATGATTTATAAAAATTTCCATACTTCATAATATCTCCCCCATTCTCAAACATATCTTCAATGAAAATATTATTTTTATCGACCCATTTCGTAATATACAGCGATTTATTCCGTTTTAATATATATTCATTGTTCCACATTATGCTTTTATGGGGGGAGAAATGATGAGTATGACACAGCTTCCATGCCAGCAAAGCCTGTTGGTAAAAAGTAGACCATTTTAGCGGCAGATTAGTTAGATTATAATTACATTTTAACAAAAAGTGTAAACCTCTGACTTGCTTAAAGATGTTAATGGGGATAAGACACCATAAAGAGTTGGAATTTCTAAGACATGCTTGGATCCATTTGATTTTTAAAAGTATTGTTTCAATCTATGAAGTTCAGCAGCTCCAGACCTCCTGCACCCTTGGGCTGTGTTAATGTAGATGTTTTAACTTGCAAAGTGAAGGGAAATATATAGCCAACGTAAAAGGAAGTTACTGCGTCACAGTCATGGATGCAGCGCCTGGCAGACAGCGATCAGGGAGGCAAACTCCCATTGGCCCTCCTCCCTCCTCGCTCCGCCCTCCTCGCTCCTCCCCCCGTGCGTTTAGGTTACGTGAGAAAGCAGCTCTCGTACTTCACTGGGGACTCGCTGAGTAAACACGGTGCTTGTTCTTCCACAACAGAACTGCTGAACACAGACTTCATGATGGAGAATGAACGGGAGGACTTATCCATGAAAGAGGCCAAACGGCGAGAGCGGACGTCAGGTACGTGTGCGCGAGCTTTACCGGACGTAACGGAAATAACAACTAGCTTATTACGAATGCATCGATCCCAGAGTCTTGTTTTTAGCCACACTTTTAAAATGTATTCGGATTAAAGTTCACAAAACGACGCAATAGTTGAAAGTATTCATTGTGCACCGTGGTAACATGTTAACGTCAGCTCACCGGGCTAACGGCCACGGTAAGTCACTGCGTTGTGACCATTGACGGTGTAACCAGCTCGTTAACTGGTTCAGGTCAGGTCTTTTTCAATGCGTATGCTGCCAACTGAACAAGCCTGGGCGGGTAATTATGAGGGGAGTTTCTCATTTCAATGATTACAGTGGATAACATTTCATTATTGTTTTGCTCTGATTTCAATGTTTTGAACTGGGGAACGTTGTGTTTGCAGTTAGGGGCTCATCTCGTCATAGAAGAGGGCGTGGCTTCGGGAAATAGAATCTTTAGAGAAACACAATTTTCCCTCTTTTTAGCCATTTTCTGGTGGAATATCAACTTATTTATCACATAAATAAAGTCAAGTGTAAATCGGGCCCATGTGGATATTTTCTCACAGCAGATTGTTCAGTAGAAGTGAAAAAACGGCAGTTGTAGCAAGCGCTAGCTAACCGTTAGCATTAGCCCGATGCTAACATGTAGCATCAAGTTAGCATTCTCCGTTATTCATGTATTTATGGGCTGTTGAACCACTTTGCTCCTCCCCATTTCTTTGTATCTTTATTTAGTAGAAACTATATTCATAATTCAGCGTTTGTTAAAGTAGTTTTTGAATAATTAGAGAAAGTTTACATTTTTTCAAAATTGTTTTCCCCCTTAACTGTTTTCAAAAATGACCATATATGGGCGATTCCAGAGATCCCGTCTATCTATTTCAGTTGTATCACAAATGGGGGACGACGGATGGAAATTAGCCTAAGTTCATCAACTTGCACTGTCCCTACCAAATAAACCATAAAAATAAAAAAACAAATAATGACGTGCTGAAGTTCACGCTTTCATGAACTCAGCATGACAGCGTGAGGACCGACCAGCAGGCTGCGTGCGTGGGGAAAGTGCCTGTATTTAAGCACGGAGTTGCAGTAACAGGAAATCTGAGCAGATTGTCAATGGGATCAGATCACTAATCACTTTTTATCGAGTTACTCTCAGCCCCGTTAGAAATACATGACGTACTACTACTTCAGTTTGATGAGGCACCAAGAGCCCCCCAAACAAGAGGCGCAAAAGAAAACAAGGAAGGGACAAGATATCCGGGCAAGACTTGCAGCCAAGCAGCAGGAGGCGGGGCACCTTTCAGAGGATCAGAGGATCAGAGGATCAGAGGATCAGAGGAGCACTGAGGATCAGAGGAGCACTGAGGATCAGAGGAGCACTGAGGATCAGAGGAGCACTGAGGATCAGAGGAGGAGCACTGAGGATCAGAGGAGCACTGAGGATCAGAGGAGCACTGAGGATCAGAGGAGGAGCACTGAGGATCAGAGGAGCACTGAGGATCAGAGGAGCACTGAGGATCAGAGGAGGAGCACTGAGGATCAGAGGAGGAGCACTGAGGATCAGAGGAGGAGCACTGAGGATCAGAGGAGCACTGAGGATCAGAGGAGGAGCACTGAGGATCAGAGGAGGAGCACTGAGGATCAGAGGAGGAGCACTGAGGATCAGAGGAGGAGCACTGAGGATCAGAGGAGGAGCACTGAGGATCAGAGGAGGAGCACTGAGGATCAGAGGAGGAGCACTGAGGATCAGAGGAGGAGCACTGAGGATCAGAGGAGCACAGAGGATCAGAGGAGCACTGAGGATCTGAGGAGCACTGAGGATCTGAGGAGCACAGAGGATCAGAGGAGCACTGAGGGAAGCCAGCCAGGTGTCCTCAGTTTGTGACGGTTTTCTCTACCTCCAAAAACTTGCTGGTCAGGTCGGCCCACAGTGGTGGTGCGTGAGACGGGTAGATTGGGTACAGGAAGAGAATTGGAGACAATTGGAGACACGGCGTCGGAGAATCGGACCTATGTGGTACTGCGCATGCGCAAGATTCATTATTTTTCGACAACGGCCTGAGGGATTATTTTTAAACTAACTCAGTTTCAAGATTGTTTTCATTTTAACTGTCATGACTAAATAATCTAATCATAAATCAGGAGTAAATCCAGAAAACACAACATCCAGGTAGAACAGCACAAATTATCGCAATCAAAATACAAATAGTAATTTCAGTGGTTGTAATTAGTAAAGACTGACTGAAACTAGGGGCAAAAAAGAAGTCCTGAAAATAGTTTGTCAAAAATGTTCAGTAAAATGGTAAATGATTGTTTATTTTTGCGTATATTACCTGTAATACTGGTTTCCTTTTGCACAAGATGAGAATTAAGATGTAGCAGATGTCGTACTAATAATAATAATAATTATAATAATGCATTAGTTTTATACAGCGCTTTTCCAGATGTTCAAAGTCGCTTTACAATTTTGTGCATTATTCATTCACTCCATACTCTGTGATGATCAGTGAGGCCACCGGTCTGTGCACATCAGCCCCACCACCAACCACTCACACACTCACTACATTCACCAGGCTTCCTGATGTTCCCAAACGGTCTCCATCCAAGTCCTGCCACTTCCCTGCTTGGCGTCCGAGGTCTGACGGGATCGGGCAGAGCAAAGGTCAGGCCATGTAGTCTTCCTGTCTCCAAGTCTCTTCCTGTCCTCGATCTACCCGCCACTGTCGTGCGGCTCTGGACGAACACCAGAACACAATTGCATTGTAGGGTTGTACAATATCAAATAAAGCAATTGCTTTCTTACTTACTTACTTATTAGCAGAACATGGGGGCCAGCTCAGTCTCTCTTTTTAATTTTTCAAATGGATTTTTTCTATTTCTCTTCCTCAGAATGGTAACAGGAATGACAACATTTGACCTGTTTGCCAATTGCAGGCTAATGCTAACTAGCACAGAAGCACATGCTGTACCCACTGAAACTACATTTATTGTAGATATTGATGAAATAAGTTAGAACAGAAACTACTTGGATTTACACATTTAAAATTGGCAACAGGAATGATGTGACATATTTCCCCCCCCCTCTCCAAATGTCCACAAACAGGTCATAGAGAGAGAGGAAGGGGAAAACAATGAAATAATGAGATGTTTTAGTTGACAATGTGATTAAGTGATTCTTTTATAGTTACAGTTTAAACATTTTTTACCTTTATTAAAGCCCCACCTTAACGTGGTGGAGGGGTTTGAGCACCTGAATGATCCTGGAGCTCTGTTGTCGGGGGCTTCGTGCCCCTGGTAGGGTCTCCTCGGGCAAACAGGTCCTAGGTGACGGGTCAGATGGTTAAAGATGAAAAATCACAGACGGGGACAGTCCAAAAAAACATTTTTTATGATGTTTTATTTTTTAGGATTTTAGTTTTTTATAATGTTGTTGAAATAGTTTCAAAACTTTTAATTATTACCCAAAATATCAGAATGATGGTTTGTAATAGTTGTCTTTCAACAGCTGTTGATTGCCATTTTGTGGCTGTTTATTTCCTTGGGACGCAAAAGGCACCGTTTTGGCAGAATGACCCAAACAACCACTGCTACACCTTGTCCAAGTCATAACACAACAACACTAACTGAGGACGAAACCCACACAGGGCCATGTCAAACTCGGACTGTGGTAAAAGCTCTCACTCACAACAAGTTCAATAATCCCCAAACGAGATGGGGCCTTTCTTTTGTGGAGTTTGCGGTTCTCTCCATGTCCGACTCTATTTGATCTATGACATTTTGCAATATACAACAGTATAAATAACATATATTTCCCACTGTACTAACATCTTTGTCCTGTGGTATTTTGACATTTGACTCTGTCTGTAGGTCACATGAGTGCCTACTATGACACTGAAGGTATGAATCTTGACATGGCATGGCTTGACATGACATAGTATTTTTAAATGTTTTTCTTTCAGCTTTGCATGTGGTGGGTATTTAGTTTGTACCTGCTGCAGGTGAACTAGTCTTAAATAGGCTTAAAATGCTGCTTATTTTTTACAAATTGTTCTTTTTTTTTAATTCCTTTTTCACACAACTTGCTCCCTTTTGGTTTGTCGATTTCCCAGGCTGCTTGTGCTTATGCTAACATGGTAAGTGAAAATATGTGGTTCCCTAATGGACTAATTGCCATAGCAGGGAAACAAAGTGTACATTAGTGGAACCATTGGGGCTTTCAGAACGGGCTGCAGTTAGTGTGTGCAGATTAGCTTTGGGGCTGTGCTGTGTCCTCTCCTGAACTCTTCTATTTCCTGCTGCATTCATCTTCTCTTCATGTGACTGGAATGTTTGTCATGGGAAGAAAAGAAAGGAGCATTTCCATTCTCAATTACTCTTTATCTACATGTACTGCATACATGTGATTCCACAGGTTTAGAAACATTGTTAGCAGGTTATACTGTAGAGATGTTGGGATTTGATTCAAGTCGGAGACTTGACTTGTTTTTTTGCTCTTGAATATGCCATTAAGAGTGACTTAGGCCAATAGACTTATTACTAAAATGACCATCGGCCTTCAAGCCATATTTCATAGGGCTTATAATCTGACTGAAAGACGCACAATGCTCTGTTTGAAAGCTTTATTGTATTTCTGCAGCCTTCCCTTCATCCCAGACACAGGTTTTAATTAGAGATGCACCGACCGATCCAGCTTTTTTTTGCTTCCGATACTGATACTCTCTGAGTGAAATAGTAAATACCCCTCTTCTCTCTATAAAGCCTCATCTGTTCTTGTCATGATGTTACAGATCATTTATCTGCTATATAAACCAATGGAAAAACACTTAACAAGGATCAATGTACTGTTTATACTGATATCCTTCGTGACATGACAGGTTTTTAGGTTGCATTAATATATACAACAACATAAAGTTATCTGATCATTACAACTTGACTTATTCTTTTGCTGTTCTACAGCATTATAGACTCAAATACTAACACTTGGCTCTCTAGCAGTGGTTATTTTGTTTTATTAGGCTTCTAAAGGTATTTCGATGTTGGTTTCTGACCCAGCCTTCATTTGTCCTCGTTAGTGTTAGCATTCTGCTGCTAGCTTTATCATGCTGTTGCTAGTCGCGGCGCTCAGTGATTTATTTGGTGAAAGTTGTGTTTTTAAAGCGGTGAGAGCCAAAGCTAGTATCATTTCACTATCTCATATTTATAGCCGATACTCAATATCATCTTTTTTCCAGTATCAGCTCCAATATCCCGTATCGGTCTCTTGAATCCATAGTTTTAACTTCTACTGCACTGAATATGTCTGCTCCATTATTTAGGGCTATAATAGAAATGGATTTCTCTTTGATGAAGAGAATGAACGAAAGAGAACACATTTCTCTTCCGTTCATGATTGATCGGTTAGTTTATGACTCACCATCATTGGCTTAACCAATTAAAAGAAATACTACTAATTAAGTGTCAAGCTGTATAAAGGAAGAAGTAAGAAAGTGAAGTACCATCTAATAGAATTCTAAACATACAATTAAGCAACAGTTTCCTAAAATACACACGTTTGTTTTGAGTTTGTACTTTTTGATTATGGTTCATTATTGTTTCTAGGGGGAAAAAAACTTGTTTGTAAAGTGTTACTGTACAATTAGATCCAGCCAGCGCTGAGACAAACAGAAAAAAGGAAGAGCAGGAGAGTGACAGGAAATGTGCGGTGTGGTGGCGGTTTCTCATATGTTGAAGCTCTAAAAGTTTTAGTTTCAGAGGAGACAGTCGGGGAAAATCCACACTTTTATCTTATTGCTAGTGTAATAAAGTGAAACGATTGCATGTGAAAAGGTCTGAAACATCACAGGTTATTGAAGCTGCGATGGGATTTCATGTGATCCTTCATAGTCAAGACATCAATGTGCACACGCCTCTGAAGTCTTCAGCTTAACCTTCTGCACATTTTAGTCCCAACTGCTCCTGCGTTTAGACCCACGGGTGACATGGCCACCTTTATCTAGTGATTTTGTCATTTTTTTAATGCAATTTTATATATTTTTATATATTTTGTTCCAGCAATGTCCTAAGGTGTAGAATGAGCTCAGACCTGTTCGCCAATGACCAGCGTGACTCAGAAAATGCAATGTATGCAGTGGGTGATGAAAGAATGGATTTGGATGAAGCTATTTAAATCTCATATTTGGCTGCCCTTAGTTAATTGGGGACTGGGGACGTCCCGCTCCAAGTAACGGTCTATTCATTTCTCATACTGCCCTTGTGCTGAGTGTGACTGGCTGCGCTAACGTGCACTGTGTTTCAGATGCATATTCTCTAGTGTGGCTCGTATCTTCACTGTTGTTTTTATTTGCACACGGCCTAGTGTCAGATCAGTTTGAGAGAGTATCAATATGCTGACTGTGCTCGTGTGCTTCAGCTCTGGAGAACCCGGACTCGGACATCGGGCTGTGCGGCTGGCTGCTGGTGCTGCTCTCCATGCTGCTCACACTGATCACCCTGCCCATCTCCATCTGGATGTGCATCAAGGTCAGACTCTTTTTCACACCAGCGAGTGTGTCCCGCTCATAATTAGGGATGGGACTCGTTAAGGATTTCTTGATACGGCTACTTTTATCGATACTCCTTATCAATCCAGTTCTTTAACGGTACTCTTATCGGTACTTTAAAAGAAGAAAAAGAAAAATAGTTAGGCATTAATCCTTGGTTTATATTTATTTTTTATTACATTTGGACCTAATTTATTTCAAATTTGTGCATACACTTAATATATGAAGGTCAAAATGCTCGTAGTTAGACACTTGTGCTTACCTGAAGTCAGGCGCTTGTCACACCGATGCTCTGGCCGCACATCAGCGTGTGTTCATAGCGCTATAACAGGCATCCTCGAGGCTCTAACACATTCCCAGCGCAGATACAGCCACAGATATGAAGTTTTCTTGTCGCCGTTTTTAATCCTGGGTGTTTAGGTAAAGAAACACTGAAGTGTTGTAAAAGTCCCAGAGCTGCTGTAGCTCCGGTTCACAATGAAGCTAAACCTCCGTGACTTGTTTACATCTGAGGGCCGACATAGCATCTGCCCCGGTGGCTCAGCTACAACGCACGTCACTGTTGGGGAAAGCTCCTGATTGGTCGATGCTCGCCAATTTCTACAATAAGTTCAACATTTCACAACTCTAGCGCGGGCTGCTCTGGACGCCCTGGAGGCGCGTCAAAAGCTTATCATGTGCGGAAAGCTCCAAAACGCGCCGCACAGGAGGCGCGTGACTCGCTGCGGGATATTTTGACGCTCCCTGAGGCGCGTCCTCCATATATTTTCAATGTAAACCTGACACTTGGCCGCGTTTGGCGTGAACGCACCTTTACTCATAATAATATGATCACTGTAGGAGAAGATGGGTAAACAAAATTCATTCTTCTTCAGAATCAGAATTGTATTTATTGCCATGGTTTAGAACATGTTCACAAACTAGGATTTTTTCTCGGCACAATCAAGCAACATAAAACATATAACACAGAATTTAGGTTAAATAAGATATAAAAAACGTAAAAACTACTATATATATAAGGGCAATGGGGCAAGCATAAAGAACATTGAAATAAATGACCATTATTGTGTATATTTAAGCACAAACTACGTCATTTGTTCATAGACGTGTCACTTTCTTTATTATAATCATGTAGCAAGACTTGGCCTTCAGCTTGACACAGACTGTTCATTCACTAAGTTGTTTTTCTCTCAAACGTGATTAGATTCAGCTTCTTTCCTCTACAACTCTGAGAAGTCCGGTTCACACTGGTCAGAGCCGAGAGGCCTCTATCACCGTGGACTTATCAGAGGACTCCTCAGCAGCAGCTCCTTCCCTTCAAGGACAGAGTATTAAAAAGTATTGCATCTGTAGAATTTTAACTTCCTCTACACTCCCCTGTTAGCTTTGCCGGGTGAAAGCTTCTCGCAGGGTGACTGTCTGCGGCGGGTTTCACTTGAACTGAAAGAAATGAACAACATCCCCCACTAATTTTTCTCTGATGGGTTCAGTCTGCGCCAGTTAGTCGCCTAGAAATGACGTTCTGTCAAAGCCGTGCGAGTCTTACTCTGAATGCATGAAGGCCAGGCTAAATTCAACCCTGACAGGCACTACACTAACCTCACAGAAGGGTTCGTGTTACAAATATCTAATAAATGGTATGTCACTAACAATAAAGGAGGAGTGGGCTGTGTTTTGTTTGTTCCATTGCGCTGTTGCTCGTGGGACTGGATTTGCTGTTTAATTACTCCCATGTTTAGTCAGCCATTTCAGATGTTTCTTTGAGTCTCCATTTGTGCAGCTGCTCCAGTGTTTTTTGTAACCGAGCGAGCTTGTCTAGTGTACACAGCTCCTGTCATGTAATCATGTCAAACAATAGAGACGACGTGTTTTCATGACCACTGTACTGTCCTCCTGTCCCGTGTGTGTTTGTGTGTGCACGCAGATCGTAAAGGAGTACGAGCGGGCCATCATCTTCCGCTTGGGGCGCATCCTGAGGGGCGGAGCCAAAGGACCAGGTCAGGATACCCCCACCCCACTAAGCCCATTCTTTTCTCCATGAGCTACTTTTACAAACAAAAGCAAATGAGCCTTTTTAAGTATAGTCATGGTCTGGTCTCCAGCTCTCAGAAGTGACGTGCGAGGCTGTCTCACCATAGCAACAGATGCCATTAAGTGTTCAGACGAACATCCTTCAGCAGAGGCAGGGCAAGGCATGGAACAGCTAATTGTCATTTATTGCTCTGGGTCTACGCCTGAATCATCCGGGCAGAGGATGATCACCACATGTTCTGGAAGATGTTTGGTTTCTATGTATTTGTGTGCGTTAAAATGACCATGTAAGGCCCTCTTAAAGTAAATAACATGAATTTTTTATTCATGTCGCTAAAATGATGTTGTTAAAAGTTATTTAAGTCTATGTCATGTTTTTGTCCAAATGCAGTTCCCATTTCCCACATGTTTCTGTGGTTATCACACAAACAACCTTCAGTTGTTACAACTGAAGGTTGTTCAGTTGTAACAAACATGTGGTTATCAGCACATTTTTGGAATACATAGGAAATAACTCTTGATAACCACTGTTTAAGTGAATGTTTGGATTCTCAATGAAAAATATTGTATTCTAAACGTTGTGCTCATTGTTACGGACTGTCCTTTAAAGCCTTATGTCAGCCCACTCCAGCCCTCTTCTTTTTGTTTACTTTTCTGGGCTCAGTTGGAATGAGAACATGTGACCGACAGTAACTTGACCTTATTTGGCATTTCTCAGTCACGGACAGACTGTATATTTGTTCTTTATTAGTGTATTTTATTATTTCAACAAAAAACATACCGTACATTAGAGGTCGACCGATGTATATCGGCCAGCCGATATATCGGGCGGATATTTGGGGATTTTACATTATCGGCTATTGGCCAGTCTAACGCCGATAAAAGCCGATATCTGCGGGACCAAAAGTGATAGACTCCATTTTTTGCATTAGAAAGAGCTAAGTCACTGGTGTTAAAACGACTCCGTAGGGCTCAGGGGAACAGAGAAACATCGTGATGAAAATTGGTAATTGGTTAGCTTCAAGTTTGTTACATAAGTTTCACCAAACCTCAGTTAATATGGACATGCTGCATGTCATTTTGAAGCACAGACACTGGAGAATTCAATTAGTTACAACCTCTGCAATTGTATTTTTGATCGGTGCACAATATGCCGCAGCGAGCAACAGTATGCTAATGCTAATGACAGCGTGTTAAAAGGTAACGGCAACTGATCAATGCTGGGACAGAAACTATGATTGAATTTTAATCACCTAAAGTAAAAAAAAAAACAGAAAAATGTGCCACTGCTGGGGTAAATATATATGTTTTTACAGGATTACAGACCAGGCATTTGGAAAAATCTGCCAAGAATATCGGCATCAGTCAATATATATATATATATATATTTTTAAAAATAAAATCAGTCTGCTTCTACTGTACATTATTCTATACTCCGGGAGACATACTCTTGTCAATCTTCTGGAATACGTTCAATAGTTTTGACTTTTTGTTATATTTAATTCGTCAAGGAGGCTTGGTCCAAACAAAGCCTAAAATGTGACTCCGCTGAGCGCCTGCAGACTGTTTATGACGTTCAGGAGTAAGAATAGCTCCGTGCCTTTAAACTTGCATTCCTCTGCAGCTCAAGCACCAGCGACTATGTCAACTTAGTTTGTCTCTTCTGGTTGGCAATTTAAATCTTGTGAAATTAAACATCCTGTTTCAGTCTTTACAGTAAAACAAGCTCCAGCAAAGACTTCCTTTGATAACTTGGAAGTTCTGCTGCCTTCATGTGGTCTTTTAATTATGCTAAATACCACTTGCCAACTGTATATCTTATATGTACCAAGCAAAGCAGACACTGTAGCAGTAGGTCAGCGGAAAGAAATTGCACAAAGTTATTTGTCTTCGGTTCAAAGAAATGACTAAAGTCCAATTAATTTCTCCACAAGTGGTTAAAACACTCAAATACATGTGCTTGATGAATATGGCAGGTTTGTAGATCCGATAACTAGCAAATCATTTTCAATACTTGTTTCCCCTTCTCCCATAGTTATATTATACCCTGGCCTCCATCTGAGATTATGGCTCATTTTGCATTTGTCCTGTGTGAACAGCTCTGTGCCTAAAAGTGACCCACATGTGCGCAGAAGGGGATACGACATCACACACGACACGGCGCACTCAGTATGTGGAACTAAAGCACTCAACTTTAGCCCCCGGTCTGAATGTATCCATAATAGTTGAATATTCTTCTTGTGAGGCGCTGAAACGGAGCACGTTCTCCACTCAAGCTTTATTTTAAGTGAAATACAAAAGCGAAGGTGTCGACAAGTATCTTAAAAAGCCACAATAAAGCATAAGATGTTCCCTCTAAGCTTCCTAAACATCTCTGAAATCACCGCCGTTGCTTCCACCTGCACAGATGGCTACGCTCTGTCGCCTAAGCGCACCGTATCCAGACAGAGAACAGTGAGCTCCACTTTCTAAGTGTTGTGGCATTACCGTTTGCTAAGTGTTTGCATACCTAGCACATGTCTAATTGAATGGTTGTGGTTGAAACAGGCTGGCAGATTTTCCTGGATGCGGGCGCAGCTGCCATCTTTAAACACAGAGCTGGACTTGGGCACGTGCCAGCATCATTTATACCATGGTTTTGGGGCGTTTATTTGCAGAAGCGGGGATCATTATTGTGTTTGCCAGGAGCTTTGGTGTCCCTTCTCACTGTTTGCCCCTGTGTGGTGTTCCCAGGCTTGTTCTTCATCCTGCCCTGCACAGACAGCTTCATCAATGTGGACATGCGCACCATCACCTTCGACATCCCGCCACAGGAGGTAACACACCACTTTCTTTGTACTGTACAGGACGTTCCATGGCACTCAGTACAGAATGCTGAGGGTCTGGTTTAGAATGGAATGCTTCTTTTGACTAACGTGGAGAGGATCTTGAACACTACGGACACTGGCTGCTCTGTCTGAGATGAAAATAATAATAAGACTTTCTCTTTAGAATACATTGAATACAGTCATGTGGAAGTCCACTGTAGGGGCGATATGGCAAAAATAGAATATCACGATTTCAATTTTATCTCAATATTTTTTATAATGACAAATATAACTGAAGTTACGCACTCATGAAAAGAATATGAAAGATGAATGTACAAGTGTATTATTAAATACTAATGACAGAAGATACAGAGAAAATAGCAAAGGACCCAAAATGCACCCCTGAGGCACACAAATGAGAAGCATGGGCCAACATTATCTGAAAAACTCCTATTTTTGAAACACTAATCACCATTTCAGAGCAGTGGCTTGTGTTTCGTCGTGATTAGGGCAGGGCGATATGGCCAAAAATTGATATCACGGTATGAAAATGAAATATATAGATAACACTATATTTGGTGATATAATTTACACCTGGCAAAAATCCTTTAGCCTTTAGCCGATGGGGAAAATTCATTTACAGCTATTTTATTCTCTTTATTCATCTAAATTCATCTAAATCTCTACCTCCATCTGGAAAAACACAGAAGATAAGATCAAATAATATTGCTACAATTATTTGCACCTTCATCTCCATAACAGTAAATGCTCCTGTAAGTTCACCTCCTCTGTGCAGTTTACACGCGTGTTACTGTCAGGCAATAATGTGTTCAGGACACGTGTGCCAGAAACATGAGTTACTTTCATTGTAACTTTCAAAGGATTCACTATATCTCCATCTCTCCTGTTCACGTCTCCACCCTGTTCCCAGACCCGTGCACACAAACACACACACAAACACATGCACACAAACACACACACAAACACATGCACACAAACACACACAAACACACAGAGAGGGCGGGGAAAGTGCGTATCTGAGCTTGTCCTGAGACTTGCGTGAGCGCTTGTGAGAAGGATATTATTAGCCTTTACCCGCGTTTGCAATGTGGTTGTCTTTGTTGTTGTTAGCGCCAGAAAGTTAGCTAGCGAGCTAGGTGATGCTACAACTCTCTGGAGTTCATCCAAGACCCAAATCCTGAGCCCTTTCCTCGCAAATAAGAGCGACAAAAGCAACAAACTTCCTCCATATCAATAATTCTTTAGGCGCTGCCCCTGAAGCTCCACAGTCATGTTTCTGCTGCTGCTTTGAGTGACTCTGAGCAGCATCTATGAAAGTTACACCGGTGTCCAAAATCTATACCGGTATTACCGTGCACGGTCTGATATGGACCGACCCTAGTCGTGATAAGACGATCTTACAAAAATGACAGATGTCAGCCCTGGGGATCATAAGACAGCCCAATATTGTTATACCTCCCACCCCATCCCACTGTGGCCAGATGTCTCAAACTATGGCGATATCTTAAGAAATGCATTATCATGTACAACTTTCAGGGGAAAGTAGCTTTATTGCCAAGAACATCTTTGAAAATCTCATACTTTATACCCAGCCCTAACTGGAGCAGAGTTTAGCACTTGTGCCTCTCAAAATAACAAAAAGGATTATACAGTGTAACCTCACTCCACCTTCGACGATCCGATCTAAAAAAAATCTTCTTTCCATAAAAATATATCATTTCATGCATGTCTTGTGTTAGGTTCTGACCAAAGACTCTGTGACGGTCAGTGTGGATGGCGTGGTGTACTATCGCGTTCAGAACGCTACGCTAGCTGTGGCTAACATCACCAACGCAGACGCTGCCACCCGTCTGCTGGCTCAGACCACCCTGAGGAACGTCCTGGGAACCAAGAACCTGGCGCAGATCCTGTCTGACCGGGAGGAGATTGCACACAGCATGCAGGTAGGCCAAAGACAATGACCAGCCATTCTGCTACAATTGATTTTTTCATTTTCATTTTAAAACTTACACACACAAAAAAAAACAGAGAGATCTGAGGCACTGCAAGTTGTTTTAAGACCTTTATTTTTAGATTTTTGTATTGCTGATTTTAATGATGGATTGTGATCGCTGTGCATGGCTCACACATCTGCGCACAGAAAATGTATGCTGTGCACAAAATCAAATCAAAAAAGAACAGACAGTCCTCAAAGCGTGGGAGGAGTGGTGTATCTCACGGTCAGCTCAGTGTTTCCCGTCACAGATGCACACGTCCCCTGTTCCTCCCTCACCCTGAGAGTTCACAGTGTCAGCTCTTCTGTGCACATTTCTCCTTCACTGTGCAGCGGCCCTGAGAGGCAGTGACAGGCGCAGGCTGGTAACCTGCAATCTGCATTTCACTACAAAACGCTCAAGTCCTAAAGCTGATGCCCTCAGCCCAGCCACACGCCCCGTCTTCATTCAAAAGATTGTCTGAAAGCGAGTCCACTTCTCCACGTTGTGCACGGAGTACGGGCGCACTGACATAAAAACAGCTTAAAATAAAAGAAAACCATTGAAGGACTAAGGCAAGGTATGTTTGTTTATACCGCGCATTTCATACACTACACAAGGCAACGTGATGCGCCTGACCAGGGTGTAGCCACAGTGCGCAGTGTGGCTCACGGTAAGTCCAAGGCACTGGTTTGTGTGTTTGTGTGTTTGCTCAGACACATGAAAAATTAGAGGGAACACTGAGTGTGACAAAAATCTTAGAGGCCAACTCTCCATAGCCGTAGTTTTGCTGAAGTGCATAATGCAAGTGTCACCTGAAACGGGGCAGACAAACTCCATTTAACACCAGGTCTGTTGGCAAACCCGCTGCTAATCACGTCAGCTGCCCCCGGGCTTACTCACCTCACAAACCCAGGCCTGCCACCCGAGCCACTGGGAGTGATTAAATATTTATTGCAGACATGCCGTGGTTTACAAGTGATCATGGAGGAGTTCAATAACCTCCGCTCCAGATGGCTCTGCCATATCTCCAGTTTGAAAAGGCGGCGGCGGCATCTGCTCACATGCTATTTTTCACTTTCCCTTGGACGGAAATGAAGACTGGTGTTGCAAAACGCGGTATTAAGAAGCCTTAAATGAATTGTGCCAAATGTCACTATAAAGTATTACATTGAATTCCAACTGGCAATTACACTGCGTTCCAAATTATTATGCAAATTGGATTTTTGTGTCAAAAAGGTAAAAAAAAAAACAATAATAATGAAACTCATGGATGGTATCGTGTCTTGGGGCTCTATGAATCACTGACATTAATCTCAGAGACCTGGGATGATTAGTTTTCAGGTTAAGCCCAGTTAAGGGAAAAACTACTGAAAAAGGGTGTTCCACTTTATTAAGCAGATCATCATTTTCAAGCAATATGGGAAAGAAAAAGGGTCTCTCTGCTGATGAAAAGCGTGAAATAGTTGAATGCCTTGGTCTAGGTATGAAAACCTTCGATATTTCATGAAAGATTAAGCATAATCATCATACTGATAAGAGATTTGTGGATGATTCAGAGCACTCTCCAGTTTGTGCCGATAATGGCACAATATGGACGGTTTCTGTGAGACAAACACATCAGATTAAGAGAACAGATGCTACAAAGCAGCATACAGGTATTTGAAGCTGCTGGTGCCTCTGGAGTCTCCCGAACATCAAGGTGTAGGACTCTCCAGAGGCTGCAGTTGTGCATAAACCTTCTATCCGGCCTCCCCTAAACTGTTAATTCAATGCTGATGAAGCAGAAACGGCTGCAGTGGCTCAGAAATACATGAGGACTCATTTTCAAACAGTCTTGTTCACTGATGAGGCCGTGTGACCCTGGATGGTCAAATCAATGGAGTAGTGAATGGTTGATGAATGGCCACAATGTCCCAACAAGGCGGTGACGTCAGTAAAGAGGGGGCGGAGTCATGTTTTCGGCCAGAATCATGGGGAGAGAGCTGGTCGGCCCCTTTAGGCCCTTTTAGGCTCCCTGAAGGTGTGAAAATGACCTTTGAAAAATATGTGGAGTTTCTGACGGACCACGGTCTTCTATGCTACAAAAAGAAGAGCCGTGTTTTCCCGAACAAAATCCTCTTCATCATGACAACGCACCATGTCCTGCTGTAAAGAAAACCTCTGTATCACTGGCTGCTATGGGCAGAAAAGGAGACAAACTCATGATGTGGACCCCCTCCTCCCCTGACTTCAACCCTATTGAGAACCTTTAGAGCCTCAACAATAAACACTTCTATGAGGGTGGGAGGCAGTTTTCATCCAAACAGCAGCTCTGGGAGGTTATTCTAACATCCTGCAAACAAATCCAAGCAGAAACTGTCCAAAAACTCACAGGTTTAATGGATTTAAGAATTTTGAAGCTGCTTCACACAAGGGCTCCTATGTTAAAATATAACTTGACCTGTTAATATTGTTTTGATTGAAATAGCTCTTGATTTCAGTAAATATGACCTCCTAATGCTACAAATACAACAAATGACCATTTTCAGTTAATTACAAGCTTTAAAATGTATTGAAACGATGAGTTGCATAATAATTTGGAACAGTGGATTTTGAGGTTTTTACTATATTTATTTTTGAAAAAAATACTGTTATCACTAGGAAATTTTTTCCACCACATTTAAATGATCCTCTAACAGTTAAAGACTTAAAAATTATGCTGACTCTCATTTGAGTTGACAATTTAGAAAATCTTAGAAAAATGTCATTTGCATAATAATTTGGAACGCAGTGTAATTTACATTTCTGCTGCTATACATGAGTTCATCAAAAAGATGTGGTCCACGCATTTGACTGCAGTTTTGGTTGAAACTGTACAGTGTTTCGCTCAAGAGTTCCCCGTCATGTTAGGTTTCGATTATCATAATGTCTCCTCATTTCTCTGTCTGATTGAATGTTTGTGAATCATCAATTATCAAAAATAAATCTCCCTCTCCGCCACCTCCTTCCAAGTACCTCCAGGCCAAGATCAAATCCGGACCAAACCATATCTGAAACAGGTCTAAACTAGACCTAACTTGGGCTAGGTTATTCTCAAACTGCCTAAACTAGGGCTGAACGCTTTAGGCAAAGAATAAAATTGATTTTTTTTTTACTCAATATATGGACAATTATGATTTTAATTGATTTTATTTTAAATAAACTGAAAAGGGTGTGCTGATCTTTCATATGAAGAAACTCCAGCCCATTTATAGTCAGATTCATAATATAGCCTACAATTCTTTTTATTTTATTTTATTTAATGTTTATTTCTGTTTTAGATACGCCTTGTCTGCTCTGAAATGTAAAACTTCATAATAAGCCATGGAGTTTCCAAAAGGGTTTGACTCTATGGAGACTCAAGGGGAAAGGGGCAGAGTTAAGCCCCTGTGTCACCACTCAGTCAGAGAAGAATCAGAGGATCAGACCAGGGGAAACTCTGTTTTAGCGGAAGAAAACTCCATCGTGCAGTGCCGGATGCAATTTTACAATTTAGCCATTTTCCATGTCGTCTGGATTTAAAAGCATGACTTTATCAAATTCATTTGATTTATCGCCCAGCCTTGTTTGTTTACTTTATTGTCCCCGTAGGGAAATGCGTCCTCTGCATTTAACCCATCCTTCGATGCCGCTGGGGCAACCCGTAAGGAGCAGTGGTCGACAGCAGTGCCACGCCCGGGGACCCGTCTCCATGATGTGGAGCCAGGCTGAGGGTCAGAATCACCCGGCTGGAGGATTCACCTCTTGAACCATGTCTAAATACAATGGGGAAAAAAGTATTTGGCCAAAATCCAAAAGAAAGTCTATGGGAAACTGTATATGTAATGTGTGTAAAACACTTTGAAAGATGTTTACCCAAAGTCCTTGATGAAGCCGGTAATGGGGTCATTAATACATGGTTGAATGATCAGTTTAGTGATGTTATTGTTGGATGTGGCTGTAAAAATGATGTTAGAAAGTCAATGAAAGCTATTACATGCACAATAATGTACATCATTGCACCAGAAGTGGTCTGTTTATGAAAGCACTTAAGAATGGAGGGTATTGGTGAGTGTGTATTGTATGTTTTGGGTGAGTACTGTAGTTCTGAATACTGTGTTCTGAGCAAGTTAACTGATAGAAAAAGAAGTACAACAAAAGTAATACACAATCTGTGAAGCTCCAGTCGTTTCCTCTCCTCCCACCGATCCCTCGACTGAACAGGGCAGTATTTGCAGAGTCATGCACACTGAGCCAGGACACTTAATTACATTGATTATATACCAGGTAGATTATTGGGCGTCATGTCAGCTCTGTTGTGTCTGATATCAGAAACCAGATGAAGCATGGTCTTCTTCTAACTTTTACATCACGTCCAATTCTGCCATCTTGTTGGTAAAAGGCGTCTATAGAGTAACTTTAGCCTAAACAACATTACAAGTTTTATGACAAACTAATTCTATTTCTAGCCTGGTAATGTGACGTCAACATTTTTATAATAAACGATATTCAGATTATTGTTCTCAGTGTTCGATGTTACCGGCAGTAACTCAGGCATCTAATCTCTGAATGGACATCCCTGATATACTATTTTCTAACACAGTTGGCTGTAGAATTTTGGTCACATTTGTGCTGGTGGAGACTGATTTTTATGGTTGGTACTTCAGCAGTAGTTTGTCGGGGCAGAGAGTTTGGTTTGGGACTGTCAGACAGATACGTATAAACTTTCATCAACTTCTGTCTACTGTTGACTTGTGGAAGTGCGGCATTTACTTTTTGATTTTTACAAAAGTGTAACTTCAGTCTCATCAAGCCTCCGGTCCAGCCGAAACAATGTTTGAGTTGGAAAGGTCAAGGCAAATATTTAGCTGCTGTAACTCTCCACAAAGTTAAGTCTTATATTCTTGTGTTCACGTTCCGACAGTGTGTTTAAATGGGCAATGTGAACTTGCCCGAACATCTCACCATAGTTTGAAGTGTGTGTATTCTGTGCCGTTGTAGTCCACTCTGGATGATGCCACGGACGACTGGGGCATTAAGGTGGAGCGGGTGGAGATCAAAGATGTGAAGCTGCCTCTCCAGCTGCAGAGGGCCATGGCTGCCGAGGCCGAGGCCAGCAGGGAGGCCCGCGCTAAGGTACACGCCAGCACGCAAACACACTTTATTATCACTACATTATTTCATCCTAATTCAGCCTGGTTTTGGTCCTGTTTGTTTGGTTGTTGCCATGTCCTTAGGCAAGACACGTGTGTATTCCTTCGCGTCTGTCAGTCCACCGCAGGGAAGCTGTGGCTACAGCACTAGTTAACCATCCCAGAGCATGGGAGGAATGAATAATGACTACAGTGTATCTTGTTTGTGAAGCACAATACAGTCATTGTGATCATGAAAAGTCCAAAACTATTGCTACAGATGATGATTTCCTGTAATAAACCTCAAGAATGAGAAGACCCTGGGCAAATACTAAATGAACTTTGATACTGTGACCATTTGTTTTCTGGTGCATCTTTGGACTGTGCAATAGCAGGGTTTCCACAGGCACTTAAAAATCTGAAATCCATGTACAGGCAGCTAGGGCTGTGCAATTAATCGAAATTCGATTACGATTTCGATTAAAATAGTAAACGATTACAAAATGAGCATAATCGCAAAAAATCGATTATAATTGTTTTTTTCAACAACACAATTTTTTATTTTTTTTTATTTTTGGATTTTTGTCACTTTTTTGGTGGATTTTTGTCACTTTTTTGCTGGATTTTTGTCACTTTTTTGGTGGATTTTTGTCACTTTTTTGCTGGATTTTTGTCTTTTTTTGAAGGATTTTTGTCACTTTTTTTTGATGGATTTTTGTCACTTTTTTGATGGATTTTTGTCTTTTTTTCTGCTGGATCTTTGTCTTTTTTTGATGGATTTTTGTCACTTTTTTTGATGGATTTTTGTTACTTTTTTGATGGATTTTTGTCACTTTTTTGATGGATTTTTGTCACTTTTTTGATGGATTTTTGTCATTTTTTTGCTGGATTTTTGTCACTTTTTTGATGGATTTTTTGTCACTTTTTTGATGGATTTGTGTCACTTTTTTGATGGATTTTTGTCTTTTTTTCTGCTGGATTTTTGTCTTTTTTTGAAGGATCTTTGTCTTTTTTTGAAGGATTTTTGTCACTTATTTGATGGATTTTTGTCACTTTTTTGATGGATTTTTTTTGAAGGCAACAAATAATCGTTTGAATAATCGTGATTTCAATTATGACAAAAATAATCGTGATTATTATTTTTTCAATAATCGAGCAGCCCCACAGGCAGCAACACGTCACACAAGAGGCTTAGCCGAAGGGGAAGGACTTGTTATGGAAATCACAATTCTTCCCTATTTTTCGACGTTTTGTGGCGGACCATGAGCATATTTATTACACACCAACAAGAAGATAGCCGTTAGAAATGTACTTGTATCCGATAGCTGAATAAGTAACCCTTCATTTCCCTGCTTGACCTCTCTTCTCTGGCCCGCAGGTGATTGCGGCGGAGGGTGAGATGAACGCGTCGCGGGCCCTGAAGGAGGCGTCTCTGGTGATCGCCGAGTCTCCCTCCGCACTCCAGCTGCGCTACCTCCAGACCCTCAACACCATCGCGGCCGAGAAGAACTCCACCATCATCTTCCCCCTGCCGCTGGACATGATCCAGGCCTTCATGAAGCGCTAGGCGGCGGCCCGGGACGTCTGAACGCACCACACACAGTACCGAGACTAGTGAGAGGCCAAACTCCACCAATCAGAAAGGGAGGGGAGTCTGAAGGGTGCAAGTCATTTTACAGGAGGAGAAAATAAACAGTAAAACGAATGCTTCGGCTAATGAGTGGGATGTTATGCAGTATGACATCATAAGAACATAACTTACTTCCTTTGAAATGGTTTATAGAGCCATTTCTTACTAGAATTCAAACACATTTGTAAATTGTCGTTATATTCCCTTCATATTTGCCCTGAATGTTCCTTGCACCGCCGAGGCTCTCTTCTCTCAACATAACTGTTTACATACATCTGTCATCAGCGCACCCTGCCGTCTGTCTGACCAAACAAGGTGCTAAAGTCATTAGAGAAATCACTTTTATTCATTAGAGAAATCACTTTTAGTTCAAGTGTATTCATACTTCAGGAAAGTGCCTGTGACGACGTGGCCTTAATGAGAACCAGCCCCAGGCCAAAGGGCTTGTTAGACCGGCGGTCCCAAGATGGCGGCATATCAGAGTGTACAGAGAGAGAGTTTTTTTTTTTGCATTTTACTGACGTGTTAATTTGACTGGATGCAGTGAAGGAACTATATTTTTTTATTATATTAATGAGTTTATATTTTGTTATGCTGCATTTGTAAAGGTTGCAAGACAGAGTGGGCTTTTGAAATTAGACAAACATTTTTGATAATGTTTTGGATTTCTCTATTTAACACAAAAAAACAACAATTGCTACTACGGCTAACTCTGTTTTTAGTGCGTTCAGGCCCCGCATTGTCCTCCGCCGATGCCTCGGGTCAATCTGCTCCTCAAACCTAAACTGTGCTGTGTATTTATTTGTTTGTGGTTTCATCACAAGATAGATAGAAATAAGATTGAAATGAGCAGAATCTTTTCGACTTCCCGATTTGGATTTGGGTGCAAAACGTTCAGACCGGTCACTGCCAGTAATTGCCGTCTCCAAATGCATCTCATTTTTATTGTTTGTTTGTTTTTTGTGAGGGAAGCTCTAACTAATTGCTAATGTCAAATGTAGTGCACTGAATGTTTGCTCAATTGAATGTAGAAAATATGTTAAGAATTCAAGCAGAATTTAGATTTGTGATATAACAAGCGTCCGTCAAAATGCTCTTTTGTTTAGATCAAACAAGGATTTGAAAAGAGGGTGGAGCTTTGGTTCTCAAACTGTGGTATTGTTACGTTCGACCTTTGACACACATACATAGATTTCAAGTATATAGAGAGAAACTGCGATTATAAACTACATTTCACTCTTCAGACTTTGTATTCACCTAGAGGCTTAAGGAGGTCATTCTACTTTCATATACTTTTTTTTTTACTACAGCCGTGCAGATACCATTTACCTGTACTTTTCCATCGCAGGGGTTCAGTTTCGTTTTTACTGATGCTTTCTCAACCAAAAAAAAAGGACTAATGTTTGAGCCTGAAGCCTTAACCTACAACTAACACCACGTCTATAGCACTTCTATGCACTCAGTATTTGTCACTAACTCAACCAAATATCCATGTATTCTGTGTGTGTGTATATAAGTGTTGGTCCTTTAGCCCCATTCACCTCAGGAGTTTGTTGACTTTGGTGAAACGGCCACTCAGCGGACGTGCTGCTGCTGTGTGGTCGTTTTCAGGCGACAGCGCTTGAGTGAATGTTTGTTTGTTTGTTTTTTTTAGCTAAACTGTGTTAGAAATGCTAAAGCAGCACCAAAACAAGGCTAAAATGGAACTAAAACAGAACTTCCACACATCCAGGGTGGTTTGGATGGTTGTGTTTTGAGCTCATACTGCTACTGCTTTACTGTATATCAGAACTAGTGCGTGTTACGGAGACTCTATGAAACGTGTATCTGAAAGTATGACGTGTAACGCTGTGTACTGCGCTGTTATACGTGTTTATTAATGGATCTTTGCTTCTTTTTTACAATGAATCTTTGTTTTTAGTAACAAGCTTTTCTCAGTTAAACAGTGGACACTTTTAGGTCAAAATATTTTGAAGACATATTTCAAAGATGGTCGATATTTGGGTTGTTCTTTGTGGATAAAAATGTTACATGTTAATTTGTTACACCTTTAAACATCTGTTACTCTAATCTTCTGCACGAGGTCTTTCTTAAATAAACGTGTTCAGACTTGCCTATTATATTGTAGAACTCTTCTCTCTTTCATTCTGCTCCTCCACACATCCTTGGTTTAAGCATTAATGAAGCTACAATCCGGACACTTGAGTACTTGTACCATGGTAGTGTGACAGGGGAGTAACAAGGAGGTTGGCGTCTGACACTGACGATGCTAAAGACCTCAGAGGTTTGGGGTCAGCGTGTCTCTCACACAGACCATACACATATTGTTAGAAACTAGAAGGTCTTGGCTTTCAAATGAGGTATCACACATAGGCTGTAACCCTAAGATGGCAGACGGCAGGTTAATGAGAGAATGCAGACTCTTATCCACCTTGCACATTTCCTTTTCTTAAGGGGAGACACTACAGGCAAAACTCAATTTTTTCAGTTTTCAGGTTTTGGGCCAAATTGGTCTCTGAACATATAAGCTTTCACCCGGAAACAGAAAATATGCCTAATCTTCACAATAACATGTTTAAATATTGCACTGATTCAATGTTCCCCCATAGACTTATATGGGAGAATGCAATTTCAAGGGCCTTTTTCTCAAAACACATTTTTCTGTCATTGTGGCGACACTATGTCCACGTCAGTCGGACCTAAAGACTTCACATTTTCCAGCCTCAGACTGAACAATATTTGGAAGGTTTTTTCAGAGGGATTTTTTATTATTTAATCCCGTAAACCCCATTTATTGAGTTTTGAATGTCAAAAAATAAGGTGACAATTACATTTTTACAAATCTTTCCACTAAAAAAACAGCTTGTTTTAAAACTAAACAAGAAATCCCCCCCAAAAAAAAGTCTTGGTAACTCATTTATCAATAAAATGAAGCCATAAATTTGAATGTAGCTCTGTCCATTATTCAGATTTCGTCGCCGAAAAGATGGGAAATTTGGGGCATTTTTAGGCATAAAACACCTTGTTCTTATATGAAAAGATAAAATGACAGAAAACTTGCCATGTATTTTTTTCTCACATTTATGCCAGTGATCGACAGCAAAACAGTTTCAAATTGATATCTGTAAATATACATTTTTCCCCTATTCACCTGCAGGGTCTCGCCTTAATCTGAAGTAGTTCCCAGTAGCCCCCGCTTAGTGCTCAACTTCATCATGTTGTTCTGGTTAGCACTCGTGCTGCACACAAGAAGGTCCGGGTTCGATTCCCACCAGGGACGTGGAGTTTGCATGTTCTCCCCGTGTCTGCGCAGGTTTCCTCCGGGTACCCCGGTTTCCCCTACCACTAAAAACATGTACAATAGGTGAATCCTCCAGCCGGGTGTTTCTGACCACCAGTCTAGCTCCACATCATGGAGATGGGTCGCCCCAGCGGCATTGAGGATGGGTCAGATGCAGAGAATGAATTTCCCTACGGGGATTAATAAAGTTTACCGTAACCTGATGTATATGAAAAGCAAATACCTGGCTTTTTCTATCACCTCAAAATGGTGGCAGGATGAATTAGGTATATACTACAGTATATTGCAAAAACACCACAACAGCTTTTTACTTTTTCATTTATTGAAGCTGCGACAGCGATACAGAGGGTCCTGAGGAGGTGAAGCATGAAACATATTTCAGCCGAACTATTGGTGTTTTCTAGTCAAATAAATACACATGGTGCTAATACTCACAGACAAACATAAAGTACCTTCAGAAACACTGTGCACACATGTGGAAATGGTACTAAGGCATCTGCTGTATTGCTATTTGGTTCACTAAGGTTTTGTTTCAGACTCAAGTTTGTCCATGAGTCAAAGCCGAGACAGGAGGATTATAGGACTTGTACATAAACTGATTATAAATGACTTGTCGTTGGATAGTGAAGGAAAAAGAGGGGGCTTGGTTACTTTGAAATCAGTTTAGACTAAATTCATTTGAAATAAAGCGTCTTGTTTTTCCACAAGGGCTTTTGCAAGAACTTTATACTTGAGTGACCACATTTTTCAAACCAGTTCTCATTTTTGAGTAAGTACTTTGACAACTCCTCTATGAAGTGACCAAAACCTTTTGGAGGCATGGAGGCCAAAACAAATCTACTTCACATTTTCCACAACACCCTACTGCTTTACTAAAACTAGAATTAAAACTAAACACTATACTTGAGTTTGGGCTACTCTTCTGGTTAACGTTATGTAAGTAAAAAAAAAAAAAGTGTCTTATGTGTCAACTTACAAGACCCATTTTATGCATAAATCATTTACTCCTTATTGACTCTTGGTGGTGAAAAGCTACAACTATAGTCATAGCTGCCCTGAGGCGATGCAGCTGTACGTGGCTTAGAGGTATGACATGGGTTTTTCTAAAGCTGATGCTGATTTTTGGCGAATCAAAAATACAATTGCGGAGGTTCAAACTAAATCACGATTGAACTCTCCAGGTTCTGTGCTTCAAAATGAGCAGTTGTGGGAGGACTCGTTTTAAAGCCGTGACTTTGCTCTTTCCATTGCAAAAGTCTCTATCGCTTTCGACCCTGGAGATATCGACTTTAATATGAGTCAACCTCTCGTGTGCCGTTCCCTGCCTCAGCTCTGTCTGTCAGTGCTGATAAACATTGTGAGGGGAGTCTCTATAGTTCCTCTGTCTTTGCTTTGGGCTAATAGTGCATATTGGTCACAAACGGCGTAAAAACAACTCTAAAAAGGCATCGAGTGTGTTTCGTCTCGTACAATACAAATAAACCTTATAAAAACACAGTGACAGCAGCACAGTCTGTAAAAACGAGGCCAGGAGGGGGCAGCAGAGAGCAGGGCAGTAAAGGGTTGTTTTTTTAAAGGGCCAGTTCAGCCATGGCGCGCTCCAGGGGGTCGCTGCTCCAGTACTCCTGGTCCCAGCCCAGGAACCAGCCGCTGAAGGTCGGAGGTTCGAATCCCTGCTTGATCTTGACGATGGGCGTCCGGCGGTCCCTGCTGGCCGGGTCGGTCTCGATGTAGCGGACGGCTGCGGGGACAGAAAGGGAGTCGTCGTCAAAATAAATCTGTGCTTACTTGAAAAAAAAACATTGTTGTAGATGTAAATGTCGAGGCTTTCTTGGTCACTTTTTGCAGAGCGATCTATCAAAATGGAGGGTCCGATACGTCGTGGTCACTCCATTTTGTAGGGGCGTCCGAATGTCCAGAGAGAAAAAAGTAGCGCACTCAAAATGTACCACAACGCATTCTGAAAAGTGAGCAGCGATGATCATTATAGACCACGATGCATTGCGAGAGCCGGAGGCAGGGGCGTAAGCACCTAATTCTGGGCCCTGGGTACAAACGGTCTTGGTGGACCCCGCTCATATTTTATGTTCTTTAACCACATAACAGTGACAATTTTACAGTGCAGTTCATTTAATTTCTATTATAACATAATTGTATATAGCCTAACTAGGTGAAAAAATTGGTCGACCATTTTTTCTTTTTTTTCTTTTTTTTGGGGGTCACTTTTTGGTTGAGTTTTTGTCACTTTTTTGTCACATTTTTGTTGAATTTTTGTCACATTTTGGTTGAGTTTTTTGTCACTTTTTGTTGATTTCTTGTTGAAATTTTGTCATTTTTTCGTTGACTTTTTGTTGAATTTTTGTTGAATTTTTGTCACATTTTAGTTGAATTTTTGTCACATTTTTGTTGAATTTTTGTTGATTTTTTGTCACATTTTTGTTGAATTTTTGTCACATTTTTGTTGATTTTTTTGTCACTTTTTGTTGAATTTTTGTCATTTTTTCGTTGAATTTTTGTTACATTTTTGTTGATTTTTTGTCACTTTTTGTTGATTTTTTGTCACATTTTTGTTGATTTTTTGTCACATTTTGGTTGAGTTTTTTGTCACATTTTGTTGAATTTTTGTCACATTTTTGTTGATTTTTTGTCACATTTTGGTTGAGTTTTTTGTCACATTTTGTTGAATTTTTGTCACATTTTTGTTGATTTTTTGTCACTCTGTTTGAATTTTTGTCACATTTTTCTTGCGTTTTACATCCTTGTTTTCTTCTCATTTTTTGTGGCTGTTTTGGTGCTTTTTCCCCAAGCATCTTTTTGATTAGGGTAAAGCCAAACTGGAGAAAATGGGATCCGTTCAGGTGGGGGTTAAGAGGTTAAAGGGGTGTCAGGGCCAGAAAATTCATCCATCATTATTGTTTGTTTAAAGTTCTGTGTAGCAACCGTTGTATTTCAGCCCCTTATAGCATCCATTATGAGGAAACTTAGAAAGTACAATATAGAACGCTTTTTGCAGCACTTTTGAGGGCCCCCCACCCTGCACTGGGCCCTGGGTACTCAGCACCCTTTACCCCCCCAGTCCGACGCCCCTGGCCAGAGGAGAACAGACAGCGACAGGTCTTTGAACTAAACACGGGTTCATGAAATCGCGTGTTGTGTATTTTTCATGAATAAACTTCTTGAATATAAATCGTCACAGTGAAAAGTTGCTAACGTTAGCCGCTTAGCTTTAGCTTGAGCTGTTAAATCAATAGCTTCCTTGCTCATTCATGTAAGATGTCAAATATGAAACGTATCTGACTATTATCCATCCATAAATATTCCACTGTCCGTTGAATCTGGTCGGTCTTGATCACAGAAATACATTAGTCTCAGAGTTGATCTAATCTATAGATGTCGTGGTTAGCATCGCCATGGCGAACAGCGTGGTTAGCATCGCCATGGCGAACAGCGTGGTTAGCATCGCCATGGCGAACAGCGTGGTTAGCATCGCCATGGCGAACAGCGTGGTTAGCATCGCCATGGCGCCGTGATGAACACACTTCGACTCTTTACCTGAAGCCATGGCCTCCGTCTTCTCCTCCTCCTGAGCCTCGTTTCCGATCCACACAAACACCTGAAAGACAAAACCATCCATCAGCTCCTCGTCCACACCAAACGGCATTCAATGAATATGTGCCAAAATGAAAGCAAAAAAAATGTAATGTTTAGTTTAGATGATGCTTTTGTTCTCTTTTTCTCTTGTGGTCAGCACACATGATGGACCACGTGTTGCTCCAATAAGGTTTTTATATTTAAAACACCTGTGTTGCTATTTTTATCTCATTGCTCTGAAGACCAGCTTGTGGTCGAGGCGCGTGGGCGTGTCCCTGACCCTCCAAATAAAGGACTTTTATCCTCATCAGAGCGCGAGGATGTTTTTACCACTTAAGGCTGTTCCTCATTTGCTCATTTTGTTTGTCATCCTGAAAGAGCACCTGATTTTTAGCACTTAACACAGTGCAGCCCTTCCGACCACCTTCCTTTCAATACATTTGAAATGTGTTGTGAATTATTACAATTATGATCATGTCATCGTAAGTATGGATTTTAACACATTGAGTGCCAAAAACGACAGACACTCTGATACACCTTATGTGTGATTTAGGCAGCTCTGTGATGAACAGAAGTGATTTCACTTGTGAAAAGTCACATCTGGACATTTCATTTATTATTGTGTTTCTTCTTCTTTTTAGTCTGAGGGGGGTGGTGTTGCGCAGCGAACAGCTGTAAACCCGACACTTCGCTCTTGCTCAAAGCAGAGCGGCTTCCCATGGAAAGATCGATTGAGATTTTAACATTTCTCTGAAATGGTTAAAATGGACGACTGAGAAACATCCTGTTAAAGTCTTCAATCCAGAACCAGGCTGTTTAAATGCACACGCCGGTGTTTCAAAACATGTCAATAATGTTGTTGTTGAAAATTGACTTGAAACAAATATATTTAGGCATTTGCCTCTTCCCATAACGTTAGTGTCCGTCCAGAGAGGAGAGAGGAGGAGAGTTGGAGAGAGGAGTTAATCAGAAAGGAGAGAGTTGCATAAAACCCCTGTTATCTCCGAATCTAGAACAAAATCTGTGATTTTGAAACAAATTTAGCCTCTGTTTAGCTTAGGAATTAAACTGTTTTCACGTATGAAGAGCTTAGAGTCTCGTCTTTCAAACGAGCCACAGCCTGAGTCCACAGCTCTAACATAGAACATGCTGTGGTGCTACAAACATCATGAACAATGGTCTGGATTGTTGGCACTCAACAGTTAATCCTCAAAACAGCGCGGCCTCTATGTGTTAAGATGTTGATGAGTGAGGCCAGGGCTGGACTGGCCATCGGGAGATTCGGGAGTTTTCCCGGTGGGCCGACGTACTTTCGGGCCGGATGGGCCAATCACGCCGAAATAAGGCCCATAATACCTTACACCGGCCCATAATTAACGGGAGAAGCCGGCCAAATCTCTATCATTACACTTATGCAGTTACACAACTCCTCCACTAGAGGGATGTGACGCCTTTTATACCCCTCTAGTAGCGCTTTCTTGAGTCATGGTTCCCAGATAATCTGGTATAATGAGCAATGGGCCTCTCGGACATAACACTCATGCCCCTTACATTGCGAATATAAGAGGAAATAGTTTATTGTAACTCCCTCCAGGACCCACAGAACCTCAGACCTCTATTTTTATACATTTTAGACAAATGTTTGCAAAGAAGTGCATGCTGGGAGTTGTCAGGTGACTCCGTCTTGCCCCTCGTCGTCAGTGCGCGCAGTTTGTAAATCTTCTAGTTTCCATTGAAAGGATTTACAATGTTTGGCCTTTTTGGGACGTCTATTTTCACTCCAAACCTCCATAACTCCGTGGTGAGTTTTACCGTTTCATCTTGAATCCACAGTGCGATAATTTGGTTGGTTTTGAGAAGTTTATTTGTGTTGCAGTCGCGAGTGGAACTTCATTAACGGAACGCACATTTTAAGATTGTTAAGTAATTTTACAAAAGTTCCTTCAAGATATAAATGAAAAGACTAAAGTGTTGAGCGCTATGAGGTGTTAGCTTGAATTCGGCAGAAACAAAATGCAGCTATTGTCCTCGATTTGTAGCTTATACTGTTTTAGTTCAAGCCAAGGGTTTATTGTTTTGCTCATCACCTCGACTATTGCATTGAATATGACTGTTTTTTTTTTTTGGAGGGCCGGTCTTGACCCAAAAGTCCCGGGCCGATTTTTTTTGCCAGTCCAGCCCTGAGTGAGGCTCATTGTTATGTTTGTGGCATTAAAAATCCACTTTGTGTGCGTTTAAAGGCTTTCAGTTTCACCTGCTGCTCTCTGTTTAAACCCTGTACAATGTTTGATTTGAATTCTATGCATGTATGTTTTGTCTTTGCGCCAGTGCTGCACCTGCTCCCACGTGTCCAGGATCATCACGTCATCTGTGGCCAAGTCGTCCTGGGTCAGCTCCCCCGGGACCTCCTCGATCTGAGGAAATGAAAGGGGAAAGAATAGTTCTGTTAATCAACACTTTTCAATATATTTTTCATATTTCCAAAGCAAAAAAAGACGTACAATGAAGTTGCCGGTCTTGTTGGAGCAGGCGAACAGTCGGGGTGGGTGGGCGTCCATCTTGTCCTTGAGTCTGGTGGAGGTGCGGTACTCGGACTTTCCTCCCAGGATCTCCCAGAATTCATCTGTGCAGAGAACACTTTTTTAGAAAGAGCGTAAAAATGAAATTGAGAGAGCGTGTTTTAAACATGCTCAATCCAATCCAGAACATTTACTTTCATTAAAGTCTGTTAAGAACTTAGAGGTTATATTTTCTTTATATTATTCTTTAAACCTGAGTGCGTTCAGTCAAACTGCACAGCGACTCCTGCCGGGAGTGGCAGTGTTTAGAGCTCCTGTCCTCAGCCCGTCTGCACAGATTGTCCCGGGAGTTCGGCTTTGGATCAATTCATTTATTTCCAGGGTGAGAGAATTAATTGCATTTATTTTGCACCCAAAGCCACATTCCGGCACGGAGGGCATCCAGATGTTCAAGTGTGCAGTAAACATGGCGGACAGAGCTGCAGATGAGTGGGGTCTGTCCCAAAGGAACCAGGCGAGCTCTCCATCGTCTTTACGCCCTAATTTGTTCTTTCGTTAGAAAACCGGCGAGTGTTTTGGACTTGTTATTGAGTCAGTCTGATGTAAAAATCCATACATTGGCCGCATGAATGTATCAGACGTTTTTCGGGGGATTTTGCTCCACTTCTCACACCAGTTCTCAGAAAACCAGTCAATTCAATAAAAAGGGATTCACTAAAATGAATACTAAAAAAGATAAATAAAAAACACAGATTTCCACACAGCTCATGGAGTGTTAAAAACAGGCTTGACACAAATAGATTGGACTAACTGACTTTTAATGGTTGTATCAATGTTTGGAACTGTTTAAAGTAAACCAACATTTGTTCCTGTATTCTGGCGGCGTGTGGAGGAGTCCATCACCCACAGAAGAGTTTTGGACTTCACAGATGAACCTAAATTGCCTGTGTTGACTCTTACAGAAGTTTACGGAGCAGAGACATCAATACTACATTTAGATGGTGAAACTCTCTTCTAACAAAGCGGAGAACAGGGCACTTTCTGGCTTCAAAACAAGCCCAGAAAGTACTGAATTATAAAGAACTCTGCTTGAAAAATCACACGGCTGAGGTTTTGCTTTTTGTCTCATTCGCCTTTAACGTGGTCGGTCTGTTGTTTTTTTTCTTTTGGCAGATGAAATATTGAGCGTGTTGTGTTTTGGCCCGCGGTCCTGGGCAGCTGAGATGACAGAGAAACAGTAAAAGCCTGATGCAACGCAGCCCAGCGCGCTGCAAAATGGATGAACACAAGCGCTGCCTTTAAAGAACAGGTTTGTAGAGGAGTTTCAGAACATTTCACAACTTTGTCCGAGGGCCTGTGAAGGCAGCGTGAGGAGAAAACAAAGAAACATCAGCTTTTGGAGTTCGGGAAAGTCTCACTCACACAGTTGCATCAGACTGATCTGCACAGTCAAGGTGGACTCATTTACTACTCATTTACTCCACATTATGACTCTTTGTTGAAGATTTTTGTCTCATTTTATCCACTGTGATTTTCGGACAATCGGCCGTTACTGTTGACACACTTTGAACCTTGCGATACAGCGGTGCCCACACTGGTCATACACAACACTGTGTCATGTTGTCAATAACAAAGCACTTTTGTTTACCTTGACTTATTTATGGCCTTTATTTAACTAGGAAAGAGAAGTCATAGAGTCAGAAGGGAATCTACACTGCAAAAAGTATTTAACTAGATCCGTATAAACATCTCAATTTGAGCACAATAATCCAAATTTTAGTTGTTTTGACTGGTTAAGAAGTTGTTGGGCATTTGTCCTGGATTATTTCACTTGTTCTGAGATGTTTCTGACTCGTTTCGATACATTTCGTCCTTATTTCAGGTCATTTTCTTTGCCAATGGGGAAAGAAAATTGGTCTTATCTCATTGGCAGTTTTACTTTCTTATTTCAAGCGAGATTTACCCTAGAACTGGTCTGAAATGTCCTCAAACAAGCAAAGGAAACTCGGTCCGATCAGGAAAAGTGTCTAAATGAGTGAAAACCGCTCAAAACAAGAAACATTTCCTCAATTCAAGTCATTTAAGACAATGCTTTTACTTTTTGCAGTGTATTGTGCATGTTTTTAGTGGTAGAGGAGACAGTAGCATCTCGAGCAAACCCAACCCTGGGCATAGGCGAACCAGGAGGCCATCAACGTCACCATGTGCCGTCTAATCTTAAATATTTCAGGGTAACAACTATGCCAATAAGCTAATACCTCAGAACAAGCGCTGCTCTCTTAAAATTGTTTTTATGTATAATTTTCAAAACCTGAACCTAAAGCAGTACTAAGTAACTCATGCCCCTAGAGGCCGTAAGCGCCACTGCAGGGGTCGTAGCATGATGTGTTTTTCTACTCATTAATTGTCCGTGAGAGTAAATACGACACTGACAGAGAAGTCAAAGGGACAGAGGGACATTGTTCATCCGATTACACAATGGAGATCATTTTTTTCACTTAAACTTGGCTGTAAATACTGTTTATGTAGCGCTAGCCCACAGTTAGCTTCGCCTGTTAGCCTGTTAGCTTCTTCTTCGTGATTCCATTTGTGTGTATTGGGGCAGCAAGTGTGGTTTTCTGGCCATGTCTCTGGCCAGAAAACCACACTTGGGGAGATGAAAACCCAAAAGTAAGTGAACAAGTTACTTAGTACTGCTTTAAAGTAACATCAAATAAATTGAGAAGAGGATGTTCGTGAATTTGAGAACCCTTGAATGCATCTTTGAAAAATCAAAAGGACAGATCAGTTCAGGTGTTGGTGAGGTTTTCTTTGACACTCACCGCTCTCCCCCCCCTCGGCCAGCTCTGTCCCGCTCACTCCGAGGATGTCACACAGCTGTAGCGCCCCCTGCTTCTCGGTGTCACACGCGCCCTGCCCCAGCCACAGGAAGCAGCCGCCGGGACTCGCCAAAACAAAGGCGTCATTGGAGTTCAGGTTGGAGGAAGCTGTGTCAACCTGCAAAGACCCGACGTGAGCATGAGCGTGATAATATCTTTATATTTTAAACATTATAAAAAACAAACAATTCCCATTCCTGACCCCACTACTGGCAGACGAATAAACAAAGAGTAAACAAAGGTGACCATATTAAAGCAGGTGGTCGTGACGTGAACTCCCTCCTCACCTCCACGGCCCGAGTGTGTCCCGCTGAGTTGGATCGGACCTGGAACAGCCTGGTCTCTGCCGGAGCGCTCTGGCCCCCCTCTCTGGACGTCCCGCCCTTGTACACCACCATGGGCTGCCCCCCGAACAGGCTCATGAGGTGGGCCGGCTCTTTGCCCTGCACCACGCGGACCTGGGACAGGACAGAGAGAGTGAATGAGGGGAGTCGCGTTAAAGTGTACGATTTATATCGGAAAAGTGCACGACGATTTGTGGTGGAGGCTATTTGAGAGCTGAAGCGATCACAACGAGTCCTGGACTGAATATGCAGGATCACTCAGCACACGCATGCCCAGGTTAGAGATGCTCCAATCAACTTTTCTGCTTCCGATACGGATACGGATACAGATACAGATACAGATACAGATACAGAAACGGATACAGATACAGATACAGATACAGATACAGATACAGATACAGATACAGAAACAGAAACAGAAACAGAAACAGAAACAGAAACAGAAACTGATACTGGGGGTTTGAGCATCTGCCGATATCCAATATTAACCAATACCAAGAGACTTTCTTAAACGTGGTCTGTTCTAAGTGAAAAAGTTTCTCTTTTGTCTATTGTGAGATCAATAAAGTCATATATTTTCTTGCAAACGGGATGTTTTCCATTATGAATATGTATTAACTAAGGGAAAACCTTAGACAAGGATCACTGGGCTTTTCAACACTGAATATCTGAGTATATGGCAGGCTTTAGGCTTTAGGCTTTAGGCTTTAGGCTTTAGGCTGCATTAATATTAACAACTCACATAAAATGATCTGATCCTTGTGCATTACAAATGTGTGAGAGCTGTTATTCTTCAACAACATTGTATAACCAAATAAAACACTTGGCCTCTCCAGCAGTGGCTATTTTGTTTCATTAGGTAATCAAATTATAATTTCTGTTCCAGCTTTGATTAGTTCATGTCAGCATTAGCAAAGTAAAATTGGCTATTTCTGTCTTATTTTTTATCAAAATCACTCTTTTGAATGACAAAAGGCTCCGTGAGATGCATTTTCCGTATGGGAGGGAGATGGGGCGGTTTCTCATCATTGCAGGACACATGGGCTCTGTTCACTAGTAAACAATGTATGGTTTTCCGCAATTTTTTGGGCGGATTTGGCGGCCCAGACCTGGCAACCCTGTTGCTAACTGCAGCATTGTGTACGGTGAAGTTCTGCACTTCAAAATGACATACAGCATATTCACTTATATGAACTTGGTGAGAGTTGTGTTGAGGCCAAAACACGTATCGGTTCATATCGGATATATAACCTGTTTTCATATTTTTTATTTTCATTGGATCTGGACCAGGCATGTCTCCAGAGGAAACAACATGGATGAAAACGAATAAAAACTAATAAAAGTTCAAGTTAAATAAACTGCTTTGATTACACTAGAAATACATCACTACAACTCATTTTGTCACGTATTATATGCCTGAAGAGGAGCTTTTTTGTAATACCACTACGCTGTGTATCAACACTTCAAAATGTAACACTTGGGCAGGAACTTTTTTAGATTAATTACAATTAATTACTAAGATAAGGTTTAATACGATTGAAAATATGAATCTAATGAATTAATGACACTTTAGTTTAGCAGCACAGACACTTTTTCAGTTTCCTTTTTCCTGCAAGACGTTGCTTGAAGCTAAAAACAATTTTACTGTCAAACTTTATTTATTGACACAGTGAAAGGGGCTAGATGCAAGTTCGCCATTTTATACTCACTACTGCCCCCTCAGGTCATACTTGTAACTGCAGCTTCTATATTAAGCTCGTGCATGACGGCACTTTGGACCTTTCTGAGTGACAGTGCAGGATTTTAGAGGCAGTTGTGAACAGGTCTGAGCTCATTCTACACATCAGGACATGGCTGGAACATGTAGGGGGAGGAAAATACTGAATATTAACATATTTAAACTCCGTAGAGTCTCTTTAAGTCGACATAGACTAATTTAAGATTCACTATTCAGCATTTTGGAAACACTCAGGAGTGGTGGAGAAGGTTTGGGCCGACACCGTCAGATGTTTGATCAGAGCAGCACCATCGGAGTAGACGGCGGTTTGTGGAGGTCAGTGATTGTGTTTGTCAAAGTCTCACTGTGGCTGCATTTGGAGCGCTGTGACTGGCCTCGCGTTACCAACATGTGCTACCTGGAAACCAGTATCAAAAGGAAGGGCTTTTTGAGTTATGTGGCTCCCATGTGCACCGTTTTATCAAAGAGCCAGAAAAATCAACTCACTTATTATTGACATAAAAAGGAATAAGTAGGTTCTAGGAATCTCTAAGCTGCATCTACTAACAGACACAGGATGATCCCACATTCGGCCTCAGTCTGGGGTTCATGGCGCTTCAGTAGATGTTGCTCTGAGCAGAGGAGAGGAAACCTGAGGAATCCTGAATAATCGCCCGGCCTCCAAACAGTGACACGGCGCTGGGTTGATGTGAATTCAACTTTTGCCACTTCAGGGTGAAAGGAGGTGAAGAGGAGAGTCATTCTGGAGGCCGACCTCAGGGTTGTTTGGTCTGGACCTCTGCACTCCAATCTCCAATCATTGAGTAAAGATAGTATTATAATAAATATTCTTTCAACACCATTCTTTGTTGATAGACCTGCCCCATGTACTTCTTTTTCCTGGTCTTGAAGACATGAAGCTAATCTTATTGGAGAATGCAGAGCTATTTAAATGTTTGCAGTTTTAGTTTGAGCAACATAAAAGAATACATAGTTTGGCCCTTTTTGATTTAAAGTTTGAGAAGCCGTGTTCTCCGTTCCAGCTGCAGTAAATGACATGGACACTAGATGGCAGCAGATCTATAGCAAATACTGAACCACAGGGAATGTCAGCTCACCATTCTGCATCTGGTCACTATGTTAGCTAGTGTTAACTCCCTCCAGTTAAAGCCGGGTTGTTAGTTGTGACCTTTTAGTCTGTACGACGTGGCATTATTGTTCAAATATAAAGGTCATGAATGGTTAGGACCCGGAGGAGCATGCTGTGACAGAGAACAACACACTCATGCCTTCATGCAAATGCTTCACGTCAGTGGTTCTCCAGCTTCCACACCGAGTCAGACACATCAAATAAATGTTGGCACCTCTGGTAATGAGACGAATGTTGTGGGGATGGGGCTCTTTCTAGCCTTTCCATGTTATACTACAAATATTTACTAAAAACTACACGCACAAAAAAAAGGAATTCGTTGCCAAGACAAAGGATTTACAACAAAAGAAAAACAGAACATTTCTTGTGTTACTAATGCTCAGTTGTCTGTGCTGCCTCCTGCTCTGAGTCGTCTCCTGCAGCTGCTGATGAGGCTGGAAAATAAAGACTGAGACTGCAGACTAATAAACATCTTTAGCAGAGCGCAGACAGTGGCTAAAACCAGGTCAGTTGTTCCCATGTGTAAATGTGCCTCGTCTAGTTGAATAATGTGTTTTATCTATTGTAACCTAAGAGCCCCCTATGGACAGGGGTTTATGGGCTAGAACACTTTAAACCAGTGTTTCTCAACTGGTGGGTCGGGACTCAAAAGTGTCGCAGGAACCTTTTTTATAATATTTATCTACTAAAAAAAAGTATGGAAGCACTACCTGAGAGTTAGAACAACTGTTGTTGGATTGTTCCCAGTGTCACCCGTATAGTCCTGTTTGGGTGGCAGCTGGTCAGTTTATGGTGATGGTGGGTCCCGACGCCAAACCAGTTGTTGCTACGTCCAGATTAATAAAATAAATCAATGAAAACACGTGCATGGATGTTTCTACATCCTTCATACTGTAGATATTCTGATGGACTCATGCCTCATGTTTTCAGCAGGATTCAGGTCATGGGACTGGGATGGCCCAGGTCAGAAGTTGAATGTGTATATGGGGTTCTTTCCACATGACTATCTCACTTTTACTTTTTTGCAAACCAATTCCAAAGGTGTTCGTTGCCAAAAAGGTCTGTTTTTGTCTCATCTCACTGTTTTAATGGATTGTTTTGTAGGATTTGTGGATGTGCTGCCACTTTTTGTTTGTGTGTTTGGGTGAACGAAGAATAACTAACACAAATATTTTACAAAGATATTATCAAAATTGTACTTTGTTTGAAAAAAAATCTTTAGTTCATCCTTTGTCAACTATTCAAATTTCAAATATGATACACAACACTTCCCTCATGCTCTCTCTTGTTAGAGGTGCCAACATTTCATTTTACTCATACAAGTAAAGAGTAGTGACCCAAATAATTACTAAGTAAAAGTAAAAAAGTACTTGGAGAAAAAGTTACTTCTGCTAGTAACTCAATAAAAGTCGGATTTACCTGTTCTACTGCGCACAATGATTAGATGATCATAATATTATATACCAATGATAATCACAATAAATAAAATAAAACGAGCCTTTTCTGTATCCAAAGTGTGTCTAAAAGGATTGGGAAAAAAGGCAATAAAAAGGCTTTGAAATGGGCTTTGTGGGTGTTTAGTAAGAAACACACAACGGCAAAAGTTTCATCTTCCCTAAGGCGCCAAACCGGCAAAGACCAACAAAAAGTGGCACGTCCTCGACAGATGGAAACGTGATGGAGTCAGGCAGACAGAGTTAGTGTGGTTGCTACAAACGGAGCAGAGATTTGGGGGATACCTGTGTGGTTATGGGGGCACCGACAACCTGAAGAGACAGACCAGGGTTTAAACCAAAGAAGAAGAAGCAGCGGCGGCAGAGGAGAGAGGCACATGGACAGATGAGTGGACATGAGACACTGGTCACCTCTGTGCTGTGTAGGGCTGGGGACCAGTACTTTAATGATACTTGCTTTACCGATACCTGAATGATATCGTCCTAGCCAATATCTACATCTACAGCAAATTAAGTGAACGATTTGGCAAAGTAATATGCCTATAAGTCCATCTAATTGTAATTTTATACCGACAAGTATTGCGATTATATGTGCGATGTATGGAAAATAAAGACTCTATCTGCAGCTTACTGATTCCGAACATTCAAGTAGTGATTTTGATTGGATCTCTGCGGGCGGATGGTGGTTTTAAAGACAGGGAGGGACAGGAGCCGGTTACCTGCACGGGGCCTCCTCCCAGCTCCTCATCCAGCTGAGCACCCAGGATGGCGGACGCTCCGATCTCATCCTGACTAGAGTCAGAGCCCTGCCTGTGGAGACAACAAAGCCAAGTCAATAAAACAATAACAACAAAAATCTACTAGTTTAAACACTTGCTTAAATTGATGTTTAAGAGCGATCATTTGCGGAGAGTTAGCAAGTCTGTTAGCCTGCATTATGTATTCTTCCTATAGCCGTTAGCCTTTAGCAATCAAACATCCCAATCTATGAATAATCCAGATGTTTTCAGATGTTGTCAACCATCGAACACATTTAGGTGACGGCATGTTCACTTTATGTAAAAGTGAGCGTATAAAAGTGGCCTCTGAGCTAAATGCTAAATCACTTTCAGGCAAGTTTCTGATTTTTGTGATTTTTGACACACACCCAGTGACCGCATGTAACATGTAACATGTAACATGTAACATGTAACATGTTAATGATGAAGAAACCACAGGAATGACATAAATGCCATGGCACACACACGTCATACCTCGCCATGCTTTAATATAGGGCCTGGCTTCACTATCCATTTGTGTTAGGGTTGCAAAGGGACAGAACATTCCAGATGGGAACTTTAGCTCAGAAATGTAGGGAATTTTCAAAAATAAAAACTGTCAAAATCCTTTAATGAACTTTTTTTCCGTTGAATAAACAATGTGCGAACTATTTGTCACCCATTTATTCAGCTTTTTTTTCACACCCCGGATCAGGACTATTGTCATGTCAAAAATTAGCTCAACTTTCCAAAACGTATATTCTGCTCTAGACTCTTCAAATACGCGCTGGACAAACTGCAAAGTTTTACATTGTGATTTTGATTTCACACATTGTGACTGGTTAAATTCAGATCACATGCTGACTCCTGGACAGGAAGAGAGGGCTGCATTAAACAGAATAGACCGAAACTACAGACTGACACATGACACATACTCTTAAAATAACATAATACTGTAATACTGCTCACATTTGGTGATGCAAGATGGATACAAACATGTTGTATCATTCAAACACCTAAAACCCTGTCCTCAAACCCACATGACCATATGACTGATGATTTCTTTGAGACTTTCCCCTGTGAAAGAGATTTCAGTGCATAACTATCATATGCAGCTGTTTATGTACTGTGTGTCTGTAAAGAAGAAACCTTTAGTTCCATCCCGTTAATCCCCATAAATTCCTCTTAATGCCCATGGAAAATTTCCAATGTCAAACATTCCCATAACGTTGAACCCAAACGGGGATAGAAAGCTCAGTTCAAGCAGGTCCTGGAGCCATTGGCTTGTTTGAAGGAACAGGCTTCGATAGCTAACAGCATTTCTGTAATAGAGCAGTGTCTGAATGAGAACACTCCCCTCAACAGTCCCAAAACCCCCCTTCTCAAAGGTCACTTTTAAAAGCTTTCTCTCACGTATTCATCATCATCATCAACCTTTATTGCAGACTCGAGGTCCAGTTAAAACGAAAACCAAAACAAACACACAACAACATTTAGAGCAGACAACTGTACCAGTGTCGCCACAGTTCAGACTGGTAGCGCGTGGCACTGACTTTGATGTTTGTCAAGCTCATAATAATCACATTGGCACAGCTGTTGAGCCGACATATTAATCTGTACATTAAATTTCTCAAAACAGCATGAAAAGTTCGGATGGGCATCGGTTTGTTACACACATTTCTAACTAATCTCAACAACAGCGAGTGACAAACTCATTTACTGCAGCTGAATCAACATCTAATAATCAGTAGCGGTTCATTGTAGTTTTGTCTCAGCATTTGAGATTCAGAGCACAATGGGGAAACTAGACACAGTCCTATTTCTATATGATATATGATGCTCACCACATGTAGATGATGTGTCCCTGGCGTCCTCCATGGCGATAGTTGTACAGAATGATGTAGCTGTCTCCTCCATAGAACTGTCCATAGTTGGATGGGTCCACAGGAGCTTTGTCCGACCCCTCGACACGCCAGATCTGAAATGTGCACATTTGTTCGATGGGTTAGGGAACAGTGAATGGAACACATATGAAGCCCTTTACAAACAGCGCACACAATCTGACCTGCTTCTCTCCGCTGCCGTCGTCCACCATGCCGTGCTGCGCCGCCATGGCCGCAGACTCGTGCAGGCCGGCCGCGTCGAACGGGACCTTCTGTATTTTGGCGATGCTGTTGGCGATGTACGCCACGCCCAGACCCTCTGTCTGGTCTCTGTCTCTCCAGTTTTTGAAGAACTGCTTGAACAGAGGCGTCTCCCCCGTCTCGGGCAGGACCTGCACCTGCGTGTGTTTGGGATAGCCCATCTTCTTTATGAACTCGTCCGCCGACTTCATGGCCACCTTACGCTCGTCCATGTTGGCTTCTTTGCCTGGACATAAAAAGAGAAACGGTCCATTTGAGAGAGCTGGTATTGTCCAGTCAAAATGTTCTTTGGAAGGATTGTGATTAAACAAATGTAAAGAAAGATGAGAGCATGAATCCCTGGCGTTTTGAGCACAGACCTTTCCAGACGAAGATCTTCCCGTCTGAGCCGTGGTCCAGGATGAAGCAGTCTCCGGACTCCAGAGCGCTCTGAGCAAACGGGTTCTCAGCAGCCACCAGCGCGATCGCCATGTCCCCACTGGCATCAGACACCTGCCACGGCACACACTCACAATAAGACTCAAACAACATTTTATTGTCAATTCATATGAATCAAAATGCTCATTTCTTCAATGGCGTGTATTGAAAGTTGGTGGGGAAATAGTAAAAAAAACACCAACAAGATGTTCAGTTCAAGGTTTCCCTGGAGTTTGGACATTATGACCTGTGTTCACATCTGGGCACTGGCATTATTTCTCCTTTTCACAAGAATCTGCCCCACACATAATCAAAGGCTGCAGACTGTTTCTAACCACTCTGAGAATAGACTTTAAAGACAGCTTTGCTTGTACAAGTAATTTCATGGCCAAGCATCAAAGTCCATCTCTGAAATATGCCATAGGAACCATGTTGGGCTCTGAGAACTTTCATGCTCTAAAATATACATTTTCGTCCAGATTTGACACACTGCTCTGAAAGACCGGCAGAGTGAAGAAAGAGAAGCTTCCTGCTGACTCACTAAAGTCAACAAATACTCCCTGTTTGCCACAACAAGTGAACGCCAGGTTGAAGCGTGTGATAGACCATGAAATGTGCATCTCCCGGCCTCTGCACCTTCTGCCACGGCACACGACCCAACACCTGCCGCCCGACACATAACACTGCCAGGGCTGCTCTCAACAAATGTAACTGTGTGGAAAAGATGTAAGAAAAATGTATTGGGCCCGTCTGTCAGAGGGATTTAACTGTCCTTGGTCACAGTCTTTCACATAGTTATCAACATACTGAAAAGTGTTTTCTCTATTCTTGTCTCTAGTTGATATTGCCATGTATGTTTTTCTATATAGAAACTGTTAAATGGTTTGTGTTATGACCTTGTAGAGTTTGGCTCTCTTCCGGTTGGAGGCGTCAGCCTTGATGTCGTCAGAGGTTCCTTCAGGCAGGTCTGGTTTAGGCCCCAACACCTGCACACACCACAGAGAGAGCATTACATCAGAGCATTACACTGAAGACTAGAGAGATCTGTGGTTAGTGTAGCTAAAGGGTGTCAAAGCTTTTGTCATCGAGGACCTCATATTGAAGTGTTTATACAGCAATGAGGGCTACAGATCATTTGATGCAAACATTGTCAAAAATGTCATTAAACATTGAACTAGGTGCTTTTTAGAGAGGGTTAAACAATTCCCCACACTTTTATCTAAGCGTGCATCCATTGTGCTATCTCTGTCACACATGTTTCATTCAAAGTTCTTCCTTTGCTGGTGATAAGTGCCATTTCAAAAAGAAACATGAGGGCTGATATTTCCACACACATGGGCATTCATCATGAATGCATAACAGCTGCTTCAATCTATGTACTTTTGGAAGAAAATCCTGTTACAGAGGGTACATTCTTGTTAAGTACATTTCAGGAATATTGCTGGGTTGCAGGTTCTAGAATGTGATGATGTCATCGGACCCAGCGGGGGGCAAGAGCCAGTTTTTCCTATTAATAACATTACACTTTCACAAGTCATAGCTAAAAAGAAAATATATGAATTTAAAAAATGATCTTTAATATCAGTCACTGGGTCCAAGATCTCTCTGTACAAGACCAAAAATTTCCTCAAAAACAAAATATTTTTTCCTCTATGTAATAGTATAGGCCTTTAGAATGCTGTGATGTCACCTGCAACCCAGCAATTAAATATTTGACTAGTGGTTTAATCGGTTCCTGACGTGACAACGTGGTCTGTGATTGGATCGATAAATGGTAAAAAAAAAAATGTATTGGCTTTTGACAGATAAAAAAAAAAGTGGATGGCCAGATAAGCTTCAACCCACCTTCGACATATTACTGTAGATTTAGCCTCATGAACTACTTTGAACTTTTTAATTAGTGGAAGCTTAGTCAGAAATATATTACCTCGACTAAAATTAGGATGAATTATTTTGACAGAATGAGCAGAGAAATGCAGGTGATGAATAAGCCGTGAGCGGTCTGGAACCACTGTGTGTCATGAACCAAAGCAGACGCACCTCCAGCATCTTCTCCCGCTCCGCACCCTCGTCGCACACGTACACTCGGGCCCGCCCACTGCGCTCGTTGTCACGGATACCCTTGGCCACCTGCGTGGCCTTCAGCTTCTCGAAGCGGTTGCTCTGAGAGCCGCACCACTGGTAGATCTCCTGCAGGGACAAAGCTCAGGTTCAGTCAGGTTCAGGGCGAGGTCTCAGTGTTCTCCTGTGTGACGTGAGGGAAGGTGCTGACATTGCCCAGGTCCAGGATGAAGCAGTCTCCCTGGTTGAAACTGTCCCAGCTGACCGCCACCTCTGTTGCCCTGACAACTCGTCGACCTTTGACCTGGAGCACTCGCTGAACGATGACCTCATTCGTGATCACGTGTTTGAACCCGGACGCAACGCCGCCTTTCTGTGACAGAGAGACACACAGAGAAAACTCTTTATTAGTAACAGTTTCATCTGGAATAAAACAAGCACAACACAGCTACGGTTAGCTCGCTGGACAGAACCGGACAGATGCCCAAAAGGAATGACTTTCTTCGTCTGGAAAAGGTCAGCAGCATGAACCGCTCTGAAGATGGACATGTGCGAGAGGGTCCACGAGAGCAGCAGCTGAGAGACTTTACTACCTCTGACTTTCATGGTAGAGATTCCTATTACAGCTTTAAGGCTCATTTATGCTCACATTTTACATTTTGTACGTAAACAGACGTACATTCCAAGCGTAGTCACTGTCACTGTTTCTACACTTTTCCACTGTCCAATAACCCGGATTGTGTTATCAGAAGGTGCCACGAGAAGTTGCAGGATGTGCATCAAAAAATTGATTTTTTAACAAGTTACTGAAGAATAGTCCAGAAAATGAGGTAAAGCAGTGATTGGTTGATTGTAGAAGTTTGGCTGTTTGTTTTGCTTTTCCTGTTAGCTCATAGGTACACACAGCATCTCTGGGAACACCCACAAAGCTAGATCGGGAAATGCTAACGGTTAGCTACGAATCCTAGTTTTTCCATTTCTATCATGGGCCTGATTTTGACATAACTTTATTTGTATGTGCTAATTGTCCACCAAAAAGCCTACAAAAGTCGTGTGAAGTAGTGATTCCCATAACAGGCTTCATTCCCCTTCGGTTTGACCATCTGGACCAACGTACTTCTCTTTCATTATGACTCCCACAGTCTCTGGGAAGACGGAGCGACTGACAGAAAGCTCAGCGTTTCCAAAACACTACACTGTTAAAAGTCGTATGCCCATTTTGTTATTGTAACGTAAGAGTGTAATTTGTTTTCACATGACAATGATCGTTTTAAATGTTTAACTTATGTCAGTAAGTTCAAAGGTGAATAACTCTTTGAGGTGTGTTGGGGTAACATTTAAATGTGAACTTGACTTAGTTTGGTAAGTTTTAGAAAGAGACCGGATCTTGTAACCCCACAACCATATTACTGCGCCACACATATAGTGCTAGAAAATAATATAAAATAATATTCAGCTTTTTTGAGAGTGAATACTTATTTTTAATAATAACTCTTACTGAAACAGCTTAAGAAATGTTGGTAAAAATCAATCTGGACAAAACTGGCGGAAGAATACAATCCACATCAGTCCGTCCTATGGTACATTTCAACAGTTTTGTTTTCAAATGGAGTGAACGTTTCTTCGCTGAGGATCGCGCTAAAGTAAGGAAACAATCTTTCACTTGTGTTTTAGTCAAATATAATATATGTTCAATATCGCCCTAAGCCATGTCCTGCCCATATATGGATATATGGATATATTTTTTTTTGTAAAGTAAGCCATGCGGTGCTAAAGCTAGCTTCAAAAGGGGTGGGCTATTTGAAGAAAGTTGTCTTAGAGTGGGGTTTTTAATTTGCTCTAAAAGCTTCATCGTGGTCATATTTTCCCGTGTAACACAGCAGGCAGCAGGCGAAGTCCAGGCCAGTCTCCCAGAAAGGAGAGAGACGAGGAGAGAGACGAGGAAGAGGGAGCTACTGAGCTAGTGATGCCACAGGTTTCATCTGAGTTCGTGTCTGTGCAAAGGTAAACTACTAAGGCTGTCATTTTACTGTTTAGCAAGTACTTTAACCGCTCAAGCAATGACTTTGCTGCCGATAATTTCCGCATTACGTTATTATTTGTGTTGTACAACGCTGCGCGCCACTTTTCTCTGATTTGTGGAGCGGCGGTGCTAAGCTAAGCTAGCAGGGGTGCTAAGCTAAGCTAACACGGGTGCTAAGCTAGCGCAGTTCAAGCCCAAGAACAGGCCACGCTCTGCGGTCACTGCAAGTGTCTCCGGCCGCAGACCCGTCTCGATCACTGGGCTGGTAAAGCCCCGTGCCCCGTACGGAGGTTTGAACGTGACCAAGTGATTCTTTCACTGTCAGTGTGGTCTGCGTTTTGGCCCAGTTTTACATTAAATGCTCGTCAAACGTCTGTGCGTCACTGTTAAAATGAAATGATTATTCTGTTGTCATTCTGAGTAAATGCTCGGTGTGTGTTTATGACACGTGCGTGTCTCCGTGAACATGACGTGGAGACAACACGCGTTCACGAAGGTCTGGAAATGCAGTACTATAATAATTATAGATTCACATTCACTTGCATTGTCAGGGGAGGATGAGAGAGGGGGCACTAGTGCAGTAAAGGCAGAAAGATGAAATGTGTTTTAATATGTATTTTTATACTAATACATTGTATACATACTTACTGCTTTTAAATACCTCTGGTGTGCTTCAAAATGCCTAATAAAGTATGGGAATTAAATTGAGGGAGTAACCCTTGGTTTTATTTATTGGCACATGACAAAAAGTAATTACTTTAATGTGTTAGCATATAAACTTGGATTATAAAATTCCACAACTTGGGTCAACCTGGATATGTAGCAAACGTGTTTCGATTGTGTGCTTATTTATGCAGTATGTTTGAGATTAAGTAGGTCTAATCTTAACATATTTCAAAAGGAGCCTTAAGGAGGTGACTGTGAAGAAGAAATGGAGGAAAACTGGAAGAATATGGAGAGAAATTCGTAAAAACAGCCCCATTCATGACAAAACCAATGCTGGGCCCAGTGGAAGAGAGAGCTTGTCGGTGATGAGGTGGTGTAACTGTTTACTGTTTATTGTTTTGTTTTTTTTGCGCGCTTGCTAATATACATTATTTGTATTTTGTTCTCAGATAAAAGCTGAATTTCAATGAGTGGCTGTAACTGAACTGCTGGCTTCATTTCTGGATGGCCTTGAGGAAGTTTTTCCCCGACTGCTAGAGCTTCAATAATGTTCTAGCAATTCCTGGAAGGTGTTTCTCCTTGTGTCATGTAAAAAATGTAAGTATAGTGGGAAATTAAGTTATCCTTTATTAATCTCTGTAGAGTAATCTCAATCCTTAAGACTCTGGAACTTCTAAATGCAGTAGATGCCATTTTATTCCTCAGTGTCTAGTGCTCATAAACAACATTTGTCACTTTTTGCAGAACATAAGAGGAACAGGACTGCTGCTCTGGTGGTGGGATCACCACTGCCTCCGAGAAGATCCATCCAGTGTTTTTGAATGTGTGCGGTGAGTACAATAAATTTGATCTAAAATTAAAATATTAACAACAATAATATGCATATTTGTTCGTTCCTGGCTTTCATTGTGAAACATGTTCGTTAAAAGTACACACTAACAATTTCATGGACACATTTCCCCCTAATTACATTCTGCTGTGGTGTTATCAAATGTATGGTATCGTACAGTGTTGTGCTGTCATTCATGTGTCCATGCGTTTGTCCCAACACACACTATATTTTCACACGTATCCTTCTGGTTATTGATTTATTGTCTATAGGTAGGACTTACAGGGTGTTTCCTCTAATTTTGCAGCTTATTTAAATATTGAGTAAATCAGCCGTACTAGCTCTGAAAGATGTTGAATGATCACAAAAAAGTAAAAAAGTAATGTAGAACAATGTATTGCAAAGGTTAATGGCAAACACTTTAAATTACACTATATTAATCCCAGACATAAATAATTCACATCATCATGAAAGGTAAAGACGCTTTGATGTTTTGACACTTATAATATGACTTTTCTTTCTTAAGGACCATTCAAAACATCTGGATGAAGCGAATGGAACTTGGACTGCTTAATATCTATGAAGAGGAGCAGAATGCTATTGCACATCAGGACTTTGTAGCAGTTGTGGTCACAGAAAGCCTCGTGCTTCACCGTGAGAAAATCAACGTCACGTTTCTGCTAAAGGTCATCATGAAAATCAAACTAGAACAGGCTCCGCTGGAGTACATGGACTGTGCAGGTACAAGATACAAACCATTACCATAGGCAAATGCTGTTGTATTTTTTTTTTTCATCCTCGGTCACTCTTATGAACCATTTTTGATATGTAACAGGCCTGTTTAATTGGCCACTTTTAGAAGTCATTTTAAAATTAGTTATTTTTGTTAACACCAACATTACAGTTTTTGTCAGAGCGGCATCAGAGGCACTGCCATGCCTCCAAGTTTGTGTACAACACAAGTGTAGGCCTGTCACAATCACAAAATAACCACTAAAACAAAATCTCAGTAAGCAGTTGTTCTAAAAGTACATGTTAAGAGATCTTCAACAACACGAGTTGCAATTAACATTTACTTTGGTAAAATGCTTAATTATTGTAGATTTATATGAAGTAGATATATGAACTTTTGTGACAGGCCTACACAAGTGCATACAAAAAATATACATGTATTTGCTTAAATGTATGAACAAAATTTGTAAGTTTCATCAGATTTTAACATTTGTAACTTTATAAGCACTTGTATATTTTTTTTTACTGGAAAATTAAAATGCCTTGACTATAATTGTCTCTTGTCACTTGTATCTATCTGTTAACAGGAATTACAAGTAGATGTTCTGTTAACTTACTAGTGTTTGTGAAGTTTCTGCCATAAACATTTGAGTTCTTTTAACATTAGACTGTAAGTGGTACCATTGTTTAAAAACGTAGTATTTTGTGTTATAGTAGCAAATATATTTGCTTTCATTCAACTGCAGTGAATGAGTTGAAATCTGTTCATAACCTAACCTGATATGTTAATAGAGCTAAAAACATTGTTTTCTTTTGACATTCAATTATAAGTCAAAGATGTTTTTAACTTAGCCTCGTGAGTTTAAAAAACACACACACTTGCGTTAATATGAAGAAGCAATACAAGTTTATGGTTGGCACAACAAAACATGTTGGTTTGTTAAAACTGAAACTGTTAAGTTGAAACAATTTATAGCAATGCTTTATGGACCATTTATAACTTACTGGTTTTACTTGATTGAAACAATATCAGTACCTTCAATGAGCTCAAATCTTTATGGCAGAAAGTTAACATAGAATTTTAAGTTGAACTGCTATATTATTTATTACAGTGTAGCCTTTACACTAATGGGAGAAATATTCAGAGGCGGGTAGTACTCAGTTACATTTACTCAAGTACAGTAACTTTTTAAGGTGTAACCATCTGTTATTATTGCAACCACATTATTATTGAAGTGAATAGGGGGTGGAAGTTAATAAGTTTGTCTTCTTCCCACTCCTTTTCGAGCTAGAATGCTGTTTTTTTTGTTGTTGTAATTATTCTTATTGTTTTTCTCGCTTTTGTGTCTGTTTTGTGTAGCTCAAAATAAAATATTCAATCAATCAATCAAAAAAAGTAATGGTACTTCACAGAGTAGTTTTACCATATCATGTTTTTTACTTCTACTTGAGTAATATTATAATGAAGTACCTGTACTCTTACTTGAGTAAAAAGAGTATACGTTCCACAATCCACATTGAGTAAATCTTAAGCGGTAAAAGCTTCATATGATACACAAATAAACGTAGTTTGTGCTTCATGTACTTTATTCTTCAGAAAAATAAAATATATATATATTTTTCTGGCATTTCCTTTGGATATACTTGGATTTAACATGCTTGTTATGTCAACGTAAATCAGACTTTTACGCCCAAACAACAGTACACAAATAGCATTTTCCCCAGGTACTTTTTTTACTTGAGTGAATATTTTAGCTACTCTACCCACCTCTGGTAATATTTAAATAGTAGTATCTAAACTTTTCAACCAAGTACATTGGCCCCCGCTGGAAGAGGAGCTGCAGAGTGTGTTTTCTCTTGTTATCCTTAGTTATTTCTTATTACCATGTCATCATCGTGCTGTAAAGTGATATTATCTCTGCAAAGCACGCAGGGTTTTAGTTTCAAACATGCCGTTGAACCCTCCCGCTCTCTCACCATGTACTTGATGCCGGACTTGAAGTATCCCAGGAAGGTCCTTGATTCGTGGCCCTGGGTCTCGCGGTACTGGATGGGCTTCCCCCCGAGGTAATCGTCCATCTGCACCGTGAAGATGGCCGCCGAGCCGCTCTCATCCTGAGTGCACTCGTCCCCTGGGGAGAGAGACTGCATCTTCACTTCAGACCTCCACATCACACATCAGCCTGGTTCATGGGACGCAGAACATGGCACACCCGCACTGTTATGTCAGGTCCTGTTTACGAGGCAGGGCTGTTTTGATAATCAATGTGATGACCTAAAAGCACATGATATCGATGAGGGAGAACGTCTGCCAGCTTCCACATTAGCCTGTTTAATAAAATCATGTTACAATCAGTTTATTCATTATTGTCATCTGAAGCCATGCCCAAAAGTGGATTAAAAGCTAGTTTTCAAGAAATCATGTTTTTGATCGTTGTAATCTGATTAGGAAAGACGAACAGCCCAGTGGTTCATGTAATGTTGTTGATTCCCTGTTTTAGCAAAACACTTAAAAAAGAAGAGGCAAAGAGACTCAATGACGTGTTTATAGCTTTAGCTTATGAATCCGAGGTAGGCAACGTCAGGTTTAAAGGGACTATGCAGAGTTTAAAGATGTTAAAATGAAGTCTTTTCCTCCCCCTACATGTTCAAACAATGTCCTCATGTGTAGAATAAGCCTAGACATGTTCACCACAACTGCCTCTAAAATCCTGCATTACCACTCAAGAAGGTGTTACTTCGGGTCCGAAGTGCCGTCATGCACGAGCTTAAAGGAATAGGCCACCGTTTTTCCACACTGAGATATGTTCTTACCTGAGCTGTGACGAGTTCTTTAGGACCTGTCTGATCTTCAGTCACGTAAACACAGCGCAGACGGCGTTAGCATTTAGCCTCTCCCTCTCTCCTCTTACAATATAGTTCCCCATTTTATCCGCTTAGAAAATCCACATTGTTTAATTTTGTGTAATTATACTTTGTAGTGGAACACTTCACGTAACCATATTTAAATAGGGAAAACGTGGAAGAGCTTGGTAGCTTCTATCTTGACCTGTTTTGGAGCTATAGAGGAGAGAGGGAGAGGCTAAATGCTAACGCCGTCTGCGCTGTGTTTACGTGACTGAAGATCAGACAGGTCCTAAAGAACTCGCCACAGCTCAGGTAAGAACATATCTCAGTATGGAAAAACGGTGGCCTGTTCCTTTAATATAGAAGCTGCAGTTACACGTATGACGTGGCAGTAGTGAGTATAAAATGGCTAACTTGCATCTAGCCCCTTTAAGGATGTTTGACAAATATGACAACAGACATCAAATGCCTGTGGCAATATCTCTAATGAAAGAAGCTTAAAGGATCTGTATCCTGCTACATTAGCCTTTCCAAAGTTAAGTATAGGCATTTATATGATATATTGTACCTCTACCACAATGAAGTACTTATTTTTGTGATAAATAAAAGTATTTTCTGAAGGTATTTTTCAAACCCGGAAGACAAGATGCTTGGATTCAGTTAACTCCGCCCCCTCTCCGAGTCGATGCAGCCGATGCAAGTTTTGCAGTAAGAGAAATATAATATCACAGCAAAAAGTGAAGTTACTTCACAATGCAGTTAAAAGGAGTTGACATTTGCAACACAGCTTCATAAATGGCTAACACACACACGCTAACACGCGTGTGACTCACCACAGCTCTGGCTTTGAATAAGGTCCTGTATTCCCATACCCAAACGCTGATTTTCGCCGTGACATTATGGTTAGGTAAGAAAAAAGAACAGGCGTGTCCAGAGTAGGTTAGAAAGAGCTCCTTTTTCGTAGCTTTCGGCACAAACATGACATCTGTTCAGGCGCTCAGGGTGTGCGTTCGTTTTCACTGCAGAGGCAGCGCGGACGCGTCGGGCACTTCCTCTTTTTCTTTTTTTTCTTTCTTTCTTACGACAGAAACAATGAAAAGGCTGTTTTACAAATTAAAATCAGGCCATAAGGCACTACATTACAGACGCCGGGCTCTTCCTGTTTGACACTACGAGTGTCACAAGTCAGTCGTTTTCCAGGAGAGGGCGGAGCTGCTGCTCAGAGAGCAGTGCTGTGTCTGAACGAGCAGATTGGTAAGAGCTCTTACACCAAACCGGATGTGCATCAGCGTCCGCCGTGACAAGATGCTTCTGAAGTGGTCTGTCAGTTAGGAAGGAGTTAGGAAAGGGAGCCGCAATGCTAACTATCATAGCCACTTTAGCATAGGGACCTCTGATGCTAACTATCATAGCCACTTTAGCATAGGGACCTCTGATGCTAACTATCATAGCCACTTTAGCATAGAGACCTCTGATGCTAACTATCATAGCCACTTTAGCATAGGGACCTCTGATGCTAACTATCATAGCCACTTTAGCATAGGTACCTCTGGTGCTAACTATCATAGCCACTTTAGCATAGGGACCTCTGGTGCTAACTATCATAGCCACTTTAGCATAGGGACCTCTGGTGCTAACTATCATAGCCACTTTAGCATAGGGACCTCTGGTGCTAACTATCATAGCCACTTTAGCATAGGGACCTCTGATGCTAACTATCATAGCCACTTTAGCATAGGGACCTCTGATGCTAACTATCATAGCCACTTTAGCATAGGTACCTCTGGTGCTAACTATCATAGCCACTTTAGCATAGGGACCTCTGATGCTAACTATCATAGCCACTTTAGCATAGGGACCTCTGATGCTAACTATCATAGCCACTTTAGCATAGGGACCTCTGATGCTAACTATCATAGCCACTTTAGCATAGGGACCTCTGGTGCTAACTATCATAGCCACTTTAGCATAGGTACCTCTGGTGCTAACTATCATAGCCACTTTAGCATAGGGACCTCTGGTGCTAACTATCATAGCCACTTTAGCATAGGGACCTCTGGTGCTAACTATCATAGCCACTTTAGCATAGGGACCTCTGGTGCTAACTATCATAGCCACTTTAGCATAGAGACCTCTGATGCTAACTATCATAGCCACTTTAGCATAGGGACCTCTGATGCTAACTATCATAGCCACTTTAGCATAGGGACTTCTGGTGTTAAATTACCGGTGATTAGATAAGATGATACTTTATTGATCTCAGGATCTTAGGAGCTATGTGCCATCCCATAAGCCACTGCGTCAAATCCCCCCACCCCCCCTCTGCCCCACCCTCGAGTGATTCATGCGCAACCACTGTTACACCACAGGTGCACATTTAATAATAAAAAAAATAGTGAAAATCCATGTTGTCGTCTCCACAGCTCAGTCACATGTCATTGTTAAACAGTAAACGATAAAATGAAGGCAGTTTGTGCTTTTGTTTTCATTTAGTATTAACTTAAGCCACATGGATCATTTGCTATTGTAGCTTTATGAAACAGCTGTTGAAATAAAATAACACGAAAGGAAAATGCTATGGCTCATTTGGATTTCATTTCTCCTTAAATGTCTTTATTTTGACACTATGTTGTTGTTGACACTGTACACTAGGGGGCGACATGCACTTTTGTTTGGCCTGCACTCCACCGATAACTTTAAAGAAGAAGAACAGCTGTTGGTGATGTCACTTCCCCAGGGTAAGGATGGACGGACTGTGCAAAACAGCTCGGGAGCTCTAGTTCACTAACTGCATAGAGATAACAGGTTAAGGTTAAGTTAGTTGCTAGTGTGTAGTACTTAGAGGCTGCAATTTGATGGAACAATCAATGTTTTGGTTTTAAGATACAAATGAAATGAATAAGTGGTCTACTTGATGTAAGATTCTCCCCTAAGAGCACTCTGTGTGAGGGTCATACGCACCGAGCCAGAAGTGCAGGTCATACTGCAGGGCTCCAGACCTCTGCTTGATGGTGTTCAGGATGAGGTAGGCGTCTCCGATGTAGAAGCCTCCGTAAAGCTTCTCCGGCACAGGCACCAGGTCAAAGTTCTCCACCCTCCAGATCTGCAGACCTGTCTGCTGCCCCGCTCGCTCGAACTCTGGGTGCTCTGGCATCCTGAGGAGGAGACAACAGAAAACTCTTGAATGTGCTGGAAAGATGAGAAGATGGTGAAATATGGGAAAAGGCATTAGAGCTAATTAAGTCAATGGTTTCACACAATGAACCATTTCATAAAATATGTTAACCTCCCAAGGAACGCCTGGCCTAGACCAAGATCAACGCTCTCTCTGGTAACAGTGCGTATTATCTTCAGAATGGGAAACAAGTCTCTGACACAGGGCTCGGTCCCTGCACACAAACATATTAGGGCCGTCAAAGTTAAAGCTTTAACTCACGATTGATCTAAAAATAACTAGTGCATCAATCGTGAATGAGTGGCCAGTTAATCACATCACATGTTTTGGCCAAACACACTCCTGTATCTGAAAGCACTTGTGTATACTACATACTGTCACTGTAAGCCAGGGGTCCTTTCCCCTGATGAGGCACTTTCATGAAACAGAAACGACAGAGTGCTGAGAGAGATGACAGAGATGCATCAAAGACACTTTTGTTCTTATACTCGACTTAAAACACCAGAAGGTTTGCAGATTCTGTTGAAAATGTTCACCACTCAAAGAAAATGTGATTATCAAGCGCGAGTTGAAATGATGAAAGCCTGGGGCGAGGACCACAGAAGGGCTGCAGAGCTACAGTCCCGAGCAAAGGGTTAAGACCATTTAAATAATTGCCCAAAAACATTCAAGCAGAACTTCAATGTGCAACTAGACGAAACTGAAGTGGGACAAATATATATATATATTTAAAGCTGCTCAAGGCCAGTGGCCTTTGCCACCAGGACGTCATGACAGTGTGAATACCTGACAGGAAATGACACAGTTTTGCACAGATTTAAAGGCGGGGCCCTAAACTTTTGATCAGCCTATTTCAGTTTAATTGTTGCTTCCTTTAGTTCTTGTTGCATATTCAAGCTCTAGACTTGGAACCTTGTTACGATCAAACCATGCACAATGTGATTATGTTTATTGTTTTCCTTTCTCTTAAACTTTGGATTGGGACTGCACTAGTTGGACATCCCTATCATACACTGGGCTGGTCCCATAGTTCATGAAGTCGATCATTTTGTTAATGTGAGCAAATGCTTTCAATTTGAGTGTTTTGCATCAGCCAAGTATTAATAATGAATATAATGATTAAAGAAAAAATAACCATGATTAATCCCAGTTCAAAAGTGTGATTAATCTGATATAAAAACTGACACCGCTGGAAAAATATCTCAAATGGCCTGTTTAAAAGTAATCCAGTGTATCTAATACTTAATCCTCCTCTGTTGTTTCTCTTCTGTGGACATTCTGTATTTCTATATTTATTTTACAACACTTTTTGTTGTCTATGGCAACACGCTCCAGTCTCATCAGAAACGTGCCCCGCCTGCGTGGTCGATGGTCGTCATGGATACGGGGGTAAACTTTGCAGCTGGAGTCAAACATTACTGATATTAATACAGGAGTGAGTCAGACATTTCCTCTGTGAGCAGGAAGTGGATGCAGTGACTCAAATCTGCCGCAGACACTGCAAAGGAACGACTGCAGGGTGAAAATCAACCTGAAACGTGCACGCTTTACCTGAAACATGCACACTTTACTTGATAGCTAACTTTGAGGGGCATGTCAACCTACGGTGGCATGACAAAAAATACTTCTTTCTGCGTAGTTTTCATTTAGAGTATTTAATATATGCAATTTGGATAAACTCTATGAAATGCAACTAATTCTTTACAAAAAAGTAAGACTAATGCCATTAAACAAAAAGTAAAACTAATGTCATTTAATGTATCAATTGCACAAAGATATCAAAGTGATTAATGCTATTTCCAGTTGGATCATATCAGGAGGTGGCATTCATCATTGTAAAGAGTCTCTAGATTAATACTGAGGTGCTGGACACAGAATAGATTAAATTCTAGTTAAGATTATAGTAAAGCCTCGTCCGACAAGAACCACTGGAGAGTGAGTGGCTGAAGAAGCGGCGAGAATGAAGCAGAAGATTCCCATCACAGCCAGCGCCAATCGATCACATGAAAATGAACTGGCACTGATTAATCAACAGAAGACCTGCAGTTGTCATGTAGAGGGACTGGTTTGACTAGTTTTCTCCTTTTGAATTTGAATGTTTAGCCATTCCACTTTACATGACAGCGTGATGAGTGACTCGCCCACTAGCTCTCACTCTGCACACGTTTAGCATCTCTATGAGGATGTGATCAGACAGAAGTCCGAGGAGGAGGCGTGGATTTAGAGTGATCACCTTTGTTCAGATGACCATCAGGCAGCTGTTCATCAGAAAGTCAAATCCCAATGGGCCATTTCAGTGTCGTCCAGTCATTTCAAAGTGCATTTGTAACAATTAACAAACAACTAAATATCCTGTTCCAGATGGTCTTATCTTTTATGTAATAACACCTCCTGAAATCCTGGGGTCCGCGTGCAAATGTTTATGCCCGTGTGTTTACAATGTGCCATGTGGACTGAGTTTGAACATTACCTGAGATGTTCAATCTATTTGATTGGATTTTTTTAAGCGTCAAAATATGCTTTAGCCTGAGCTTTATGCAAACGACCTTTTGACAGAAATGGGATTTTCCCGTAAAGGCCTGAATGACAAACTTTAACTCCACGTGTTATTGTGCTTTTAAAGTTCAGCCATTTCAGGAGCTGAGACAGATTGTGATTGTGTGATTGTGCAATGTTAGAGAATTCACACTAAATTATACTGACGGTATATATATGTACATATACACATATATAAATCATTTTATGTCATTAACCATGCTATTAATTACTATTAATTAATAGTAATTAGCCTAAGACTGCAATCCGGTGTGGGTTGGTCTTTAACATGTGCTGTCCCGACCAAATAAACCAATAAACCAAACAAACTATCTATTGCTGTGTTACTTCTGTTGACTAAAAATATGTTGTCATCATTTTGGTGCTATTTCAACTCAGGTAAAAGTAGTATCAAATATCAAATAAAGGATGAGTAAAAAAAAAAAGAAATACAAATGAAAAGCAAGGACTAAAAAGATGTGAACGGAGCCTCATGTCATTTAAAGTTACTCCCAAAGTGTCGACTAAAACTACATTCAAACTCAACACAATTATTCTACACAATATTGACTGAACCTAAATTACTTTCTTGTTAAAAAACGAGTTAAAAAAGGTGGTCAAATTTAACATTGATACGCCGTTAATTCACCTGTTTTTTAAATTGATTTGACTCATTTTAATCTTTATATGTTGTTATCTAGTTTTCAACATGGTGGATTTTGAAAGCGTTTTCGGACAAAACACAACTCTGCAGAGAGATTATGTTGAAACGATCCCAGACTTGGGTAAACTCTGCTTTAGACTTTGCACGAACATTGAAAATAAAAAAAACTCCCATGAATCATTAAAATGAAAACTGTTGAGCTAATATGGCATGTATTTGTTAGTGCTACTGACAGATATTTGTAATGTAAGGTTTTACTACTGTGTGCGCTGCAGATTCACTAAATCTGGTTCAAGCATCTTTTCATAAGATTAATGTATTTTGTACATTGTCCCTGACAAATAAATGAATAAACTTGACACTTGAAAACTATAACAAATAATTTTAGCCATGAAACTGGAGGGTTTGGTAACATTACTTTAGCCTCACATTAACATCACTCTGCCCAGCTCCGATTGTGCAACAGCATTAGCATGTTTGCATTTTCTGAATAGCCGCTTGGCGTGCGCTCCTTCCCCCCTCATTCAAACTAGACTAAGGTGTGTAACTTTGTAGTCCCGCCCTTCACTCTCCCATTCATGCTATATAAGCCTCTCTCTTCGCAGCCAGAACTGCCACAAAAGCCAAACATCATGGCTGACAAGAAGACTGCTTTGAACTGGACCGTCTCAGAAGTGAAAGCTCTTCTGGAAGTCACCCTCAACTACAGGCGAGAGAAGGCCACGCAAAACCTCGACTGGAAGTCTTACCCCAGCACCTACGAAGACATCTGGAAGGCCTTCCGCAAAGTCTACCCCGTAAAGAAGGCCATGGAGGGGGATCTGGCTTTCCAGCAGGACGAGGACACGATCACCAAGGCCCGTGTGATCTTCAAGCTGAAGGACATGCAGAGGAGATACAACAAGGCCAAGGAGTCGTACGGAGGCGGGCGCTACATGGAGGACCTGTACGGCCTTTGTGAGATGATCTGGGAGGAGAACTCCTTGCTCTGTCTGGAAAGCAAAGCTCTACTGGAGGACTCAGCGGACAGCTTCACCGACTGGGCGTCTGAGGGCAGTTACTGGAGCTCTTCAGAGACAGAGTCAGCGGACGACCTGGAGGATTCAGCACCGCCCAGCAAAGTCAGGAGGAGACTGGAAGAAGACTTTAATGAGGTATGTGGCCAACAAAATGTTTCACTTATTGTCTTTGAGCGGGTTAACTTTTATTCCATAACTTCCCAGAATCTCTAAAGACAAAGACAGAATCAAAGTAATATAGTCTTTACAATCTAAACATACAGTATATAATATACTGTATGTTTAGATGTTTATAATAAACATCTAAACACAAAAGCCGAGGACATTTAATCAAACTAGGGCTGCTCGATTATTGAAAAAATAATAATCACGATTATTTTTTGTCATAATTAAAATCACGATTATTCAAACGATTATTTGTTGCCTTTAAAAAAATCCATCAAAAAAGTGACAAAAATCCATCAAAAAAGTGACAAAAATTCATCAAAAAAGTGACAAAAATCCATCAAAAAAGTGACAAAAATCCATCAAAAAAGTGACAAAAATCCAGCAAAAAAAAGACAAAAATCCAGCAAAAAAATGACAAAAATTCAGCAAAAAAGTGACAAAAATCCATCAAAAAAGTGACAAAAATCCTTCAAAAAAGTGACAAAAATCCTTCAAAAAAGTGACAAAAATCCAGCAAAAAAGTGACAAAAATCCATCAAAAAAGTGACAAAAATCCATCAAAAAAGTGACAAAAATCCATCAAAAAAGTGACAAAAATCCTTCAAAAAAGTGACAAAAATCCAGCAAAAAAACACAAAAATCCATCAAAAAAAGACAAAAATCCAGCAAAAAAGTGACAAAAATCCATCAAAAAAAAAGACAAAAATCCAGCAAAAAAAAGACAAAAATCCATTAAAAAAAAGACAAAAATCCATAAAAAAAAAAGACAAAAATCCCTTAAAAAAAAGACAAAAATCCATCAAAAAAGTGACAAAAATCCATCAAAAAAAGACAAAAATCCAGCAGAAGACAAAAATCCCAAAATTAAAACAAAAAAAAAAAAAGTGAAAAAAAAAGAAAAAACAAATATTTGAAGAAAAAAAAATATATTTGAGAAAATAAATTATTATCGATTTTTTGCGATTATGCTAATTTTGTAATCGTTTACTGTTGTAATCGAAATCGTAATCGAATTTCGATTAATTGCACAGCCCTAAATCAAACCACACCCATCAAGAATAAAGTAGCACGAAAATCTGATGAAAGTTTTTTCTTCTTTTTCTTGATTTCAGGTTAAGAGCACGGACAGCGAGCAGAAGGAAGAGTCTTCCCGTGAGGTTTGTATCCAAGTGCGATCGATATGAGCCTCAGCGTCTTTCTTTAAAAGCAAAAATAGATTTGAAGAATCCTGAGGTGTGTGTCCGATTCATTTGCTCCAAACAATGACTCTATTATGGTCCAATACAGTTACAGATATTAAAAATGACTAACTTAAACTTAGAAGTTCCATGGACTTTGTTATATTCAAGGCTGAGTGAGTTTGCATGAAAGAAAGGTGTCAATCTCAGCCAGATGGAAGATGATGATATTTGTTAAGCCCCTACTGGCTCATACACAAGTTAATCTACTTTTTTCTTCTTTGTTTTAGAATGCCCGCTTGCATGAGTTGAGGCTGGAGGAGATCAGAAAGAGCCATGAAGCAAACATGGAGAAGCTGGAGGAACATCTGAACCGGATCTGTCCTGCACTGTCAGGTCGTGGGTCGTCCTACGCACCAAACCCAAGCTCCTCCCCCGCGTCTTCCTCCCCAACCACAGCTGAAGGAACATGCAGCATCTAAAGACAAGCCTCTGCTGGAGGATGGACCGCTGTGAACTTTTTGACAAAGCCTACACAATAGGTGGAGAGAAACCACCAGGAAATCAAGAAGCTAATGGGGGATTACATGGAGTCCTCCAGACAGTTATTTATGAGATGCAGGGCCTCTTCAAACGGATCCAATTTCCATAGTTCCTCATCATTTGGGCCTCCATTAAGCTTCAACTTCCTGCTCCTTGGTCATCCTTTGCAAACTTCCATCAGAACATTTCTCCTCCAAGTGCACTCCTCCATCTGCACCTGGCCTCAAGGAACAGGCATCAAGACGAGCCTCTGAAAAAGGATGGACCACTGTCATCTTGCTTGAGGGAGCATTTTGAAACTTTGTTCACACTCTTGTTTTTATGCCAGCACTGTTGTGAATCTGTTCATCACTTTGAATAAAAGAGAAAAAGCAATGTGCCTTTCAATATTGTTAAAAAGTTGCTACTTATGGGCTACACCTTGTTTTAAAGAGACTAGATACAAGTTGGCCATTTTGTACCCACTACTGCCACCTCAGGCCACATGTGTAACTGCAGCTTCTATATTAAGCTCGTGTGTGACGGCACTTCGGACCCGAACAACACCTTTTTTCAGTGACAGTGCAGGATTTCAGAGGCAGTTGTGGTGAACAGGTCTGAGCTCATTCTACACCTGAGGACATGGAGGAACATGTAGGGGGGGGAAAACATTTTTAAACTTCCTATAGTCCCTTTAAGTTGAATGTTAGTGTTAGCGTGACTTTCACAGTGTTACACGTGGCATAAGACACAGCTCTCCACGAGTCTGTTTTGTGATCACCCGCTTCCACGAGCACGCCATGTTTATGTTCACCTGTTGCTCATCAGAAATCAGTCACATGATCGGTGTTTCCATGACAATCAACTCGTAAACAATAAATATGTAGCAGAACATAGCACAGATAGCAAATCATGACATAATGAGAGCCACTCTTAACACCCGCACTTGCTCAAATATAACTTCACATAACTTGGCTTCCGCACCAAACAAAGATTTCAAATGTCTATAGTTTTGGTTGAGTTGCTTAGTTAGTTACTTGTATGTTTCAAATACAGGTACTCTTGCCTGGTCGCAGCTAAAGCCATATACTGTATATACTATCTATACTGTACTGTATATACTGTACTGTATATACTGTACTGTATATACTGTACTGCGGCTGTCGTTGAGTTTTCCATGAGACTATCAGACCATTTTTGTTTAAACTGAAACTTTTACGATCACTACTCTCAGCTGCCCCATGTTCAGCATTGTTTTGGTGCCTTTCAAATACCTTAAATCGTGCTTTACAGTCGTCCAGTGTTCAGCAGTCGGTTTGGTGCAACACTGAGGCAGTTTGTTCAGTACGAAGCTTGAGACTGGAAAAGAAACGGAGGCTTCATTTCTTTAAAGGATCAATCTAAACCAAAATAAGACAAGCAATGTGTATTTTTATTATCAAAGCGATACAAAATCAGGAAAATATCACTGAACTTTTGCACATAAGTCTTTTAGTGTCTTTGTTTTAGGCAGCGTTAAGAAAACATGATCAACTCTCAGTCAATTGTGATTTTACGATATATCATGGACTTGGATGATGGAAGTCGTTTTGTTGTTGTTTTTATCAAGTAAGTTTCATTTACACTGCCCATTCAAAAGAAATAAAATAAGACGGCCCACAGCCATGAACAACACTCACACAGCAGAATAAGAATTCATCTATAAACAATGGTAAAATACAAGCTGCTGCGGAATTTCTGACATGGCGTTGCTTTTTCCACCCCTGCATGTTGTCATGTTGATCTGAGTATCTAACGTCAGTGATAATCCTATTGTCTTGCTACAGGTTTTGTTTTAATCATGCGTGTGCAACAGGCCATAAAGGCACTGACCAAGAGGTGTGAAAACCTGCAATGCAAATGTGTCTGTTTGGAACAGAAGGATGTGTTTGGCCAGAATGCAAACGAGCTGACACAAAATACAACCAGGAGTAAAACTGTTTAATGTGACTGTTTTGCTGAGAAATGCCAGGTGCATTATGGGAAATGCTTTGGTGTTTAAATTACTTGAATTGAAAAACTAATTATGTCTGAACAAAATGTGCAGAAATAAGAAACTCTCAGGAAGCGGACCTTCATTTACCTGAATAAAGACCAGATGGAGGCTGTATTCCTCTGTATTCCTTTTCTGGTTTATTTCAAACGCCGACACATTTGCACTGTCCTGATCTGAAGCCAGTACATCCTGGCCCTCAGATCTCGATCATCTCCTTGCTTAAAGAGGGGATCTAGCGAGCGTTCACAACTTCTTTCATTGACCAGAATTTGAATTTCTATTTACAATAATAAGAGAATGTTAAACCAAACCCCAAACCTGCCTTATTAACCTATTAGTTATTGTCCTTTAAACCTAGTAAAATGTTAATGAACATTATCAGTGCTTTTGGTTGCCACAATGAGAAAATATGCTGATGCTAGTTCTTCTGTGCTGGCAGAGAGGACTCTGAACTTTGTGTCAGACTTTGTGTCGTGTGAATAAGCCCAGTAATGACAGAGGTAGATAAAGCGTCATACTGGGGGGCGTGGCCTAGCAAGTGGTGAGGACGTCTGTTATGGACATCTTTTTCTAGATGTCAGTGGAAATGAGGTCCTTATGAATGTTTTGACACACTCTTAGCTGTTAGCATGTAGCATGAACATATGAAGTGAGCACACATACGTAGGCCTGGTTACTTAACTGTACTTTAATGTCCCTCCTTCAAACAGGGCCGTGTTGTGCCGGTCGTGTCCTGCCTTTGAGACACAGTATTTGACAGAATGTTTTCTGTGGGGTAGTGCTAGCATTGGTTTTGCGTTACTACAAAGCTGTATAACTTTCTAGCAGGGTAGATCACCATGGAAACACGCCCTTAAAAACCTGCTCTGGACATGGTTTAGTTCCAGCTTTCCTGCGGCACGACAAACTTGTCATTCGCCCTCGGAGCAGTACACCGATTCACCATTAGGATTGTTGCACAATTCTGGTATGTTGAAGCACTTCATTTCAAATGGCCTCTAACACATCTAGCATAGGAAGTTCCGATTTAGATCATTCAATAAGGAGAATTACAGAAGCATTCGAACTGGACTTTAAATACCCGCAATATGAACTACAGAACACTGAGAATGACATCGACCCTGAAAACAACTTTTTCACCAGAACTGTTAATGACTGTCAGTATTACACAGAGGATCTTCACAATCGTAAATTCCAAAACATTAATGCATTCTTTATTATCCACTTCAATAGTCGTAGCCTTCTAGCAAATTTTGATCACATTAAGAACTATTTAAATCAATTTTCTAAGCCATTCAACGTAATTTTAATATCAGAAACGTGGATTCAAATTGACAGAGAAAATGAGTTTTCAATTGAAGGGTATGAGTTTATAAGTATGAATAGAAGAAACAAGCATGGTGGGGGTGTAGCTATGTTTGTAGACTCTAATTATAGTTTCAAAGTGATTGAAAATAAGACTATGGTGGTGGATGATGTTCTTGAATGTCTTACTGTTGAAATTACAAGGGAAAAAGAGAAAAATATTATTGTAAGTTGTATTTATAGAGCTCCTAGCTCTGATATAGATGTCTTTTCTAATTGGATGGAGGAGCACTTTTCAAGCACAAATCAAAAAGTCATGTTTGTAGGGGGAGATCTTAACATCGATCTGTTAAATCCAAACAATCATAAAAAGACGGACGAATTTATTAATACTTTATTCAGTATAGGTTTGTTTCCTCTAATAACTAAACCGAGTAGAATTACATCCCACAGTGCCACTTTCATTGATAACGTTCTTTCTAATGAAATAGAAAATAATACTATCAGCGGTTTAATGATAAATGATATCAGTGATCACCTGCCGGTTTTTGTATTGTACAAAAATAATCACCAAAAAAATGAACCAGGAAACATGCATTGGTTCAGAAGGGTAAAAACAAAGAAAACTATTGATGCCCTTAAAAAGGAGCTATCAAAGCAGGAATGGAGTCATATATACAGAGAGAATGACACTAATAAAGCTTACGAGGAGTTTGCGCGAATATTTCAAAAAGTGTATGATAAAAACTGCCCAATGAGGAAATACTGTAAAAACAGGAAGTGTAAGGATAATCCATGGATGTCTAAGGGTTTGCTAAATGCATGCAAGAAAAAAAATTCTCTTTACAAAAACTTTATAAAAAACAGAACAAAAGAAGCTGAGGATAAATATAAGAAATATAAAAATAAATTGATAAGTATTGTTAGAAAATGTAAACAAGAGTATTATAATAAGTTATTAGATAACAATAAGAATAATATGAAAGGCTTATGGAATATCTTAAATTGTATAATTACAAACAAACCAAGAATGATTAATTATCCACAACATTTCAAAGATGAGGATAGAACTATAAATAATATGAATGAAGTAGTCGATACATTTAATAAATTCTTCGTCAATGTTGGACCGAACCTTGCTGCAAAAATTGCAAACGTTGAGAAGTACAACTGTGAACTGATAGACAGAAATCCTATGTCCCTGTTCCTAAATCCTGTGAAGGAAAATGAAATATTGGATATTGTTAGAGGGTGTAAAAATAAAACTTCAACAGATTACTATGATATGGATATGAAGACCTTAAAATCTGTCATTGAAAGTATCTCTAAGCCGTTAACACACATCTGTAACTTATCGTTACAAACTGGACAATTTCCTGACAGTATGAAAGTAGCAAAAGTGATTCCTCTGTTCAAAGCTGGAGATAAACATCTCTTTACAAACTACAGGCCTGTTTCCCTTTTACCGCAATTCTCAAAAATCTTAGAGAAGGTTTTTAATTCTAGACTCGACAGCTTTATTGAAAGAAATAACTTGCTCTCTGAGAATCAGTTTGGTTTTAGGAATAATCATTCAACTTCGCACGCACTCTTTGATACAATTGATGAAATAACTAATGCTATAGATAACAAGAAATATGCAATAGGGTTATTTATTGACCTAAGTAAAGCATTTGATACAATAAACTATGATATATTAATTGATAAACTAGAACATTATGGGATTAGGGGGGTAGCTCTACAGTGGGTCACCAGTTACTTGAAAAATAGAAAACAGTGTGTGAAAATAGGTGAATACCAGTCGAGTTGTCGAGAAATTGTGTGTGGTTTACCTCAAGGTTCCATTCTGGGCCCAAAACTGTTTAACATGTACATAAACGAAATTTGTAAAACATCTCAAATTCTTAGATTTATCTTGTTTGCAGACGATACAAATATTTTTGCTTCAGGAGACGACTTAAAGCAACTGTGTCAGATTGTTAACTTGGAACTCAAGAGTGTCAATAAGTGGTTCAAACAAAACAAATTGTCACTAAATCTGAGTAAAAGCAAAATGATGATATTTGGCAACTGTGATTCTAATGCTCAGGAGGCAATTCAGATAGAGGGTGTTGTTATAGAGCGGGTGCACGAAATCAAATTTCTTGGAGTCATTATAGATGACAGAATCACTTGGAAATCACACATTAAATATATATCTACTAAAATATCAAGAAGCATTGCAGTAATAGCAAAAGCAAAGCACATTTTAAACGTCAAAGCTCTACATACCCTATACTCTTCACTGATTTTGCCCTATTTATACTATTGTACTGTGGTTTGGGGTAGTACCTATAAAAACACAGTTAAACCAATAGTATTGCTGCAAAAAAGAGCTGTCAGATTAATTCATAAAGTTGGGTTTTTAGACCACACAAATCCACTATTTTTCAAATCAAAGATCATGAAGTTCTGCGACATTGTCGAGTTCCAAACGGTACAGATGTTATACAAAGCAAGATATAAACTGTTACCAAACCAAATACAAAGAAGGTTCCAAGAACGTACTGGTCGTTATGAATTACGGGATGAATTAAACTTTAGGACTCAGAGTCATAGCTCCACTTTGAAAAGTTTCAGCCTGACAGTTAATGGTGTACAATTGTGGAATAAATTGGAGATGGAGATGAAACGATGTCCAAACCTCAACCTGTTCAAATACAAATACAAACAAAAGATTTTTGAAAAGTACAGAGAAGAAGAAACATGTTGACACTAGGGGGAGCAGTAGGATCAATTTGCTGCTCTGAACGGTTGTCATTCTATTGTTTATAATTGCAAATAGAGAAGTAGGGCAGGCGAGCTACAAATCTGCTGAGAGGCCCCTCCCAACGGGCTCATGAACCTCGTCTTTTAATGCACCTCACAGTACAGGAACATCTTCTTAAAAAAAAAAAAAAAAAAAACAGATGTTAGGGCAGCTGGGTGGGGGTTTGTTGATGGGGAGCTAACGCCCTCTTCAACTAGCCCGCTCGACACCCTGGCTTTTTAACGCACTACACTATGCAGGGCTTAAATACTTACTACATATTACATAATTCATTGGTATTGATTGATGACATTGATAACCATTCGACTGACAATCGTTCGCCGTTTGTAACTTGCTTTGTACCAAACATTGTATATGTAACGAGACTGTTGTTGTAGTTGTGCTGCGCTTCTCTTCTGCTAAATTCTGTTTATTACATGAACATTCCCTTAAGTGCTTTGTAAGGGTGGTCCGCTTTGAAATGTAACATGTTCCTTGCTAAGGAGGCAAGTCCAATTATGATGTTGCTTAATGTATCATTGTATTATAATGTGTTAAATCACAGACGGGTACATTGTGTTCATGTGTGTGCATGCTGTGTTCCAAGGCTCTAGTACCTTGTAATATGTTCTTTGGTACTATTGTTGTGATATACACTTTTATTGTAATGATTTCGGGGTGGGCGTCTATAAGCTTTTGCTTCGGCCCACTCCTTTTGAGCAGAATTTTAACTGCTCAAATGAACAAATAAACTAAAATAAACTAAACTAAAACTAAACTAAAAGATAAGAAGACGACTCTTTGACCAACCAAACTGTATGTGGGGAGCGAGGAGCAGATGGAGGAGGAGGAAGTACTTTGTTTGAGAGCACACATGGATGTTATAAAGTAGCAACACTGCGTTGTAACCTTTTCTACACATGTGGCTGACGCAGAACGAGATGAAAAAGGTAAATCTCGTTACATTTAAGTTAATTGTAACAAATGGGAATGTTCTCCTTCTGTTTCACATGAACGCGCTCACAAAGCCTGAGAGAAACCCAGGGTTAACTAAACCAGCTGTGCTTCATAGTAACATTTATCCAGAAGCTCCAGGGTTAGCTCAACCTGCTTCGTAGTAGAGCACTTGTCTCTTTGAGCCAGGAAGACTCACGTATGTGTGGCCAAAGAGATGCAAAAGCCAGGCACAAGTACAGCCGAGTTCATTAAAGCAACTGGGAAAGCTGCAGGAGGGCATTGTCTCAAAAGAATCACCTGATCGTAATTACTCTTAAGGATATTTACAAAATAAACTGGAAAATACTTGTCCCAGCATCACCTGCAGAGCCTGGTTGGGCCCGAACGCTCTCATTGTAATTAAACACATGGAGGAGTTCTGAGAGACGGGCTGTGGCGCCTTGAGAGCATCTTATTCTGAAACCCCCCAGCGCTTAAACTGTGACTCAAAACTGCCTTCCCAGGAGCTAGAAAAAATCACATCACCTCTATACACTATACACATCCTAAAATCCTAATTTGGGACTGATATGCAAACACAGCTTTACATGGGGATTTTCAAACATTGTTCATTTTCCCATACTCCACCTGCTTTTTAAGTGGCTCTAATATGAGATAAACAGCTGAGTATGTGAGTTTCACTGACAGCTGTTAACAGGGGAGTGATTCATGAAGTACCATTGTCCACGGAGAACAGATGTGAGGCGACTTTCCTACCCCATGGAACACATAACTCCATATCTAGTCTGGTGAAACCAACCTATACATAGAAAAAAAAACTGATAATAGACTCAAAAGGAGTCGATAAAACCTGCACAAAGCCTAATATAAAAGACAGTTTTGCTGGACGCCGCGGCTGCTCCAATCTGACCACAATCGGCCAAGGCAGGTCGACGATTGGCTCAAGGGAAGAGCCAGACCACGCCCCCACCAAATGAATTTCCAGGGTTTGGGCAATCCTGTTCTAGCCCAAAGAGACGAGAGCTTTGACTTTGTCTTCGTTCATCAGGAAAATTCCAGACGATGAGTTCTGGAGATGTCAGCGCAGTGCGGCCTCTGTGATGCTAAGCTGCTGCTAGTGCTACAAAACAAACTGTGTAGCTCGGAGGCTCCAGATAAACCTTTCAGCGGAAGAAAAACGCTTCTGTTCATGATGTAAAAAACAAAAACAAAGCTCCACATCAAAGATTAGAGCTCCAAAAGCGGCCCAGTTCTTCCCTGTCAAATAGCGATGGTGGGGTGGTGGTACTTATAGAAACATCCAGAGTTTGTGAGTGGCCAGGGCAGAAGATCCACACCACTTTGGACTGCAACTAAATATTCCACTTTAACCTCTTAAACTGTTAGCGTGTCTTTAGTTTTTGGAAAGTAGGTCAAGACTAACTAGTGGATTCCATAAAAGGGAACAGCTGCAGAACTGCTTTGTATAAAATGTAATCCAGAACGGAGGCGCCTCTTTCAGCCTTCCTTTTAAACAGGCGAGTAGCAAACAGTCTGACTCCACTGTCAACTCCACTGGGCCTTTTTAACTTTGACTGAAAATCTAAACAGTTTCTGAATGAAAGCAGTGTTCCCTGAAAGGCCAACTTAGAGCAGTCCAAACACATCACTTCAGTTACTCCTTATGAACCACAGACTGGCACCAGCTCTACACAATGCACAACTGATTTATCATAAAAGCATGTTTCTGATACTGCTGATGTGCAAAAAATACATCAAGCAGAAGAATGAGGGAACGTTTTATTATTTAAAAGAAATTTTGATATAACGGGCAACTTTTGGGCAACAAATTGTGTACAATTTCAACTGCAGATGAATGAACCGAATACAGAAAGTATTTTCTTCTGTAATGAAGCTAAACCCCACTCCAGGTATGTTTTTGATGAGGATGTAACTTTATCACATGGTCAACAGCACAAAAGGTCGACGGTGATATTCATTTGGTGACATTTACATTTCTGTACTTTTATTGAACACAAACAAAGAGGTACTATAGCAGCCTCTCATTCATTTCCTTGTGTTCTTCCTTAGGCATTATAGGTTCTCACAGGCCAAACTAAAACCTTTATTTATCGTGAATTTAACAACATCCGTCCCGATGTGGCCGGGTCGACTCTCGCTCGTCCGTTATTTTGTTACCGCGACCCGACCAAAAGCAGCGCACCATAACCCCTGTCCCTCGACAGTGCAGGAGGAGAACAGCAGCTACAGGCCACAGATACAGATGCATCTCGTCATAGAAGGGGGCGTGGCTTCGCCGAGGGGGAAAATAGAATCTTTAGAGAAACACAATTTTTCCCTCTTTTTTGCCATTTTCTGGTGGAATATCAACTTATTTATCACATAAATAAAGTCAAGTGTAAATCGGGCTCATATGGATATTTTCTCACAGCAGATTGTTCAGTAGAAGTGAAAAAAACGGCAGTCGTAGCTTGCGCTAGCTAACCGTTAGCATTAGCCTGATGCTAACATGTAGCATGAAGTTAGCATTCTCCGTTATTCATGTGTTTATGGGCTGTTAAACCACTTTGCTCCTCCCCATGTCTTTGTATCATTATTTAGTAGAAAACTATATTTCCTAATTCAACATTTGTTACAGTCGTTTTTGAATAATTTTCAATTTTTTTCAAAATTGTTTTCCCCCTTAACTGTTTTCAAAAATGACCATATATGGGCGATTCCAGAGATGCCGTGTATCCATGGGTGTTTCCCAACCCCACGTACTTCCCACCTAAGTCTGGAGTGGCAGGATATCAAAGTACTCCCACTCGGTGCTAAAAGTGTATTTATTTATTTATTTGATAGGGACATGTGTGAACAATAAACACGTACCACACTACAACATTTATAGCCAAGGCTAATTTGCAATGTCCGTCCCTAAGTTATGCTATTGTCTGCGTTTAGAAACACATGATCAGGCCCATAAAGTCAGCGGCACGTTGTGCAGAGAAAACCTGATCCATGTTCATGTTTATTGCAAAATGTTGCCAAAGGAAGAGTTGCCGGTGTGTTTGTTATGTTGTTGTAAAAACCAAAGTGAAGCTGTACGAATACATGGTCATCTGATTCATTTGGTTCATTTGTTTAGGAACTCTTTCGTAATTATAGTGAATTCATTCAACATTCCTTTGGGCTAATAATGTTCTATTATTATTCTCCAAAGTCATTATTTCATTTTATTTCTGTTTTAGGTGAGGGTATAATCATAAGGATAATACAGGTTCAAACAAACACATAATATAAAATAGTGGGTTTTGGTTCAGCGCAGTCCTGCAGGCCAGTTTTCCACAAGAACTTTACTCATCTCTCACTTCCAAACTTTCCCACTGGAGAGCCAAAACTGGAGCAACAATCGAGCGTTCTCCGAGCAGCAGTCTACCCACAAGCACGTCAGGAATCTGGGGAGGGCAACTGGGGTAAAAAGAGAAAAAAGCCCCCCTGCACTGGGCTGGGCTTGTGCAACAGCCGGGCTGAACCACAACATGCCAAGAAGAAGAGGAAAAGTCTTTGGTTAAACCATTGACCAAAGACTTTTCAAATATACCGTCAATGGATTAAACATCAGATTATTTGCATTGGGAAAGGTCAACAGATATTTGATATTAGCATATGAGGAAGCTAACAAAGTCTGGGACTAAAATAATGTCCAAACACCATTGTTTCACTCATGTCTAAACCAGAAAAAGACCTCATCTAAATGCTGTAGCTCAGACCTTTACAAACTGAAATGCATGTGATCTTTTTTTAAACAACTACATGATCCATAGTTTAATGATTGGCATTTGTTTTCATGTGCATTGTTTCTCTTTTTGTTAAGTAACTCCGTTCTGAAAATGAGGCAATCTTGTGTCCATGAACCACAACTACTATATGTGCTATTGTTTGCTCCAAGTGCTGCTCTCGACTATCCTGACTGTATTCTTGACCATTATACACTGTAGGTTCCACGTGGCTCTGCTAGTTCAGCTGACCTGAAGTTGAATTAACTAGATAGATGACCTTAATAAATCCTTTCCGTAGTCCCTCTGGGGATAATGCAAGTGTTAATGGGATGATTGGAGGGTCTTTCATCTCTCCCTGGTGTCTCTAGCCAGAAAACCACAATTGCAACTTGACTGCCTACGGACCGGAGCACCAGTACACAGAAAATAGAATCACGAAGAAGAAGCTAACAGGCTAACGGGCAAGGCTAACTTCTGACTAGCTTCACTTTACACAGTATTTACAGCCTATTTTGAATGAAAAAATATATATTTCCATTGTGTACTTGGATGTACAATATCCCTCTCACGGACAATTAATACGTTAAAAATTGCATCTTGCTACGACACCTGCAGTTGCGCTTATGGCCTCTAGGGGCATGAGTCACTTAGACTTGCTTTAAAGGCCTGTCTCACCAGAGAGAGTTGCAGAGATGTTGCGGAGACGGGCGTGACTGGCCTATTGCACCAGACTGGAGACTAGTTGGAGACTCAAATTGCTGCTGGTCATGGAGATGTCACGGAGACGTCCCCTGGAGATGAGGCGAGTCTCCAGGTATAGTCCCAGGTATAGTCTCAGTAAAAAATGAACAGATTTGATGCAGAGACATGTCCATTTTCCCCAAGACTACCTGGAGACTCACCTTATCCAGGGGACGTCTCGGAGACATTGTCGTGACCAGCAGCAACTCGAGTCTCCAACTAGTCTCCAGGCCGATGACTCACCCTCTTAAGTTCTTGCCAAGCTTAAAGTGCAAATGACACATTAGACTACATTTTCACAGATACGTAGTTAACACAATTGCATTCAAGATTCAAACACTTCCGCATTGGCCATGGAGACCGGAAGTGACGTAGAACAAAACTGAAAATTGTTAAGTGTCGCTGAAAGCCATGTAAGTCAATGGGATAATTTGACCAAATAAAGTTTAAACTGTGTCTCTCCCACAAACATACAGTGAACCACAAGTATATCATCATGAACCTGGGACTAAATGTGACAGACTGAGGCACAACGATAAGAACAAATGTTGATGCATCCGCACAGTAAAGTGAAGATTACTGTGCGGATTTCGAACTACTCCTGGTATTATTACGCCTTACAATATAGTTCCCCCTTTTATCCGCTTAGAAAATCCACATTGTTTAATTGTGTGTAATTATACTTTGTAGTGTAACACTTCACGTAACCATATTTAAATAGGGAAAACGCGGAAGAGCTTGGTAGCTTCTATCTTGACCTGTTTTGGAGCTATAGAGGAGAGAGGGAGAGGCTAAATGCTAACGCCGTCTGCGCTGTGTTTACGTGACTGAAGATCAGACAGGTCCTAAAGAACTCGTCACAGCTCAGGTAAGAACATATCTCAGTATGGAAAAACACTGGCCTGTTCCTTTAAAGCTTGGGTGGAGATGGATCATCCAAATGAACAATGCTGGTTACAAAGTGGCATAAGGAAAACAAAGTCAATGTTTGAATGTGGTCATCACAAAGTGATGGGCAGAGCAAGGTGGCCAATGAATGTGGCTCAGCTACACCAGCTCTGTTTGGAGGAAGGAGGAGGTTTTGGAGAATGGACCAAAACGCCTACTGACTATTGTGAGAAGCTTGTGGAAGGAAATCCAAAACGTTTGACCCAAGTTACACAGTTTAAAGATAATTCTACCAAATATTAATGAAATATATGTAAACTTTTGATTTTGTAAAATGTAACAAAAGCATTTCTAAAAAAATGTATCTGTCAATTTTCTGGAATTTAGCAAATTCTAAATATTTTTTTTTATTCTACTTGACCAAAAAAAAAGAATGGTTATTTCTGGTTCCAGACAGTAAGACAATAATGTAAATGTGTCTTTTTCTAAAGTGTATGTAAACACTTGGTTCCCACCGCAGCTGAAAAAGGTGCTTCTTCTGAACTGTTGGTGATATAATGGCGTGGTCTGTGTGGGGCTCGCTGTGGCCATGACATGTGTTGTTAGTGTCACTGTTATGACAGAGAAATGAAAAGGGAGGTAGGTACTGTGTTTTTTGTGTGTATTGTACTCTGGGGGTCATTTCCTAAGCCTGGAGCTGAATTGCGAGTAGTACTTACATTAGCGAGTGTGTCGCTCCTGATTTACTGTTAGAATCTGTGCGTTTTATAGCTGCTGCAAATGTGACATGCAAATGACTTAACTGCACGAGCACAGTCTGTGCCAAACTGCTGTGGCTCTGACTCCTGAGCACCTTTGAGGGAACTCGCAGGAACAGCTTGTGCAGCTCGGATAAATGCTGTATGACACTGGTTAACTTAGTCTAAGTAGTTATCTGGTTAAACCCACATCCTCCAGAGACTTCCTGAACATCGTCTGTATGCAGAAGATATAAGATAATGCTCATGTACCAACATGGGGGTTTGGAGATGAAATATCAGAGAATATCAGAAGTCATTTTAAATCACATTCTAGTTAATACACAAAACCGTTCAACCGTATGAATATGTCAGTATATGTCTTTCACATGTGGATCCCACGCCCCTGCCAGCTGTTTACGGGGGATTCCTGGTGACTCAGTCTCTCCAGTGCTGCCCAGAGCTCTCTCACTCCTCATGTAGCTTTTACAGCCCCAGACTTCCCCACAGTCTGTTTGCACAACTCACAACTCACACAAAATCACCACAACAGCTGCCTTTAGCCCTGTGCACAACGGTGTCCAGATATGACCGCTTCATAAAGCTACTTTTGGATTGTACCAACACTTCAGCTCTGCCTGGAAGAGGAACCAAGGTGCACAAATGAAGACTAATAAGAGATGCACCAAATACGGAACAGGTCATTCAATGTTGCTTTTCTCTTTAATGCAAAGCTAAACTCCAAAACTGACTCAAGGCTGCTACAGCTAGTTCTCCTCTGAGATGATCACAGTCTTATGTCATCCCCCCAGCCCGAGGACCCTGAGGGTTTCCATTTCTATTCAAAATGCTGGAGTGGGGAGCATGTGACACCTTTTTGCCCTGGGCCCCAAGGCTTCCAATCATTTGCTTCACAAGAAGAATTACTTATGGGATGTTTTGTTTTGTTATTTTGATAATAACATTGTTGATCAACACACATTATGTATATTATATTTAAATCCTGCATGGCAAATAGTACATTCACTGCAGCAAATGGTCAAAAGGTAAAGCCAATATATTGAACTCACATGACTTTCATCATTTTAGCGTTTAGCATCTTTCACACTGAGCTTGTCGTCCGTGTTTTCACTCTTGTTTGAGAGTGAACTGATGCTTGTTAACTGTACTGTTACAGTGTCATCTCCCCAGAGAGCCACTCATAAAGCCTCTCTTATCTACAATAGTACTTCCAGAGGTAGTGGTGCTGATGACTAATGCAGTCATTTCTTATTTCATTAATGGGAAAACCAAGCAGTTTACTGAAGTGAATGAACAGCACATGTTATCCAGTCTTCAGTAAAATGCATATCATTGTGCTGTAAAACTTTCAACCAAACTAGCTTTTTATCAAGCAGGGCTAATAATGTAAAAGGGTGGTGTGTAGGTCCACTAGTGTGCTCGAGCAGAGTCTGTAGGTCGGACCACGCCCTGTGCTGAGGCTGCCCCTGCCCCCCCCCCAGTCTGAGCAGAGACAGAATGACTCACCAAAGTCTCCTCTATTGGGCCTCATGCCAGTCCCTTCACTACATGCCCTGCAACAGCCACAGTGCCAGTGATACTAGCACTGAGAACCAGCCGGGATCGCTCCAGCTTCAATTGTTTGGAAAAAAACAAACCATTAAAAATGTAGTTTTGAGAAACGTTGTGTTTGTAAGTGTGATTTATTTTGACCTTTAATTCAAATCTTGAATTGAAACCTTCTGTGCCAGCGTAACGAAAGCTGAAACCCACTAAACTGAAGACTTTTCCTCGGGTGGTTTTTCACTTCACGTTTTGTCATATTTTTGTTGTTTTTTGTTGTGTTTTTGTCGCTCTTTTGACGCTTTTCTTTGGTGCGTTTTCATCCTCATTTATCTCGTTTTCGTCGAAATGGAGAAAAAGTGCTCTGTTAAGGCAGGGCTTAAGTCGGAATAATTCATTTGATTCATTCATGCTTTTAGAAACAGACCATGTGAAAAATGGTGAAATGGTAAAATGGCCTCCGTCCCTCACATGCCCCCTCACATGCCCCCTCCATGCCCCCCCTTTAGAAGCGTGTCAGAACTGTTTTGGGAAATGGGGTGTGATCCTCTGCCTTCTCTCCCTCTCTCCATAGATATGTTTCAATCACAGCAGAGCTCATGAGGATGATGAAACTTAAAAACAGTAGGCCTAATTATGTTTATTACAAAAAGTGTTGGCAACTTATTACATGTTTAAAAGACCAAGTTCATAACAACAAACACGGTCTTCATTTTGCTAATATGATAAACACATGTTATAGGCCGTGTGCCCTGTTTAGAGGCTCATCCCGAATGCGTCTGTTGCCAAGGTGATGTTTGCTCAGCTTCTTGTGCGTCCCATAATAACAGGCTTAACATGGCACTTCCTGACTGGCTGTGTACTTCTTTAAACAGACTACAGCTTCCTCAGCTGAGAGAGGAAGTTCTGACTAACCACAGCGTGAGGGCAAACACTGTGTCGTTTCTAAGGCAACCAATGACTCATAATCACTATATAGACTTATCGTTCAATAAATAACCGTTACGTTAGTTTCATTGGTCCTCAATAACATCGTTTACACTGAGCTCATTTGCATCCATTGTCCCACACGTGCGCTCTAAACATACACTCATCCATCCGGGCCTATTGTGCATGTTTTTAGTGGTGGGGAAACCGGAGTAACCGATGTATAACCTGAGAATGTTCCGCAATGTGGCTTTAAAGGGGGGTGTTCTGCAAATTGGACTTTTCCAAGCTTTCCATCATGTTTTTCTGTCACTCCCTCATTAAAAACATGGCTGAAGTGTTGCCTTGGCACATTCACGTATTTCTGAGTAATCTGTAAAAACTCTGATGGCGGCCATTTTAGGGATAGGTTTGCCTGAGTCCTCCTAGGAACGCCCCCACCTCCTGGAGACGCCTCCGAGCTTTGGTCACCAGCCGAGTAACCAACCACTGCTCCTCAGCAGAACCCCCTCCCCGCTGATGCCACAGACAGCGTGTGGAGGGGGCGTGTCTAAAGGCTCAGAGGTTCTTAAAGAGACAGAGGCCTATTTTGTCACTTTTTTGTCATATTTTTTTTGTCATTTTTTTTTAATCATATTTTTGTCACATTTAAGTCATTTTTTGTCATTTTTTGTCATTTTTTTGTCATTTTTTTTTGTCATATTTTTGTCACATTTTTGTCACATTTTTGTGACATTTTTGTCATTTTTTTGTCATTTTTTTGTTATTTTTTGTCATTTTTTTGTCACATTTTTGTCACATTTTTGTGACATTTTTGTCATTTTTTTGTCATTTTTTTGTTATTTTTTGTCATTTTTTTGTCACATTTTTGTCATATTTTTGTCACATTTTTGTCATTTTTTTGTCATTTTTTTGTCATTTTTTTGTCATTTTTTTGTCACATTTTTGTCACTTTTTTGTCATTTTTTTGTCATTTTTTTGTCATTTTTTTGACACATTTTTGTCATTTTTTTGTCATTTTTTTGACACATTTTTGTCATTTTTTTGTCATTTTTTTGACACATTTTTGTCATTTTTTTGTCATTTTTTTGTCATTTTTTTGTCATTTTTTGGTCATTTTTTGTCATTTTTTTGTCATTTTTTGGGTCACATTTTTGCCATATTTTCGTCAATATTTTCTCACTTTTTTGTCACATTTCCATAATTTTTTTCCATTTTCAAGACATTCACTACAGCCATTTTGAGAGAGACATTTTATACAAGGCAGTTATTCTAATTGACTGCATTTACAGACCGACAGAAGGTTTGCCATCATTGTAGTGTGATATACACTGGTGCTATGGGACTGACAAAAGCAGAACACCCCCTCTTTAAAACATGAAATCACACTGTAACATGCAGCAGGTGAGCTTAAAGTAGATCTTTCTCTCTTAATAATCTCATGATCACATTTACTGCCTGCTTACATGCTTTGTACTGCAGTAATAACCGCCTGTGACACTGTGACTATTCTTAGAAACTCATGATTTCCCTGTTGCTCCTCTTTCTCTCCTTATCCGCCTCAACACTTGTACCTCGCATTCTCCAGAGCAGCATCAGCGCAAACTGCCTGCGCTGTGTGTGAAGGAGAATCCATGAAATCACAATAAAGACACACATAAGAGCTCAGGCTTTGCTTTGGAGACACTGCGTTTTCCTAGTGTGTCCATATATGGTGAAGACGGGACTTTCTGCGCATCACAATCAAAAGTAGAGCGTTTTTCTGGAGTGGTTTTGCCCCTGCGCGTCATGCCCAGACTCCAGCCATGGCCCCTGCATTCCGCTAACTCTGTAATAACTGACCCACATTTCAATCCGTGCTAAGCTAGCGGAGCCCGCACGCGCACACCCTACCTGGACTGGAGGCCGGTCTGGTCTGGTCGGGTTCGGAGTTTGGAGACGGTCTGGCAGAGGCTGGTCAGCGGCGGGGACTCGGAGCTGCAGCCGGAGCAGAGAAGCGTCGAGTCGGTGGAGCAGTGTGGAGAAGAGGCGCAGTTTAAAGCCCAGGAAGACACTCCCCGTTACGACACTCCCCCCGGACACAGCAGACACAGCCCCTCCAGAGCTGACGGAGCACACATGGATCTGCAGTGAGTGACTGGGGAGAGGCTCTGCAGAGAGGCCGGGGCAGAGCGCACTGGGGCAGAGCGCACTGGGCCTGGGGAGGTGCGCACTCTGGTGGCGCAGAGTGAGAGAGCGGATTCTTAAAGTGCAGGACCGGCCCTGGGCATAGGTGACCTGGGCGGCTGCCATAGAGATCCATCTGCTGGAGGGGTGACACATGGTCATTTTCTTTTTTAATGCTGCTCCCGCCATCTACAACATCGACAGCTTTTGAAAAACATGATAAAACAGTCACTTCTCTCTCAATTATAATAATGATGATTAAACCAGGCTTTTCACATCCAAAGTGTGTCTAAGAGGACTCGTATGGCAAAAAAATGAAATCTATGAAAATTATGCCTTTTGGCTCAAGATATTTCAGAAAAGGCTTGAATAATACATGAAAACTACTACTTTTAATGTATATATTTTTTCTTTACATCTGTCTTTATGTGTTTTGTTTTTGCAACTGGTTTCGATAATGTCTATTTTTTTCAATAAAGTTCTATTTTCATACTAATTATCCACCTGTGTTTCCAAGTCCATTAAAGGAATGGTGAGCCTTACAGTTGTTTCAAGTCGGCATAGCATCTCTAGATCATTTAGAGCAGGGGTCACCAACGTGGTGCCCGCGGGCACCCAGGGGCCCTTTGGGACTTTTTCTAAAGTGTAAAACACTTCATTTTCTTGAATCTGATTCTTAAAATTACAGTTATTTCGGTTCTTGTGACACACTATGAGTTTAAGATAAAGCTATTTTAACATAATATTGAGGTCAATATCCTATAAGTGAACATTTAAGTCTTTAGGATTTATTTTTTACTGGTAGCCCTCGGACAACTGGATGCTCTTAAAGTAGCCCTCAGCTGAAATAAGGTTGGTGACCCCTGATCTAGAGTATAAATAATCCATGGTGTACATTTTAGACCACATAGTTTCATTTTTTAACACAAAGTACGGCCAAAGCACATTGTACTGCAGGAGTGTTTGTCCCTTTTACACAATTATTTTGCCCAATTTGTTGAATATCCAAATGTTACTCCATCCCTCGACTTAATCTAATGTGTTTTGAAATGATAAATGGTAAATGACTTGTCCCACTTTCACTGTATAGTGTCGTTCACATGAAAACAAGGGGGACTTTTTATTTTATATCTTAAAGGAATTGACAACATGTTCACTATAGTTGATTATAAATGTTTCAATCCGCTCAGCCTGAGGGGAACAGTCGTCTTTGGGTGTTGCCTAACCCGGAAACAAACCAAAATATAGTTAGATATTTGTTCATTTGAAAGAGGACGATGTCATTTCATAAAACACATATACAGCTGTATCTGTAGTCCCCCGGCCATCATGTAAAAAAGCATTTATTTATGGCATAAGATAAAAGTCCTAATGAAGACATACGTATACAGGGGGAGGATAATGTATGTGAACGCGTTTCCTCACATTTCTGCCTAAATTGGTCATAAAATGTGTAAATCGTGTCTGCTTAAACTAATGCCACCCAAACATTTACATGTCGTCATATTTGTTATTGGCCATGACACGTATAACATTCAATAACATTCCCAGGACAGTGAGGAATAACTGAACCCAGGAATCTCACTGAACTGAACTGTTTTTTAGAGGGAATGGTCCAAGATTCATCCTGGTCGTGGTGAGCGTCTGATCTGCAACTACAGGAAATGTCTGGAGGAAGTTATTTAATACAAGAGTTCACTTACTTATTCCACACTGTTGTGAATGTCTCTGCAGAACATCACCAGGATTCTTCACAGTTTTGGTGCTGGTGTGCTCTTCCATTTCTCTTCCACTCTTGACATCGTGTGTTCCTCCCAAACTATTCCACTGGACAAATATTCTATGGACGGCTGTTTTGCTGCTGTAAATAGTTTCTTAGTTTATGCCACAATTATTTTGGTTAAGTTATTCATTTTCATAATAATCGTTTTGGTATGTGTCATATTTTCTTCTATATTACGACGCTGCACACCGTGGTGCATTATGGGGAGTGCAGTTCACAGAATGGACCGTTTTTGGACCTTTCTATAATCACCTGTATGTCTTGTAATGTCTGTTTTTACTCACTTAAGAGATTGTAATGGCACATTTTGGTCTGCGTGGATTTTATTATTGGCATTGTTTCGGATCACTATTTTTGGAAATAAAAAGGGGAACAAAAAGGGGGGGAAATAGTTGTATCCATAATGACCATCATCACATTTGGTGGAAAAAGGGGGAATCTTGCAAGCCTGAGAACTCCATCCTAACTTTGGAATACGGGGGTGGCAGCATCATGCTGTTGTTTTGCTGCATTAGGGACTGGTGCGCTTCACAAAATAGATGTACATCATGAAGAAACAACACTGTGTGGAAATATTGGAGCAACATCTCAAGAGATCAGACAGGAAGTTCAAGCTCTTCCAAATGGACAATTCCCCAAGCAAACTGTCGTGTCGTAGCAAGTTATGATTTTTTTAACGTATTAATTGTCTTGGAGAGTAAATACTACGCCGAAAGGAAAGGCAAAGGGACAGAGGGATATTGTACATCCAATTATACAATGGGAAAAAAAAAAATCACTCAAACTTGGGTTTACATACTGTTTAAAGTGGCGCTAGCCCACAGTTAGCTTTGCCCGTTAGCCTGTTAGCTTCTTCTTCGTGATTCCATTAGTGTGTATTGGTGGCTCCGGTCCGGTGGCAGTCAAGTTGCAAACATGGTTTTCTGTCCTGAGACACCAGGGGGCGATGAAAGACCCTCCAATCATCCCATAACACTTGTATTTCCCCCACAGGGACTACGGAAAGGATTTATTAAGGTAAACACGTTACTTAGTGCTGCTTTGAGGAAAACAAAGTCAATGTTTTGATGTGGTCATCACAAAGTCCTGATCTCAATCCAGTTCAAATGTCTGGACAGAGATGAGAATCTGAAAAGCTGAAAGTGTGCATGCAGGACAGCCTCATGTGTCTCAGTTACACCAGTTCTGTTTAGAATGATGGACCAAAATTCCTCCCAACTATTGAGAAGCTTGTGGAAGGGTTTTCAAAACGTAGTTTTAAAGCACTGCTACCAAATATTATTGAAATGTTTCTTTTGGTTTTGTAAAAAGTAATAAAAAATTGTACAGAAAAATCTATCTCTCACTCTTCTGGAATTTGACAAATAGAAATAATGTTTAAATTTCTGATTGATCTAAAAAATAATAATGCAAATGTGTGTTTTTTTGTAAACATATGGTTCCCATTGTAGATACAGTGCAGTTGTCGGGCTCTCCCTGTAAAGTAAGGTATATATCAGTATATTAAGGTATATATCCGCTTGTAAGGAGCAGTGGGCCACGCCCGGGAACCCATCTCCACATGTGAAGCCAGGCTGACGGTCACAACCTCCTGGCTTAAGGATTCCTCTATTGTACATGTTTTAGTGGTACAGAAACCAGAGCACACAGAAAGGCCTCGTCTGATAGAGAGATAGATAGATAGATAGATAGATAGATAGATAGATAGATAGATAGATAGATAGATAGATAGATAGATAGATAGATAGATAGATAGATAGATAGATAGATAGATATGGAGTCAATATTTATTGACTAGGTTCGGGAGCAGGACTACGCCTCAACCTATCACACTTTGCACACCAACCACTCTTGCTTTCACCTAACCACGCCTCTAATTACTCACGAGCCAATATATGCCAAGCAAAGCCTCGTCATCTCAGTTTGTTTGAAACTGACGACTGTCAGACGCGGTCCGAGGGCGCAACACACCAGGAAACAATATACGCGTAAAATGCGAAAGCATTCCACTCACCATCCGTGTAGGCAATTCCTACTGCATCCTCCGTGCAACAATGGCGCCTTGAGCGGCGCCGCTCCAGGCCCGTTCTCCTTCCGGCTCCACGAGCCCTCTCTTCTCGCCAACACGCACCGGCAGCCCGCTCTTCCAGCTACTCAACGTCCGCACCGCTACGGTCTTCGTCCAGGCCGCCCTGCACCCTCGTCACGCCGTCTACAGGAGCTGCTCTTCCCACTACCCGGCCTCGCGCGCAGCGCGTGTACATCGTGTTCGAGAGTTTTTTCCCTTCGCGGATTCACCGGTCTCCTTCCTGCTCGTGGTCAGGCCACCGCACGCCAGCAAGGCTTCATCCGGAATTCACCCGCTACAGTCTAGGTCGGTTATTCCAGCGCTTCTTCGCCCCCCGCCCCCCGCTAAACCCCCCAACCCCCCCACCACCACCTGCAAATGCGCATATTTACAACCAATTTTCCTGCTCAAGCATTCAGCCTCTGTTTACACTGATATGCTATGGATGTTCATTCCATTTCGGCATTTCGGTGCAAAATCAATTATGCTTTGCTAACTCTGGTATCTCTGCTCCTGCTAGCTCATGTTGTAACACCTGTAAGGTCATGATACCTCAGCTCTTGCTAGCTTATGTTATCAGCTCGTGTTAGCTCATGGTTACCTCAGCTCATGCTAGTTCTGCTTCTGTTAGCTCATGCTATGTCAGCACCCGTTCGCTCATGCTATGTCAGCACCCGTTCGCTCATGCTATGTCAGCACCCGTTCGCTCATGCTATGTCAGCACCCGTTCGCTCATGCTATCTCAGTACCCGTTAGCTCATGCTATCACAGCTTCTGTTAGCTCATGCTATCTCAGCTCCCGCTTACTCAGCTCTGCTATCTCAGGCTGTACCGGCTGTGCTAACTCATGTTATCTTGGCTTCTGCTAACTCAGCCCCGCTGTCTCACATTAGCAGTTATCTGCTAACTTGGTCATTCCTGCCATCACATGCAGAGATTACGACTCCGGACGGGAGTCGTCACACCGCGCACGTCTCCATGTGCTTCTTCACACCCTCTCTCCACCTGAGCAGCAGCGCGCTCAGGAGTCGACGCGCTCGCGTCTCTCCTCGCGTTGCCCCGCCTCTTCCTTCCCAACCCTCTCCCCACAGCCCCTCTCTCCACCTGAGCAGCAGCGCGCTCGGCAGTCGACGCGCTCGCGTCTCTCCTCGCGTTGCCCCACCTCCTCCCTTCCCCGACCCTCACCCCACAGCCCCTCTCTCCGCTGGAGCAGCAGCGCGCTCAGGAGTCGACGCGCTCGCGTCTCTCCTCGCCCCCCCTCCTCCTTCCCAACCCTCTTCTGCCGGCGCAGCAGCGCGCTCAGGAGTCGACGCGCTCGCGTCTCTCCTCGCCCCACCTCCTCCTTCCCAACCCTCTTCTGCCGGCGCAGCAGCGCGCTCAGGAGTCAACACGCTCACGTCTCTCCTCGCGTTGCCTCGCCTCCCCCTTCCAAACCCTCTCCCCACGGCCCCCCTCTCTGCCGCAGCACATCCAGTAAGTGTCTCTCCAGGATGTGACATCGTAGACTAGACGGCCGCGGGCACTGCTTTCAAAAGCATCGGATCTTCTTCACCTGGTTAGCTTTGGTCGAGTGGAGCGCTCCCCCAAGCCCTCAGCAGCACGTGTTCGGCCTTCACTCACCCATCCATCCAGTTAGTCCCCGCCCTTCCCAGTTGGCCCCCGTCCATCCAGGTAGCCCCCGCCCTCCCAAGTCAGGCCCCGCTGCCTCCCCCTCCGTCCATCCAGTTAGTCCTCGCCCTCCCCAGTCAGCTCCCCCCCCCCACACTTCCTCCACCCCCTCGCTCCCTCAACCCTCTCGGTAGCTAGCACATCCTAGCTTCCCTCATCCCCTTCGCTTCCTACGTCAGTGTGCATAGGATTCGTCGCGCAGCTCGCTTCTTTCCTAGCACTTTCTGGTCTTCTTCTTCCCCCTCCCCACAGCCTCCCCCAGGCCGGAGCCACACCACGGCGTGGAGTCAACGCGCAGTCTTTCTGGCCAATCTCAGTGCCACTCTCCGCTGCCTGGAGCCAGTGCCCACGGACCGTCGCTTCACCGCCCGATGCCAGTGCCTGCGGCCTGCTGATTCACCGCCTGGCGCCAGTGCCCGTGGTCCACCGATCCGCTGTCTGGTGCCAGTGCCCGTGGTCCACTGATCCGCTGTCTGGTGCCAGTGCCCGTGGTCCACCGATCCGCTGTCTGGTGCCAGTGCCCGTGGTCCACCGATCCGCCGTCTGGTGCCAGTGCCCGTGGTCCACTGATCTGCCGTCAGGCGCCAGTGCCCGTGGTCCACCGATCCGCCGTCTGATGCCGGCTTCCGGACCATCTGGCCTTCCGAGATGATCGACCTCAAATGTATCTGCTCGTCTTCTGCTGCGTACGAGATTTTCCCCATTGTCATACCCGCTCTTCTTTGGGGGTTGAGTGGTTAGGCAGATGCATCCTATTCATTCCGACAACTCTGCAGCCGCTGACATAGGACATTCTCGCTGCCCCGTCATTTTGCAATTCCTGCTAGGCTCGCCTCCGTCTCCGTCATTGATATGTTTAAGCGCAGATGTTTGGCGCTAAACTCCGACATTCACCCTACGCCAGTTCCTCCATTGTAAGCCATAGTTACCCTTAGATCTTTCCCTCTCTCATCTGACTGTTGTCCACAAGGGCCATTCCCTAGCGCTGGCTTTAGTCTCGCTGTCTTCGTACCTCATTGGATGGAACAGCTTCGAGTCACGTCTTTATATTCATCGCATTCCTCCCGGCGCTGATCGCCCCGCAATGTCTCACTCTCACAACCCTATGCTGCTCAAGGATGACTGAGATTGAACCTCGCACTCTACCAACGTGTTCTCCACTCATCTTCTTGCCTGCTGCATAAGCATTCTGTTCCAGGTACATCACCCCCGCAGTCTACCATTCTTCGGAACGCATGTTCCTTTGGGCTTTCGGGTTCTGCGATATTCCGGCTAGGCGCAGTAATTCAGCGTCTATGACTTGTCCAATCGTCCGAGGTTATCAGACCCTACTATTCATGCTTCTGACTCGCTAATTCCACTTGAGTGCTGGAGCTCAGGAGTTAAACTGATCTGCCTGGGCCTTCTTTCCCTATCCGTCTAACCATTCCGCCTTGATTCTTCCATCAGCCCTACAAACATCCGCTTAAGTGCATTTTGCTACTTTTGTATCAATCTCATCTTTGCACAATCCTCCGTTCCCTACCAAAGCCCGGGAGGATGGCATCAAGAATCCGTAAGCATTTCCGCAAGATTCTACGCCCATCTGGTATATCCTACCCACTGACCTGTCAACTCGTTTGGTATCGGGGTGGCTTCCGCTGCACCCAGAGCAGGCTTTCTTACCATATCATTTAGACCCTTAGTCGTCGGTCCTCTAGGACATTTCTCTCTCATCCACCATCACGCTGCGATCTACGTCAAGCACATTCATTCTGTGTTCTTAATTCCTTCATTTTGGGGGTCCCGAATAGCTGGGTTCATCCGAGACGGAGCCCCCACCCACAGTCTCGCCCAGTTTCACTCTACACTATAACCTTGTGAATAAAATCTTAATTGCACTTGGTTGTGGCGTGGTCCTTGCTAGTGAAATGGAGTCAATATTTATTGACTAGGTTCGGGAGCAGGACTACGCCTCAACCTATCACACTTTGCACACCAACCACTCTTGCTTTCACCTAACCACGCCTCTAATTACTCACGAGCCAATATATGCCAAGCAAAGCCTCGTCATCTCAGTTTGTTTGAAACTGTCGACCCCACCCTCCCTCCCTTCATGTCTGATCCATTTCAGCAATGATTCTCCTGCTTAGAAGGGGGGTCCCGAATAGCTGGGTTCATCCGAGACGGAGCCCCCACCCACAGTCTCGCCCAGTTTCACTCTACACTATAACCTTGTGAATAAAATCTTAATTGCACTTGGTTGTGGCGTGGTCCTTGCTAGTGAAAGATAGATAGATAGATAGATAGATGATACTTTATTGATCTCACAGATGGAGATTCGATGAGAGAGCATCCGGCAGCAGCACCCGTTCAGTGCGCACCACGCTGGGGTTCAAGGCTGTGGCCCAGCGGTGAAGCACGAGCACTAACCCAGGATGCCATCGAGCACTGACGTCCGGTGCAGTGGGTGAGAGGTGTTTCTCCTTCACCTCCTGCTTGCACCATCTGGCCTCTGTCAGGAGTTCTACACTATTTCAGAGCCCACATTATTTCACATACGGGAAAAGAAGCTGCTTATCATCGGGCTGCTGTGTGGTCAGAACCTGCTCTGATGCCCACTGAACGTTTTCTATTCCCATATTCTGCAGACCACAAGAGTAGCAGAGCACCACAGTCTGCTCCACACCTGGAGCTTTCACATCTCCACTAATGGACCACACTTTGAATGACAGTGTTCAGAGTTGTTGTTGCTTCTCATGGTTAATGGATTTGTAAGAAGATGTTTTTCTTCGCCAGTGTCCAGGCCCGAGCACATGAGCCCCGACCCCAGGCCTGGCTCCAGGGGGGGGCCCCGACCCCAGGCCTGGCTCCAGGGTGGGGCCCTGGCTGTCCACGCTTGTGTTCACGTTCTAGAATGTGATGAAATCAAAATCTCAGATGGACGGCAGGGGCCAAAGCAATTCTGGTAGAGAAACGAATGTTATACTTATAAGATAACAAATGTTATACTTATTATAATAATGAAAATAATAATACTTATTATAATAATAATAATAAAAATAATAATAATAATAATAATAATATATTATATTACACCTTTACGAGGAAATAATTTCACTTTAGTTCATACAACAGTCCCGATCAAAAGTTTAAGACCAAGTAGAACTTCAATATGGAAGAAGAAATAAATGTTTTATTGAAAACAATTAAAGGGATATATTTAATGATTTTGTTTTCAGTGCATGTCACAAAAACATCCTGGGGTTGTGTTTGAAGCCATTGGCGCATGAAGGACTCCTCTGAGTAGGTCAGGGTTCCTCTGAGTGGGTCAGGGTTCCTCTGAGTGGGTCAGGGTTCCTCCATGCTGAAGTTACTGAAGTTACCAGGACATGCTCACCATGTCTTGCAAAGGTCCTCCTTCTATTGTAAGTGCGAGACGTGAAGTGCAGCCACTAAAGATTTCCCCTTATTTTTCTGGGAAGGGCTTAGGACCAGACACAGGTAAACGACGGTAACATTTTGTAAGCCACTATTGCATTTTCTAACCAACAAAGAGTGTTGAGGTTATAACCAAATATCTGCAAAAAGCATAACATGACTTTAAATGTGTGCCACATCTTCTATCTGCCTGACAGAAGATCTATGCCGTCATTGTGCTGTTCGATGGCAGCAGGTGTGTCATTGCTGTGGGTATTTTGCCACTTTCAACATTTGACAAAGAAAAGGTGAGGCTATGATTTATGATGTGATCCATCAAACTTACCCAAATGCATGGCCATCTGCTGTGTGTCATTCAGACTGAAGTGCTTCATTCATGAACCTAACACTATATACACTATACATGACACATACACTATATCGTCTGACAGGAAGGCCCCGGCACAAAAACATGCATTCATTGTAAAGTGATTTTGTAGATTTCAGAGATTATTCATAGTTCATCAGTGAAAGCTGATGAAAAACCCACAAAATAATGGCTCATCCAACACCGTGGAGGAAATTCACTAAGTCAACTCATTCATTAAGTGCTTTACAGCAACTTCCCATTCTTCCAAATACACACACACACACACACACACACACACACACACACACACACACACACACACACACACACACACACACACACACACACACACACACACACACACACACACATATAAATAGATATCAGCCAAAGGCTAAGCTAAAAATGTGGCTCTTGAGCTGCTCTTAAAAACATGAACGTTCTGCAGTCCTGAGCTCCTCCGTTCCAGAGGAGCGAAGGGGCCGTGAAGGTTCATAAGGTAAAAGCAGTTCTGAAAGATAAGAAGGACCAAGACCATTAAGACATTTAAAAACCATTAAAAGAAGTTTAAAATCGATCCTGAAACACACGGGGCCAATGCAGCGATTCTAAAACCGGTGTAATGTGGTCCCGCCTCCTGGTCTTCGTCAGGTGTAATGTGGCCCCGCCTCCTGGTCTTCGTCAGGTGTAATGTGGTCCCGCCTCCTGGTCTTCGTCAGGTGTAATGTGGTCCCGCCTCCTGGTCTTCGTCAGGTGTAATGTGGTCCCGCCTCCTGGTCTTCGTCAGGTGTAATGTGGTCCCGGCCTCCTGGTCTTCGTCAGGTGTAATGTGGTCCCGCCTCCTGCTCTTCGTCAGGTGTAATGTGGTCCCGCCTCCTGGTCTTCGTCAGGTGTAATGTGGTCCCGGCCTCCTGGTCTTCGTCAGGTGTAATGTGGTCCCGCCTCCTGGTCTTCGTCAGGTGTCATGTGGTCCCGCCTCCTGGTCTTCGTCAGGAGCTGCTGTAAACCTGAGATCCTCTTTTTGGCAAGAGCAGAAAGCAGGGCATTACAGTAGTGGAGACGACTGGTGATAAAAGCATGCACTAGTGTCTCCGTGTTGGCCCGAGAGAGAATGGGGCGACTCATGTTCTTTAGATCTTTGTGATATTCTTAATGTGTGGAATAAACGCCAGCTCAGAGTCAAAGATCACGCCCAGGTTCTTCACCTGTGAGGAAAGTTTTCTGCCATCCAGGATTTGATTCTAAAATGCAGTTAAAAAGTGCATCTATTGGCCTGGTGTCATCAGGAGACATGGAGATGTATAACTGTGTATCATCAGCAGAACTGTGAACGTGACCCCGTGTCTCCTCATGACATCACCGAGAGGAGCATATACAGGTTAAAAAGCACTGGGCCTAAGATCAAACCCTGGGGCACACCACATGTGATTTTATGGACCTTAGAGGAGCAGGTATCCAGTGGGCCCCACCCACACTCTTTGAAAATAAACTAGTCCTGGGGCTTTAGGGACTGCTCTTATGTCATAACACATCACATCTTGAAAACACCAGAGCAGAGGAAAGACAAACTGGAGGGTGTTTACTGATCTGTGCTGTCTTTGCAAGACTTCTACACTCAAAGATGTTACTGTTTAACAAAAGACCAGGTTCTTCTTCACCTCAGGCAGGAGATACAGAACACGCTGCCTCACACAAAGCTTCTTTGCATCTGTAATAAGGTTGTTGAACAGCATTAACATGGACAGACATTATGTGACATTTACCATTGTGTCTATTAGTCGCACTTGTTTGTACCTTTGCATTATATAAGTATGTAATTATGTTGTGTATTCATTGATTCATCTTGGTTTTCTAACAAACCAGAAGGTTTGGAACAGCATTGTTCAATGTTCATAAAAATGACTTGAAATTGAATCTTGAATTTCAGTTGCTCGTCTTTTCAACAACATTCTACTCTGTTTGTGCAGATGTTTACATGATTTGATCAGAGAAGCTGAAGTTGAAGTTTAGTGTTGAAATAAACAGATGATGAATAGAAGAGCATCCACCACACGGGACGTCTACAGTGTGATGTGACACGTACCTTCATGAACCCCATGTGTGTGTGAACATGCACTCTTCCAAAAAAACAAATATATAAAAAGTATCCCAGGAGGCCTCATTCTTAGAATAATAAAATAATAATTAAAAACAATTCTGAAACTTCAACATAAGTATGACTACAGTGGGAGGAAACGCTTTGGAATTTCTCACATTTATGCCTAAATTGGTCATAAATTCAATATAATATATAAACTGATCTTTATCAAAATCATAAGAATGAATAAACCGTGTCTGCTTAAACTAATACCACCCAAACATTTACATTTTATCTGATTTTTATTGACCATAACATGTAAACATTCACAACACAGCGTGGAAAAAGTAAGTGAATGCCCAGAAATCTCACTGAACTGCAGCAGGTTTGTGAGAGGAATGGAAGAGTCAGATATTTAATACAAGGGATTCCACGCTGTGAATGTCTCATGTTCTTCTGCAAAAGATCTTCATAAACTTGTGAATAAATTCTTATAGCATAGTGTAAAGATGTTGATGTGCTGTTCCATGTTTTCTCTTCACATGACGTCATGTGTTCCTCCCAACACTTCAGCTTTGGTTTAAGAGCACTTGATGCTCCACAGCTCCTGGACAAATGTTCAGTGGACTGTTGGACTCAGAGTTGAATGTTTGGGAGGAACACACAACGTCATGTGAGGAGGAAGAACAGAACAGCACATCATCATCGTTACACTGTGCTCACTGTGAAGCATGGTGCAGGAGGTGCAGGAGGTGCAGGAGGTGCAGGAGGTGCAGGAGGTGCAGGAGGTGCAGGAGGTGCAGGAGGTGCAGGAGGTGCAGGAGGTGCAGGGGAAGCCTGGTGTGGGGCTGCTTTGTTGCCTCAGGGCCTGGACAACATCCTATCATCAATAGAAGAATTTACTCACACGTTTATAAAGATATTTTACAGAAAAACCTGAGACATTCACAACAGCGTGGAATCCCTTGTATTAAGTAGCTGGCGTACTCTTCATTTGCAGCAATAACTGCTTTCCTTGCAGATTAGGCGCTCACAATGATCAGGATGAATCTTGGTCCATTCCTCTTTACAAATCTGCTGCAGATTTCTGGGCATTCCTTTGCTTTTTCCACGCTATCGTGTGAATGTTTACATGTTATGGCCAATAAAAATCAGATCAAATGTAAATGTTTGGGTGGTATTAGTTTAAGCAGACACTGCACACATTTAGTAACCAATTTAGGCAGAAATGTGAGAAATTCCAAAGCGTTCACAGACTTTTTCGTCTGTACTTCTTGAACGTACTTTATATAATCAGTTGCACATGAGAAAATCATCTGGATCCATAACCAGTGGACACTGCAGCGTGTGTCTTGGTGAGCCGTGCTGCAGCTGACAGGAAGTCCAGTAACCTTTAACATCTCACATCGCTCAGACACATTTCCACTTACACACTGAGTGCACTTCAACAGATGATGAGGTTTCAATGCCAGGAACAGGCTTCGCTGTGTATAAGCCTGAATTGGAAATTATTAATTGCCCAAAACACAGGCCATTGGAAGGTGTTCTTCAAAACATACATTAGATGGCATTTGAAGACCATATTTTGCTTGGAGAAAAAAGAAAAAGTAATAGCAGTAGGACGGACACTTCATCTATCAGGCCACATGTGTGAGTTTGTGATTGAGGTCAGACATATTGGATGTGAATGAACAGGCCTTTGAGTTCACACAGATAACCTCTCCCTGGGTGACAGAGCCTCTCACACTATAGTGTCAAGAGCAGGGCTGTGCAATTAATCGAAATTCGATTACGATTTTGTTACAACAGTAAACGATTACAAAATTAGCATAATCGCAAAAAATCGATTATATATATATAATTTTTTTTTTCTTTTTTTTTTTTTTTAAATTTTTGGATTTTTGTCACTTTTTTGCTGGATTTTTTTCTTTTTTCCTGCTGGATTTTTGTCTTTTTTTGCTGGATTTTTGTCTTTTTTTCTGCTGGATTTTTTGTCTTTTTTTGCTGGATTTTTGTCACTTTTTTAATGGATTTTTGTCATTTTTTTGCTGGATTTTTGTCACTTTTTTAATGGATTTTTGTCATTTTTTTGCTGGATTTTTGTCACTTTTTTAATGGATTTTTGTCACTTTTTTTGCTGGATTTTTGTCACTTTTTGCTGGATTTTTGTCATTTTTTTGATGGATTTTTGTCTTTTTTTTTGATGGATTTTTGTCACTTTTTTGATGGATTTTTGTCATTTTTTTGATGGATTTTTGTCACTTTTTGATGGATTTTTGTCATTTTTTTGATGGATTTTTGTCACTTTTTTGATGGATTTTTGTCACTTTTTTGATGGATTTTTGTCACTTTTTTGATGTTGATGTTTGTTTTAAAGGCAACAAATAATCGTTTGAATAATCGTGATTTCAATTATGACAAAAATAATCGTGATTATTATTTTTTCAATAATCGAGCAGCCCTAGTCAAGAGTTTCCCATCATCAAGGTCACACGCCAAGACATAATGGAGGGACAGAGTCTTGCAGTTGGCCTGAGGATGTGTTGGTGGAGGAGCTGTCTGGGGTGAGGGAAGTCTATAGGCCCTGCTCGTTGACCCAGTGCCCTGGTCCCGGATAAGCTGTAGCTATAGTGGGAATACTTCACATTTGTCACGAGCTTGTGTGTGGTCTTGATGTTTGTCCACAAGTGCCTGAAGCTTCTGAGATGTCAACAAAGCCAAGTGGACAGTAGCCTATTTGAAGACCACGACACATACACACCACATAGTTCCTGATGATGTTGTTACAGTCTCTCTGGGCAGCACAAATACCTATGGATAGAATATGGATAGAATGTGGCTGAAGTGTATTTTTGTTCCTATTTTGTTACATCAGGCCGGGCTGAGGTCCTATTTTTGGCCCGTATCCCTCCATCCCCGGAGCTGCAGTGAGACAGTGGAGTCTGATGCTATTTTCGTCCTGTCTCCTCTCGTGCACGCGCATATCAGAGCATCTGCCCAGCTGTGCGCGCGCATAACAAAACCCCTCCGCCTCAGGTGCGCGCACGGAGCCCGAGGGCGCGCGGGGGAGAGGTGGCTTATGGGATGCGAACTGCTCCAAGTCGCCGGCGGCAACAGCTCCACACACAACCGCAGCGAGCGAGGGACCTCAGCGGGGACAGACGCACAGCAGCGGGGGCAGACGACCGGCGCCGCGGTGTTCCTCCCACCCCCGGCACAGGATTTTAGCGCAGGCAGCGGGGAGATTGGAGAATCGGCGGAAGGCAGGCAGCAGGAAGGGAGGAAAAGTTGCGATCCCACGAAGCAGCGCGTGGGAGTGGGGACGCGGATCGTGACTGACTGAGGCAAGCCCCACTGTCTGTCTCGTCATGGCAGGTAAGTCAGTGAGAAGGTGTCTGTTAGCAGCGCCCGCAGCTCCTGACCGCTCTGTGTGTGTTTGTGCGGCCGTAAGAGGAGCTAACGCCAGCTAGCATCTAAAGTTAGCCCATGCTAACGTTAGCCGAGTGTCAGCGCCCATTGGCCTGTCCATGGGTGTTGTGCCATGCTAAGCACCCAATCACACTGGCTTCACTGGCGGCTACATGACAGCAGTGGTGCATTCTTACAGCCTGGTATTGTGCATTTGTACATCTGCTCTGGATTAGCATGCGTTAATGATGATGCACGTCTGTTCAAATGTATTGTACAAATGTGAAGCAAAAATAATACTATTACATTTAAATAGTCATTGACAAGTTATGTAACTTACTGTGGTGGCTGAACACTTGCTTGTCTAAATGTACTAATGCAATATAAACACGGAATAATTGTATGATACCGTTTAAGCACTTAATTGACCACACAGGAAATGCTTTTTCTCGGATGTGGGAACCGTTCTGTATGGGACGCAGAGATCGCCGCAACACCGGCTAATGCTAATGCTAGCGGTTAATGGCAAACGGTTGCTGTTTATTACAATCACCGCCCCGGCTAACATCTCTCTGCTAATATAGCGTTCTTCTACTGTAACACACAACTCTTAAGACGACACTTTGGTTCATGTACGCGTCAGAAATGGGCATAATCTTCCATTCATTCATTCATTCATTCAGATTTGTATGAGACTGACCGCTTCACGTCACAGTCCGCTGCACATGTTTCTTGAACATGCCATGACTGACTTGACAAGCAGCTGCTAATGTTCGCTCAACTGCAGGCTGGACCACTTCTTAGCTGCTTTTTAAGATCACCAGTGAATCAGCAGCATCCGTTCCAGAAATTAGAAGCTGAGTTGAGCCTGCCAATGAGCTCTTCAATGTGTCGCTTTAGAAGGTAAATCAGTGTTCAGATATCACAAATATCAGTTCTATTTGTTAGTTTCAGAATGGGAGACTCTGCTGGACGGTGGTGGCTCAGTGGTTGAGCTCTGACCCCTGTCATTGTGTCTTCAAGCAAGACACTTGACACACCTTGCCTGTGTGAATCTGGTGTAGTTGTTGCTGGCGGCTGGAGGATTGACTGCAGATGAATAGTACAATGTTCAGGGCTGTGCAATTAATCGAAATTCGATTACGATTTCGATTACAACAGTAAACGATTACAGAATTAGCATAATCGCAAAAAATCGCTTATTATTAAATTTATTTTTTTCCAATTTTTTTTTTCTAATTTTTAATTTTTGACTTTTTTTGCTGGATTTTTGTCTTTTTTTTAATGGATTTTTGTCTTTTTTTTGATGGATTTTTGTCACTTTTTAGCTGGATTTTTGTCACTTTTTAGCTGGATTTTTGTCACTTTTTAGCTGGATTTTTGTCATTTTTTAGCTGGATTTTTGTCACTTTTTTGCTGGATTTTTGTCATTTTTTTGATGGATTTTTGTCATTTTTTCTGCTGGATTTTTGTCACTTTTTTGATGGATTTTTGTCTTTTTTTTGATGGATTTTTGTCTTTTTTTTGATGGATTTTTGTCATTTTTTTTGATGGATTTTTTTTAAAGGCAACAAATAATCGTTTGAATAATCGTGATTTCAATTATGACAAAAATAATCGTGATTATTATTTTTTCAATAATCGAGCAGCCCTATGTTCAGGGATGTTTTATTATTTTCAGTAAGTGTAGGTGTGTGCATTGTTCTGAGCCTCTACAGCTGCTGCTTTCTTTAGCTAAACCCTGAACTATTAGTCATTCATTCATTCATTCATTCATTCAGCAGATCATGGCTGGGCCGTGTTCAGCTCTTTGCCTTGCTGCTCCGCTCAGAAGCGTGATTCATAAAACTGTGCTCGATGACTCAGTTTTGTCCTTGATGTTTCTGCAGCTGTGCCACTCAGCCCTGGACACTCCATCCGCCACAGTCTCCATACTGTATGTGAACGAGCCAAAGTCATGTTCAAAAATGTGCGTGTAGATGTCTTAGTTTTGCAGTGATGTAACGTTTCAACAGATCTGGGTTGTGGAAAAGGGGCGAGTCACACAAATGCGTTTCCAGTCTTCCCGATACCTAAAGCTGATTCATTAGGATCATTGTGTCGTGATGCCGGTTTCAGTGATGACTAAAATTTGTGGACCTCAAGCAGGTTAAGTTGGTGTTGCGTATTTTCTTCACCATCACACATTTGTAACTACCATTTAATCTTGGATTTATTTTTTTTATCCATTGAATTTCCCGGCTCAGACGTTCTCAATTTGGGCAGAGCTAATTAGAGCTTGTTTAATTCAGAAAAGGAGCATCGGGCAAATGATAGACATGTTATCGTCATGGCTCTTCATAATCGTCAGGTTCGCAGCCATACGAGCGGTCACTGTTATTGTTTACTTCCGCAATTTTGGCCGGATGTTTTGGTGAATGGTCGGCAACAGCTGACGCATCCAGGCCATATCAAATATGAAAACGTAAAATGCCTACCACGGCCAACGGATGTGACGACATCGAAATACAAGCTCAGAAACCACAGCTGAAACAACTAATCGATTAGTCATCAAGTATTTTAGGAATCGATTCATCGTTTTCTAGGAAACACAGTCTTAAATAGGTTTTTTATTTTTGAAGTAAACCCACTTTGTGTTTAAACGTTCACTGTTTTTCCACACTCAGAGGTTCTTACCTAAGCTTAGACGAGTTGATATGTACCTGTCGAGTCTTTGTGCCCGTGGAAGTGCTTGGTCGCTTCTAGCTTCACCCTGTTTGGAGCTATAGGAATATACTGTGAGAGGCCAATGCCAAAAACATCTTTGGTCTTTTTGCAGGACTGAGGGCCCACAGTTCTTCCATCCTGCGATATGTTCTTACCTAAGCTTAGACGAGTTGATTCGTACCGGTCTGGTCTTTGTGTGACTGTTAGCGTTGGAGCAGCGCGAAGTACACGTCACGCTAGGACCGGGTCTACAGTGAAGACCCCGCCCTTGGGCCCTGTTTGGCACGTGCTTGGTCAGAGCTGGGGAGGGGGAGTCTGTAACCCTGCCATGATCTCCTGCTCGAGCGTGGTCATTGTGGCAAACGGGGAGGAGTGAGCAGGAGGCGTCTTATTTATGCAGTCTATGGTTTGGACGAGTCAATGGAAGATTTTTGTTCAATTAAATTGGGGGAAAGCATTTGTTTTTATTTGAGCCCAGGTTTATCAATATTAGGGGAAGAAAATCGTTACCAATTTTTTTTTTTGCATATCGTCCAGCCCTAAAGGGGCATTTTCTCTTGGTGTACATTTTTTTGTACTGAATGTAGTTAGAGTTTGTAGAGGCTGATTTGCTTAATGCCCAAGTATGCACTTGTTGATGGGCCGCGGTGTAGGACCTGTTGGCGGCGTGTTTGCTCTTGTCTACGTTTACGGCAGATTGATGCTGCTCACTGATAACCGCTGCAGATGTGGGAACATTAATTGTATGCATAGTCCAAACAGCAGCAAGTCTTCTCAGGCATTTCTGCTTCCATGTTTGTACCGGTTTTGAGTTCAGTGAGTGATCATGGGATCATTCAGTAATGAACGAAAATACTTTTTAAACATAGGTCTAAAATTTAAGGATTAATATAAGGAGACGAAATATTTAGCAGTTTTCGGAGGATATTCCAGAACCTAAATAATTCACTCTGTGCCTAACGTTAGAATCAAGCTAACGGTAGCACCACAACCAGCGCAGTGATTTACTTAGTCTACTATTGGAGGCCATTTAATTCCACTTTAAGTTTTGCATATATGCGCTGAAATGCAGGCTGTTTGGCAAACCTACTCAATACCATTATCAAAATGATATTAAAAATATGTCGACCATTTGTGCTTTGTTGTTTCGTTAAAATAATGTGTTTGTGCCGTTATAGTTTGAGATATTGAGCTGTTTTGTGTTGCAAATCTTTCCGTTTGTGCTTGCTCTGTTTTTAAACTATTACAAATGTCAGTGGCGCGGCAACACACACTGCATGCAAAAAAGAATCGTCAATATCTAAAAAATGACAACGGCACAAACGATTGCCGTTATTTGTGTGTGAACGTGCGCTTAACGGTGAGCCAGCTTCACTCAGGTGTCTGGCCAGACTCGCCCTGAATATCTTTTAGTTTGGGCATGGGTCATACCAATGAAGACCACAGTACATGTAGTCTGTCTTTACAAGACGAGCAGGGAGGGGAACATGTTTGCTTTCTAAAGGCAGCAGCAGCTTGTGCCTCTGTAGAACTTTGCCTGAAGTCTTTCCCGTGCTCTTCAGGGGGGTGTTTGTCGTGCACTGGTACCACTCACACGGCGGCAGAGAGAGCAGCACAGTGGAGATCCAGCGTCACAGGGATAAACCCATCATATGTAGGGAAGGATCGCGCGGCATCAGTGCGACTCCAATACCGATAGGGGACAGTTAAGACTGGAGCTTATCTGTTCAAGTGGACCGGCAGATGTGGCCCTGGGGCCGTTATGATGCATGGTTTCAGGAACTCATCCCTATTCTTCCTGTAAAGTAGCAAGTGTTGCTGGACTTCAACTGGAAATGACTCTGCGGGTTGTGGGGCTACCGCTAGCTTGATTCTAACATTATGCACAGTCCATTTTGCTTTCACTGTTTGCTTATTGCCGTCATTCAAACGCCTGCTGTAAGAATTGCAATCCTAGGCTCGGTGCTTCTGCTGTTGAAAGCTTGCGCTAAATAAATCATGGTTTGTGATTTAAGTTTTTATGGCTCAATCTAAAAGCTGCAAAAACTGAAACCCAAGCTCTGACAGGTGTGGATTTCACTCTGTCAGCCCCATTGCCCGACACGACTGAGCCTGAGGCGTCCACGTGTGCCCTGATTTCTGATCCTGATTCTGTGCTTGGTGTTTGCAGGACCTGGAGGCGACATGCAGTGGTGCTTCTCTCAGGTGAAAGGGGCCATTGATGATGATGTTGCAGAGGGTAAGTGCAGCTCCACTTCTGCCCATGTAATAAATACAAAAAGTCATATTTGATCTAACATGATGTTTGTTTTAATTGTTATTTTTGCTGAAAATGTGGATATACAGTGGTGTGCAAAAGTTTGGCCACCCCTTTAACATTTCCACATTTTGCCACACTATGGACCATAAACATAAATATATTTAACTGAAATTTTATGTGAAAGACACACAATCGTGAAGTGAAATGAAATTTATACATGATTTAGATTTTTTTTTATAAATAAAAAACTGAAAAGTGTGGTGTGCAAAAGTATAGGCCCCCTTTCCTTTTAGTGAAACAATTGCCTTCAGAAGTTGCCTGATGATTTGTGAATGATCACATGTTGACCTACCTGTGTGTGAGCTAATGTCAGTTCAGATACAGCTGCTCTGTGATGGTCTCAGCTCTGTTATTAGTTACTATTGGGGCGCAGAAGCATCACTAAAAGGAAAGGGTGCCTATACTTTTGCACATCCCACTTTTCAGTTTTTTATTTATTTAAAAAAAAAAATCAAAATCATGTATAAATTTCACTTCACGATCGTGTGTCACTTAATGTGTGTCTTTCACATAGAATTTCAGTTAAATATATTAATGTTTAGGGTCCATAGTGTGGCAAAATGTCAAAGTTAAAGGGGGGCCCAAACTTTGGCACACCACTGTAGATCTTGAAGCATGTGTTCTTGGGCCGCATATGTGCAAAGTCAGAATTTTTGCTTTAACCTTGACTTATTCTTTATTCTTTATTCTTTATTCGGATCCCCATTAGCGCCCACAAGTGGTTGCTTGTCTTCCTGGGGTCCTGACACAATATAAAATTACAAAACAGTTCAAATAGAATCCATGAAGGTTACACATTACATATAATCATACAACCTTATAGGACACGTATAACACACGGTGACTATGCTCACATGTACTGACCTCATTGACCTTTTACTTTCAGCTTAAAGTGTGGTTTACTCTTAGTATTTCTGATGTTAAAAGGAAACGCGTTCCAGGCGTTTGCTCCTCTGGACAGAACAGTTCTTTTCATTTAGTTACTTTTGGGTCTGGGAACAACCACAGAGTTTGTCGTCACTTGAGGAGTCACAGATCTGTGACCAAACCCGCTGAAGAAGTGTGGGCTGTTTGTCCATCACATCATTGTGCATGACCATGAGGAGCCCGGCCTGTAGTTTGGTCTCCTGAGCATCTCACAGACATTATTGTGGAAAGGACAGTGAAGCACAACTGGAGCTGCTCTGTTCTCTGATCTGAAGTCTCTGAAGATGCTTTTGTGGAGCATTGGACCACACTATAGGGCAGTGATGTAGGTGAGACAATACTTTCAGAGCAAGAGTTGGGCAGTTTTAAGCAGAACATTTCTTTGCCATAGCTTTACCTTTGCCCATCATACCAACAATATGATTAATCTGATCTGACCAAGACAATGACTGATCCAGTCTGACACCCATAGCTTTACTGTTGAGACCTGCTCCACTAGTGCTCCCCCTAGTGACCGATGAAGAGCATTGGCGTCTGATGGAACACACTTTTTGTTAAATACATTTAGTTTTAGACGTGTTTAGTATATTTGTTTTGAGCCACTTCAGTGCCAGGTTGAGCTCATGCTGTAAGTTCTGTTCAGCTCAGATATTGTGGGTGACAAGGAAAACAGAGTCATCAGCGTACATTATAATACTGGCCTTATTAACTGTAAATGGAAAGTCATTTATGAATATAGAAAATAACAGTGGGCCCATACAGCTCCCTTGAGGTACGCCGCATGATGTCATTGTGGAATCTGACAAACTACCATTAAAAAACACCTGGTTCAGTTATTTTGAAGTCACAATTTGATGATAAAACAGAGTGCCTATTTTTTTTTCTTTCAATGCAATGGAATGAACTGTGTTGAAATGTTTAAAGGAACAGGCCACCCTTTTTCCGTACTGAGATATGTTCTCACCTGAGCTTAGATGAGTCGATGTCTGGTCTTTGTCACACAGAAAGACCTAAGATGTTGTTGGTTTGAGCAAAGCATTGGAACCGTACGTCAACTTCATTTCTGATCCCTCTTATCGATGGCCTCGCTCTGTAGCGCCAGATGAAGCAGAACTCGATCTGAAGGGTTTGGGCTGAGACAGAGTCCTGTTGTTTAGGTGTTACAAAGCAGCATCAGTCTGTTCCAAGTTACTGATGAACTGGCCGTGCTTTTGACCGACTACGAACAAGAAGTTTGTCTGAATCTCTGGAGGCCAGCTGCAGCAGCACCGTAACCTCCGCTCAACAGGATCAAACTAACGTAGTAACTTTGAGCGCTATATTTCAGACGTATGTACAAACTAAAACTAACAATGTGTCTTTTTGATAATAGTTAATTCAAATGCACATTCATTCCTTGCTTTTCCTCAACACACAGACAAGTCAGGCATGGCTAAAGAATCGAATCGATAGGTAAAATTATTGATGGCATTGATATCCATAAAATCGTATCAATTCCCATCCCTAGCTGTCATTAGCCTCTCGTCCTCCCCTCTATGGATCCAAACGGGGGTGAAGTAAGAAGCGACCAAATGTTTAAATACGGTTACATGAGCAGCTACATCGAAGTATAGTCTCACACAAAATGAAACATGAGGATAAAAAGGGGAACTATATTGCAAGGCGCACTAACACCTTCGGAGCACTTCGACGTCTGGGCAGTAATATTGAAGTGCTCCTACAGTGATACTACACCTTGCAACATAGTGCCCCTTTTTATCCACTTAGAAAGTCCACATGTTTAATTCTGTGTGACTATCTGTATTTAAATATGGGAACGTAGAAGAGCTTGGTGGCTTCTAACTTCATGCCTGTTTGGGTCCATAGAGGAAAGGAAAGGCTAAATGCTAACTACAGCTTTGGTCTTTTTGCCTGACTGAGTGCCCACGTAAAGACCAGACATGTACGCATTAACTCATCTAAGCTCAGGTAAGAACATATCTCAGGATGGAAAAAAACGGTGGCCTGTTCCTTTAAGTTAAAGTGGGGGTTCACAATCTTACACTTTGTTGGTTAGAAAATGCAGTCGCCGTGAAACTAAGAATAGCCACTGGAGAATAGGGTTGGGCGATGTCCCCTTAATTGGCCGTTGACGATGTTTACAGTGAACAATCGTGATGGACGATGATATTGCCCATTTCTCATTATAAGTATTTTTTAAAGACATTTACACAGCCTATATATATGCTGCATATTACTATGTATGTTAGGAACATGTGAGATTGCAGATAAATGGATCTAAACTAAACATGATCTGAACACAGTCATGGAACACGACTTTTGCAAAAGAAATGTGTTAAAACTCGTGTGTAAAGTCTGAGAGGAGAACGACTTAAGAGCGTCAACTCCTCAATACCAAGGCTCTTATCACACCAATACGAATGTAAATCAGAGCTTGTTATTTGCATTTGCTCAATTTTAACGTAATGTTTAAGAAACAGTGGGTGAACGGGACCATATGTACACGTTTGCGTAGCTACGTTTTTTGAAGCCGCGCCACCCGGTCCGTGAGCTCGTAACCTCGTACCTCCTGCACCGCCTCTTTCTCTCCTCTCTTGGTCCTTCGTGAGAATAATCTAAACCCATGCGTGCTCAGCGAGCTCCGATGTGAGAGCCATCTCGTCATTTTAAAACGGTTTAAGTTTCCGTACGCAGCAAAGCAAAGCAAAACCACGCGCTGTTAAACTCCGAGCTGCAGAGAGAGAGAGAGAGAGAGAGAGCTCCGCGCGTCAGAAACAGAGCAGTGCTGTGTCTTTACGTTAATAATTACAGCTAACACATCGTGGCTTCTGGCAGGTACTGACACTAGCGTGCATATTAGTTATATTCGTGATTGAATTTACAGTGCAATCCCTGCAAAGTTTGAAGGTTTACAAGGCCTACAGAAGATCTGTGCCTGTTTCTGACAGGAGGGGGCGTGGCATCACAATGGTGGCTCTCCATCGTGATGTTGCCCGTCCATCACGATGGAGAGCCACCATCGTGATGGACGATGATATCATCCATCGGCACAACCCTACTGGAGAAGATTCAAAGGTTACTGAAAGAAACGCAGCTTGATACACAACTCTACTGTAGGTTTGTTTTGGATGAGAGAACAACATTGAAACATGGTAAAAAGAAAGTTGTTTTTGTATAATTCCCCCCGCCCTTTTAAATATCACACTTATATAGTCATTGCATTATTTAACCCTCGTGTGGCCTTCGCGGGTCATTTTGACCCGCTGTCATGTTCCGGACATTTGGATGCAGGGTAACACAAGGGGGCGCCCTTCCAACCTTCTCAGTGTAAATGTGAGTTGACTTTCTTCAGAGTGAGACTTTAGGTCAGACATGAGTGACAGTAACATGAGGCTAAATACAGTGAGCTCTTTGTTTGCAGTAAAAAGGCTGAGGCCTCATTGCTCTTCAGTCACAGACTGAGAAGTGAAGAAGGAAGTCATGGAGCTTCTGCTTTAGACAGAACTTTAGTCTTCTGCAGCATGTAAGAGTCATATCATTTTCTGAAAGTCAAATATGGAGTAAAAACATAATAAATGGAAAATTATTATTACAATTACAAAAAGAAAAATAATTAAATCCTGTATCTAATATAAAAAATAGTTTTTTATTTTATTTACTCTCATTCTAAAGAAGAAAACCCAAACAAACCCTAGCCATTTGTATCTGCTGTAAAGTCATGTTTGTCCCAGTTCCTCTGAGTCGTGGTGGGTCATGGTGGACCATGACAGATGTGGACAGGACTGTGGTAGATCTACTTTTACTTTGGAGAAAATAGTTACTATAGAAACTGTTGAACCTCATGAGCTTCTTCTGTAACATCTGTCCACATCAGTCCTGCTGCACCACGACTCAGAGGAACTGGGTCAAACATGACTTTACAGCAGATACAAATGACCTGGCTTGTTTTTGTTTTTTTTGAATGAGGGTAAATAAATAAAAATATTAGATCGATTGATTAGAACTGATTAGATATCAAATATTTTTCTTTTTGTAATTGTAATAATAATTTTCCATTTATTATGTTTTTACTCCATATTTGACTTTCCGAAAATGATATGACTCTTGCATGATACATGACATGCTGCAGAAGACTGAAGTTCTGTCTAAAGCAGAAGCTCCGTGACTTCTTTCTTCACTTCTCAGTCTGTGACTGAAGAGCAATGAGGCCTCAGCCTTTTTACTGCAAACAAAGAGCTCACTGTATTTAGCCTCATGTTACTGTCACTCATGTCTGACCTAAAGTCTCACTCTGAAGAAAGTCAACTCACATTTACACTGAGAAGGTTGGAAGGGCGCCCCCTTGTGTCACCTTGCATCCAAATGCCCGGAACATGACAGCGGGTCAAAATGACCCGCGAAGGCCACACGAGGGTTAAGGCAGAAATCAAATATAGCTGTAGCTTTTCCACTAATTGAAAGCACTTTATATGATGACCAGCCCTCAAAAAGTGTGCAAAGTGAGGCTGACATTATTAAAGGATCTATATCATGCTATTTTAGCCATTCCAAAGTTAAGTATAGGCATTTATATGATATATTGTACCTCTACCACTATGGAGCACTCATTTTTGTGATAAATATAAGTGTTTTCTGGAGGTATTTTTCGAACCCGGAAGACACAACGCTTCGATACAGTTAACTCCGCCCCCTCTCCCCGCGCATACAACTTTACCGTAATATAAATAAACAACAATAAGTGAAATTGCTTCACGATGCAGTTATACGGAGTTGACATCTGCAACACAGCTTCATAAATGGCTAACACACATGCTAATATGCTAACACACAAGCTAATATGCTAACACACAAGCTAACCCGCGTTTGGATTGACTCACCGCTCTGGTCCATCGCTGTTTACATTGTGGGACTCGCGTTGGTTATAAAAGTTAATCCACTTTGATTCTGGCGAAGGTTCACCAAACATCCATCAGAGACAGTCACAGAAAAACAATATTTTGGTGATAGTCGCTGAATCCAGGAGAAAAAAACAGCTGAGTGGCCTCTTCCTGAAAAAGGTTGAATAAACTCCGTAGCCAAACGCGCTTCTTTTTCTCCGTGACATTATCGTTAGTTAAGAATAAAGAACAGGTGTGTCCAGAGTAGGTAACGAGCTCCAACTTCAGCTGCAGCGCAAACATGACTGATCTGTTCAGACGCTCAGGGGATGTGTTTGTTTTGGCCACAGCTGACCTGGAAGCACCTCGGGCACATCCTTTTTTATTTTTTTATTTTTATTTTTTTATTTTTTTTTCTCTTTGTTTCTCTCTTACGACAGAAATAATGAAAACGCTGTTTTACAAATTAAAATCCGTCCGTAAGCATAGAATTAAGACATTACATTACAGACGTGAAGCACTTCCGTTCCGCTGTTACGACACAACTGAACACTCAGTCGTTCACCAGGAGAGGGCGGAGCAGCTGCTCAGAGAGCAGGATTCAGGAGGATTACTGAGAGCTGCGTGAATGAAGCCACAAACCACTCTGGGGGTGTTTTTGATAAGGAAATAGCATAACAACATGGCTAAAAGCTCCAAAAAGTCGATTTTGCATGATATAGGACCTTTAAGAGTTGGATCCTGTCCACACTGCAACTAGCTGAAAACACATTCTGAACTGTACTTTCACATTACATGTAAATTATTCCAAATTGAGGCCATGGAATCTTTTACGAGTTCATTACCAAAGTGCCCACTGCCTTATCTGACCTCGACTGGACTGTGCCAATGCGCCACTCTGCCGCCTGTATCAGATGTCCTGCAATAACACAACGCTACACACACATACTATAAGGCATGTTGGACTATGCACAGTATGTGATGTCAAAACAATGATCTTATTTTTTAAAATGCAGATACTTGCGTGTGCTGGCCCTGTTAGTCAAAGCTTGCATGACATGGCTAATGAAAGTGAACTGTGCGTGAAAGCGGAGCCACTTGTGATAAAGCGTTTTCTGCACCCGGAGCCTCTTGTGATCACGTCTCTGAAGGTGAGAACAGACCGGCTCCATGTGCAACACTTTTAAAAGATGCATTTAAGATTGACCTCCTTCCACTGTGCAGTCCACTCAATGATTGGTCCAAATGAAACCAACATTAGGAATGATCCATGAAACTAATTGTTTTATGCACCAAGTCATGCAGATGGTCATAAGTGGCCAGTAGGGTTGTTCCCATGGACGATGCCACGCCCTCTTCTGTTAGAAACGCACACTTATCTTCTGTAGGCCTAGTAAACCTCTAAACTTTGTAAGGATTGCACTGTAAATGAAATCCTGAATATAACTAATATGCATGCTAGTTTAAGTAGCCTGACATTGACATGACGAGTTAGCTGTAATTCAAATACAGACACAGCGCTGCTCTACAGGTGAAACTCAGACAAACATGATAGACTTATTGCATGCAAAATGAAATAGGTCAAGCCTTTATTTGTTGCAATTTTGATGATTTGGCTCACAGTTTGTAAAAAAAAATGTCAGAAGATTAGAATATTACATGAAATGACAGAGAAATCCTGTTTCTATGGCAACATACTGCGCACAAGTCAACGGGCGTCATCCACAAGTTTTCCAAAAGTAGCTGGAGACCGGCCACATGGAGCTGAAGCGAGTGGGCAACTGCCTGCTTTTGCCATTTTCTCTCTGATTAGCATAAGTAACTTCTGATCTCTGACTTTCCGGACGAGTATTAACCCACCGCCAGGGTTGCCAGGTCTTGGCAGCCAAACCCGCCCCAAAATCTCTGAAAAGTTGCCCACGATCCGCAGACCTACGGCGCGGCTGGAGTTTCCAACGTTTTGAACCTGTTCACAGAGCCATGTGCTCCTGCGACTGTTTTCCCTCTTACTAAAGAAGCAGCTCTGAGCCTTGGCTTTGAGATTGTCATTTGAAATTACAACAACATGAACAAGTGACTTAAGTTTACTCAGGCGGAATCCGAATCAAGCAAGTTGATAAGGGATCTTTTTTTTCACCAACGGCAAGGTTCAAAAGGACGCTCAATTTCTTCTTCTTCTTCTTATCACAACATTAGATCACGCAGCACAAAGCCACAATGCTCTTCGGAATCACTCACAGTTTTGCACATCTTTTCAGTTCCCCCCCTAAAGTAATACAACATTGTGTCGTAAAATTGTGCTGAAGTTTAATATTTGTCACAATTTTCCAAACTTAGTTATGCTTTTAGCTTTGCCTGGTTTTGATTCCTTTTTCTTCTTCTAGTTTTGACACATGAAAAAAACAAGTTGCTTACATTTTATATTCCTAATAAAATGGTTTACAAAGTATTTTGTGCAATATTCAAGATAGAAGATGCAATATTTTGTTAAAATTGATTCAGTTCCATCACAATAATTCAATGGGGCTGTACAATTAAAGGAGGAGTACAGGAGGTTCAGTTAGACCTTTTCTTTTTGTCAGACACTTTGGCCGGCTGGGTCGTAAAAGTGTTGGCCATTCACAAGAGTGACCGGCCCTTAAAAATATACATAATGAACGATGGTTTATTATCAGTAACGATGTTCATTTAGACCAGGGGGTGCCCAAAGAGGGGCCCGCGGACCAAATTTAGCCTGCCGACACAATTCTGTTGGTCCGCCAGAGAGTGACGTACTCTCTCCCATTCATTCTCAAAGGTAAATATGGATGCAGTACACTTTTTGACCACCAGCGTCAAATTGGGGGCGCTGTTTCACTCTTTTCACAGAGTTAAGGAAACACTGTTGTGGAGTCTTGGTATTTATTAATCACAGAGCGTTGGAGCGTCAACTTTCACAGTTTTCCAACTTTTATTGCAAAGGTTGTTACATCAATAACAGTATATGTTAAAAATTGACTTATAAAAGAATTGATGCTGAACTGACACTTTCAAAATAATCGAATGTGTCTAATTTTCTTTGAGTGAACGAAGGAGGTAAAGTTACTGTAGGTTCTGTAGATACAGGTGTTTTTTTTTTTGCACTAAATACAATTGATTTTGTTTTACTAAAATTAGGCTTTTGCCATAGTTACCATTTCTTTCAATATAGCATGTTATTTGCTTAGACAGAATCCAATGCAATCTATGCAAAGGCTATCGAAAAAATAAAAAGTTAATAAAATAAAGTAACTTTATAATTTGCAGTTAAATATGTTTTTTGTGCTTGACATCGCCTCGGCTCACAGGCACTTTTTCATTTTGGCCCTCGGAGACAAAAAGTTTGGGCACCCCTGATTTAGACAGAGCTACACGAGTGCTGTTGTGGGTTCAAAAACACGGCGCTTTGTAAAATGGCCTAGGGCGTAAATCGAAACTTTTTTGATAGAAATATTGAACCTTTTTTAATAATCAGGGCTGTCTCAAAAACACGTTGTTAGTCAGTGAATTAGGTCAAATGTATTTAATATATTTTTCTATATTCTCTCCATATTTTCTACTGTTGGCCAATTTGGCAAATGTAAATAATTTTTACCGGCCATTTGCTTTTCAAACCGTCCAAAAGCCGGCTAACGGAAACCCTGGAGGAGTATTTGTTGATCTGTGGCCTGAAGTAGTACTGCCGTAAGTGAAAGCAGGGCTGCGTTACATTAGCTAACTGCTGTGTCTGCAGGGCTTTTCCTCACAAGCGTCTCAGAAAGGCCTGGCCTACTGTCCTACTTCACCACACACTGACTTCAGCTCAGTCCAAGTCTCTTCAAGTGTATTTTTAGCCTGCAGAGTGTGGACTCGTGCCGTCTGCGCACCGACCCGCTGTGCCCGTTTTCCCGCCTTACAGTAAGATCCAGTACATTAAAGGCTGCCCGTTCAGCCTGTTCAATCTTCATGTTCCTGGACGTGTTTAAAACGTGCACTGAGCCCCAAGTCTCGCTTAGCAAATATAAGTTACAAATGTACAAATGCTTGTGTGAAAAGTGGAAGCTGTTTGGGGTTGGATGGTTATTTTGAAATGTCTCACCGTTACAATCAATACCACCTTTATACAACTATAAAGAACACAATTTTAAAGGCACACTGCGGAAAATTCCAGGTTTATGTTGCTACAAATGTTATGTTTGGTTACCCTTATGCAAACCAAAGCAGGAGCATATGTATGACAATAACCTGGTGATGCCTTGCTCCCCGTAAAGTAACAAGTTGGGTCAGAGTTGGAGTGCATCTCAGTAAAGATGCATCAAATAAAATAAAAAGTGAAATAAAAATGATCATAAACTATTGCATGTATTATTAACTGTTGACTGTTATGCGATATGGCTTTAGAGATAGAGCAGAGCCAATATACAGTCTGGGGGGATTTTATTTTATTTTTTTCACCCTCTTGAGACGTTTTTAGCGGGCTATAAGTAGTACAATATAGTGTACACATTTGGGCTGTTACTTTGTTCCTCTCACTGTCTCTGTATCATTTATTTGGTAAAGTAAAAATCCTTGTCACAGTTAACTTTGCACGTTAGCCTGTTAGCTTCTTCTTCCTGATTCCGTTAGTGTGTATTGGGGCCTCCGACCCGGTGCAGGAAAGCCCCCCCCAATCAGAGTGACAATGGAAAGATTTTAAGGTAAACAAGTTACTTAGTACTGCTTTAACTGACCTCAATATTCTGTAGTGTCTCTCCATCTGAACAGTTTTGGTCAAACATCTGCGGCTGACCCCTTCTTGGGCCCTCGGGCATTGCTTCCCTCATAACTGTTAGTGACTTTGTCCTTCTGCTCCGCTGGACGTCAAAGGGTTAATTGTGAGCGTGCATGAGCCTGGTGTGCACATCCAGCTGCTGTGGACAAGTCTCTAAGAGGGGGCAGAGAGGGGGAAAGTAGGTTACCCAGCGCTGTCCGTCTGTTGGACATTCTTCTGCAGACACGTCCAGGTCCAGCAGATTGGGATTAACTCATGAGAGCCCATTGTCTCTGGTAATCTGCGGTGAATGGCTCTGACGGCGTATGGTTGTGTGTTTACAGCGGACATCATATCCACGGTGGAGTTTAACCACACGGGCGAGCTGCTAGCCACCGGGGACAAGGGCGGACGAGTGGTCATCTTCCAGCAAGAAACCGAGGTAACTGCAGCGGGCGACGCACTGCCAGGGAACGCTCTGGGTATGCTGCAAAAAGTGTATGAAGGTTTACTTGTCCCCTACCTCTGTAAAGAATGGAGTCTTTGGAAGTTTACAGTATAGACATGGAATGGAAATTGCACTACAATAACTAATAAGATGGCAAATGTGGTGATAGCATAGAACCACGACACAGACCCAATATATTTGTGTTATGACTAATTATTGTCCTAACAGCAAAGCTCCAAAAAGTAAATTGAGCCAATATGATTAGTATTTTCTGTTTGATAATGGGGAAATTGGACTGCAAAAATTCATCTTAATGAGCAATTTTACTGATAATGTAGACCACAAGCATTTGTCCTGACATTCAGACTAAACTGAATCAGAATACTTCATTCATCCACATGGGGACTTCTTCAGTTGCTGCAGCTTTAATAAATATTAACCATCAAAAATTAAGCAATAATATGTCGGTGGAGTAAATTGTGAACAAAAAAGGAGAGCGGACGGTACCATGAGGAGCCCCAGTGCTGCTGAGTATTGTTTCAGGCACACAGTTCTACTGTGGTCTCCGTAACAGATAGTCCACTATTCAGGACACAAGTGGGTGCTCTGCTTTCACCTGGGTCAGCTCTTCACCAGCAGGACCGGCCGGATGGTGTTGAAAGCACATGTTAAGTCAAATAACTAGAGGTCGACCACCATCTGCCGGCTGATATCCGGGGATTTTACAATATCAGCTATCAGCCAATCTAGTGCCGACAAAACTCGATATCTCCGAGACCAACTGTTTTTTGCATCGGAAAGAGCCAAGTCAGGGCTTTAAAATGAGTCCCACCACAACGCCGCTGGCCTCAGGCGAACAGAGAACAGAGAAAAAATTGGATAGCTCGGCCTACAAGTTGAATATAAGTTTGACTAAACCTCAGTAAATATGGACATGCGACGTGTCATTTTAAACTAGAAAACCTGGAGAATGTAGTCGCATAATTAGTTTTAACCTCCACAATTGTATTTTTATTGCTTATGCACTAGCAGGTAGTGCTAACGGCAGGATGCTAATGCTAGCGGGAAATTATCAAAGCTGGGAAACTATGACTGGGTCACCGAAAGTAATAAAGTATTTATGCTTTTACAGCAGAGCTGCCCAACCAGTCTGCGGTCTGCTGGTAGCCCATGCACCCCGCCGGGTCAAGTGCTTTTAGTAAATGTTGTCATTTGAGAATGTAATTAATTAATGTAGGCTACCAATATTTAATTTTCCCATGGGTGTTTGGATTTTCCTCATATTCAATTATATTTTTTATCAGTGAGTTCCACAGTTTAATAGGACACATGTAACAGATCCGTGATCTGCATAAAACAAGACCAGCCAAAATCAGCTTAAGGCTAAATTCAAAAGGACTTCACCTAAAAACACAACTGTTCCATCTAATCGCTCTAGTTGTAGCTGAAGCTGCAGCTCCTGTCTCTGCACCGTTTCTCCAAATAAACAAGACCGTGGCCTCGGTCTGCCGCACGTTAAAGCACAAAACACGGCCTGGGTCCGTAAAAAAACACTGACTGACTGTAAAATATCATCAAACAAAACATAATGGATTAACCAAACAGATTTTCTTAAAGACGCTTGTTTAACGATCGCCGATTAGCACTAAAAGGCGATCGTCCTACCAGGGCGGGGGGAGCTGATGGTGGGGGAGACACTGCACAGTGCATCAATTCAATCAGTCAAGCGCTATGTCCTGTCTGTGTGTTTTGGCAGAATAAAAACCCGCCGCAGTTCCGGAGCGAGTACAATGTTTACAGCACTTTCCAGAGCCACGAGCCCGAGTTCGACTACTTGAAGAGTTTAGAGATCGAAGAGAAGATCAACAAAATCCGCTGGCTCCCACAGAAGAACGCTGCGCAGTTCCTCCTGTCCACTAATGGTACACTCAAGGATGTTTCAAACGTTAAAATATATATATATATACATATATGTGTGTGTGTGTGTATACGATGTCTCCTTGCACTCCGCTCCTCTTTTGAATGTTCTAAATGAAGTCTGTGTTCTATTTGCAGATAAGACTATTAAATTGTGGAAGATCAGTGAGCGGGACAGGCGACCAGAGGGCTATAACCTGAAGGAGGAGGATGGTCGGTACAAAGACCCCAACTCCCTCACATCACTCAGGGTAAGGGCTGCAGCAGATGGCATTACACAACAGCTACAGGCCCACAGATCAATTGGCTTATATTTAGACTGAACACTTCACTCCTATTGATAGGAATTGCACAATGTGTTGCAGAGGAATGTTGTATGGGAGCTTATTTGTGGTTAAAACAAGTTTGCACAGGTGCTGGGTGTCTTTGTCTTTGATGCATCATCTGTGTGTGCTACACACAAGCCAAGTTTAATTGAAAACATCTTATTCCGATACATTGGTGCTAGGGTATCGCGATGGAGAGCCACCATCGTGATGCCACGCCCCTTCCTGTCAGAAACACGCACTGCTGTTTGAGGAAGTGAACAGAAAAAGACGCAGCAGATGTGGCAATGTAAAAGTTTTGGAAGCTAACGGAGCAAGTACATCAATAACTGAATCAAGGAAGAGAGACCGTTTTTGGACAATGGACTTTTGTGGAGCAGAGGCAGAAAAGAAAAGACAGAGATAAACACACGACTAGTCGACTCTGTAAAAATGAGGTTGACTCTTACGCAGAAGTCGACTAGTCTGTTCATGCCGTATTTGATGGCAGCTTCAAAATGATTAAATCCATTAAACTTTAGAGTTTTTGGAGAGTTTCTGCTTGGATTTGTTTGCAGGATGTTAGAATAACCTCCCAGAGCTGCTGTTTGGATGAAAACTGCCTCCCCCCCTCATACATGTTTTTCTTGTTGAGGCTCCAAAGGTTCTCAATTGGGTTGAGGTCAGGGGAGGAGGGGGTCCACATCATGAGTTTCTCTCCTTTTATGCCCATAGTAGCCAGTGATGCAGAGGTTTTCTTTACAGCAGGACATGGGGCGTTGTCATGATGAAGATGATTTTGTTCGGGAAAGCACAGCTCTTCTTCAGAGATCCTAAAGGTGCCGACCAGCTCTCTCCTCATGATTCTGGCCTAAAACATGACTCCGCCCCCTCCTTACTGACGTCACAGCCTTGCTGGGACATTGTGACCATTCACCTCCATCCACTACTCCATTGATTTGACCATCCAGGGCTACACGGCCTCATCAGTGAACAAGACTGTTTCTGAGCCACTGCAGCCGTTTCTGTTCATCAGCTTCAATTAACAGTTTAGGGGAGGCCGGATAGAAGGTTTATGCACAACTGCAGCCTCTGGAGGGTCCTACAACTTGATGTTCGGGAGACTCCAGAGGCACCAGCAGCTTCAAATACCTGTTTGCTGCTTTGTAGCAGCTGTTCTCTTAATCTGATATATTTGTCTGGCAGAAACCGTCCTCATTGTGCCTTTATCAGCACAAACCGGAGTGTGCTCTGAATCAGCCACAAATCTCTTACCAGTACCATGATTACGCTTAATCTTTCATGAAATATCGAAGGTTTTTTATACCTAGACCAAGGCCATCCATCCATCCATCCATTTTCTTCCGCTTTATCCGGGGCCGGGTCGCGGGGGCAGCAGTCTCAGCAGAGATGCCCAGACTTCCCGATCCACACACACCTCCTCCAGCTGTTCTGGGGGGACCCAGAACAGCTGGAGGAGGTGTTCTGGGGGGACCCGGAGGCGACACCAGGCCAGCTCGGAGACATAGTCCCACCACCGTGTTCTGGGTCTTCCACGAGGCCTTGTCCCACTAGGACATGCCTGGAACACCTCCCGTGGGAGGCGACCAAGGCATTCATCTATTTCATGCTTATCATCAGCAGAGAGACCCTTTTTCTTTCCCATGTTGCTTGAAAATGATGGTCTGCTTAATAATGCGGAACGTCCTTTTTCAGTAGTTTTTTCCTTAACTGGGCTTACCTGAAAACTACTTATCCCAGGTCTCTGAGATTAATGTTAGTGATTCAAGGAGCCCTGAGACACGATACCATCCATGAGTTTCTTTGAAAACCCTTTTTACCTTTTTGACACTGAGATGCAATTTGCATAATAATTTGGAATGCGGTGTATTAATATTAATGGTGAAAATACCGTTAATTGTGATTTAGGGCTGTGAGGTCTATCCAGAGACGTTTTATCCTACACGCAAACTACGCATGGTGCGAAGGGCCCCACATCTGTCGAACTACGGTGTTGTTTCACTGCTTAATCAACACGTTGTTCCTGGGACAGGCTCTCTGACACAGCGCGCTCTCACTCTCCGCCTACTTGGCCACATATAAAACCCAATGGAGCAGGAGAGACCGACCGCCTTCCCCTTGTCACTTCCAAAGCGCAAGTGCGTCTCCGCTCGTGTCCCGCTCGGCCGTCTGTCTCCCGGGGCTTGTTTCACCTCTTCACATTCACCTGTTCTCATCTTGACTCTGTGGACTCGGGGCTGCATCATCCACACACTCATTTAAACTCTCTTCTTGTTGTTGCTAGCGGAGCACCAGGACAGTAGTTTGCCGAATAGACGAGAGTAAAGCCGTGTCCGTGGTTTAAACCTCACGGTTCTCATGGGCACAGTTACTTACAGTAACTCTGGTTCTCTGAATGTGCACAATCTATAACAAACAGGGCGACTCACAGGCTAATTCTCTGTGGCAAGACAACCGTCAGGTGCAGGTTTCAGTTGGTTTTAAATCAGCGGTTCCCAATCTGTGGGTCAGGGACCAGAGGTGAGAGAATGGGACCATTTGCTATTTACATTTTCAAAAGTGGGGGAAATGGACGAGTAGTTGTCCTAAATCCCAGTCTCACAGTGGCTTAGTGGTTAGTGGTTCTCACACAGAGGGGAGGGGCCTGAATTGAGCTCATTATGTTCCACTTCTGCCCTGCATTACTGCGCAGTGGAACTGTGTTTGACTGTAAATGGATTAGCTCTTTGTCGAATAGCCATGGGATGCTACTGTAGGGCAATACTGTTGGGTGTGGAGTTTTGCTTAGGCACTGGCTCTGGATATATATGGATATTTAAGATATACAAGTATGTTTGTAAATGAGATATGGAAACATATCAGTATAGTTCAAGTTTGCGCTGTAATGCTTGCTTCAGGGCAGTGGCAGCATCGTGACCTCCCAGAGCATCTCTGAAGCCGGATGCCGTCGACAGGCTGGTGTTTCTTGCACAAAGTTTTGATGGTCTTTTTCTTGTACAACTGGTTGAGACTGTTCAGATAAGTTAAAAGAAACCGGTGATCTTAAGCTGATGTTTAAAAATGTTTATCTTAAACTGAGCACTTTATTTTGTTTTCTCTTTATATATAAATGCTGCCCTCAGAAAGAGATTGACCTTTATTTTATCGGCTATTTTTATTTAAGACATTTTTATATTTAAATGTTTTTATACCGTGTTTTTGTTTACGTTTTTATAGTGAGTTTTCAATAAAAATACTCGTATATATCGTCCATATCGCCCAGCCCTACGATGATTCACCGTAAACATCGTCAAGATCGTGAAGAAATATAAATTATTAACGTTTGAAAAGTTTATTTTGTTTTCAAGTGTCAGTTTAGTGTATCATTCTTGATGATTTGGCCCCACAGCCCCTGAGAGTGAAGTCTTGTGACGAGGCAGGACGTAGAACAACGCGAGCTCCTCCAGGGGAGACTGTTCTGTGAACTTTAGATCATCTACTTTTGGACAGGATTGTTTCTCTGTAAAAGCTGCAGGATGTGGAACTCGTTGCCATTAACTACACCTTGAAACAGTTCAAACTTAACCTGAAGAAGTTTGAAAGACGGTCAGATTATTAGCACGGGGGTAGTGTTCAAAATATAAGGTACAAGTAAAAAAAAAAAAAACTACATAATTGTAATTGCATGTGTGAATACTGTAAATGTTGCATCTGAGTGTTGATGTGATCCCTTTGCCAGTGCTTTATATGTGTTTTATATTGTGAACGGACTCTCATTGTCCACTGTGTAAACCTGCTGTCACTTTGCCTCTGCTCAGGGACCACAGATGTAAATGAGCTTGTAGCATCTCTGGTCTGTGCAATGTCCCTGTCAAATAGATAAATAAATACATTTAAAAAACTCACTTCTGTGTTAAATTAAACAAGGTTAGAATTAAATGTATATTAAATGTATGGATTCAGGTAATACAGTACATTAATGCAAATAGAGTACTCAATGTCTTTTGTTTTCTTTTCAAAATAACCTGCCCGCATGGCTGTCGGAGTGAAGCAGCTTTTCTGTTTTTTGGGAACGTGTTGCCTGGTTGTTGCTGCGTTTCTCTGGCTTTTGAACGGTGTGGAACAGTGAGATGTAGGCCGAAGTACTCTTGTCTTTGGGTTCAAGTAGCTAAAGCGGTCGCGCTCCTCTTGCTAACAGCAGCTTGATTGGCTCTGACACACAGACTGGGCGGCTTGTTTCATTTCGTTATGACAGTTCTCTCTCATGTTGGACATACCTGCAGTGTGCGTTAATGTTATTCTCTCCGTTCATTTAACTCCAAGTGTTTTCACACGAGTCCCTCTTGCTCTGCCATAAAGTTGACAGAAAGTGTAGGCGTTGGCAAAGCTCTGTAGTGCAGTGTTTTGTTTACACCCCGCCTCTCTCCTAGAGCAGTGCTGGTCTGGATACTTGTGCGATGTGGCCGATGTGTTACGCACAGGCAGGCAGAGGCTTCTCCGCTCTCTTAGCGCTGTGATGTCGGACATTCTTCTGTATTTACAGAGAATGTCCTTGTCATTGTATTTTACTTACCGAGTGATAAGCCGATATAGCAATTATTGCGTCAGGAAGATAATGTCAATAAACAATACATTTTCAGGTTCAATATTTATCATTGTATGTTCACAATTTTGGTTTAATTTTGTACCCAAAGTGTTTTGTTTTCATTGTGATAATATTGTGTATCGCGATATTTTCCCACCCCCGATATATCGATCTTTGGATTTTGTTATCATGACAGGCCTACCTGTTGCTTTACTTTTTGGAAGAATAGTATACTTACATTGACGTTTAGTGCCCATATTTTAATGAATCATTTCAAATCTAAATTGAAGTTTGACTCACTCTAGTTTGAGTAATCCTGAGCTGGGACATCCCATGTTCGAGTCTGTACAGCTTTACTGGACTCTTTTGATATTTAGGTGCTCAAATTGCGTTCCCTGTGGCTCTGACCAACTTTCTACTCTGGTCACATGTCTGACTTCTTGTTTTCAGTGTACAAGTATTTTCATGTGCTCTTTTTTGTGTAACTGTGAAACGGCGTGTTGTCTGTCCTGTAGGTCCCTGTGCTGATCCCCATGGACCTGATGGTGGAGGCCAGCCCTCGCAGAGTGTTTGCCAACGCTCACACCTACCACATCAACTCCATCTCTGTCAACAGCGACAACGAGACCTACCTGTCTGCAGACGACCTGCGCGTCAACCTGTGGCACTTGGAGATCACCGACCGCAGCTTCAGTATCCTAACACACTCAGAGGGCTCAGCGTACTAGATGATACAACTGTTTATAGTTCATCAATCTGATCTCAGCTTATTCTTTGGGAAAGTCAGTCCATCTGACTCTTATTTATAGAAGTTGGGTAAATAAAGTTCTTTGATAATGTGGCTGAAAGATCTTCCTCATCAAAACCCTTTTATGTTCACCCTTTATAACTAATCTCTTGCCCCCACAGCCCGCCTTACGGTTCAGCTTTACCTTAATCTTAAAGGTATAGGCCAGTTTTTTCTTGTTGCATTTTTGTCGCTTTTTCGTCACTTTTCAGTTGCTCTTTTGTGGCTTTTGTCCACTTTTTCATCTATTTAATTATTATTTTTTGTCGCTCTTTTGTTGCTATTTTGACACATTTTTCAAGAAGCTCTCAGATTTGGGCAAAGCCAAACTGGAGAGAATCTGTTCAGTTTTGGCGTTGGTGAAGAGGTTAAGAGTGAGCGGTTTAGACGAGCGACTATAGAGAAAAACACGCTGTAAACAAAGCTCTCTCAGCCCCCCCAGGGCACAGGGATTACATGTCTACCTTGAGCACGTTTTCAAACCTTTCTAAGCTATGTGGAGGTGTTGTCATTTATAGCTGAGTTCATAATATTTGGACTGCAACAGCAATTCTTTCTCATCAGTGTGGCATGATGCAGAAAGTCTCTCCCAGAAATTACAATAATGGAGAATTCCGCTCTGTCTGAGAAAAAGATAAATGAATTTAAGTGTGGGAGACCCCAGTAGTTTCAACACTGACTGTAATGTTTGCATGCTGTGTATCTGTTGAAGCTGCTCCGTGCTGCTTGTTCTCTAACTCCTCCCCTCAGACATCGTTGACATCAAACCTGCCAACATGGAGGAGCTGACGGAGGTGATCACGGCCGCCGAGTTCCACCCGCATCAGTGCAACACGTTTGTGTACAGCAGCAGCAAAGGCACCATCCGCCTGTGCGACATGAGGGCGTCTGCGCTCTGCGACAAGCACTCCAAATGTAACATGCACTATTAACACTATGCCTGTCTATGATCTAATCTCCAGCAAAAGCTTCAAATATCTCTGTTTCCCCCCACATGTGCTTCCAAAGAAACTACTTTCCACTGTGTTTTGCAGTGTTCGAAGAGCCAGAGGACCCCAGTAACCGCTCGTTCTTCTCTGAGATCATCTCGTCCATCTCAGACGTGAAGTTCAGTCATAACGGTCGCTACATGATGACCCGGGACTACCTGTCGGTCAAGATCTGGGACCTGAACATGGAGAACAGGCCTGTGGAGACGTACCAGGTCTGTAGCAGAACATACGCACAGGATGCAGCTGTTTGTGCATCACGATAGCACAACTTATCGCAGTTACGTCCAGTGTTTTAGTGGTTACAACTTAACTGACTTATTTGGGTCATATTTTGTTGTGAAAATAACTCTATAATTTGTCTGTATTGATATTTATTTGGTATAGGATATGCTAACCCAGTAGTATTGGGATGATGTGAATCTTATTTGTCTAGTTCAGGCTCCTTCACTTCCAGGCTGGCTAAAGAAGCACACTTAAGCACGCTTAGTTAATGTCTCCTTTTGTGTGGCTGGTGTGATCAGCTATTTCTATGTTGCATCGTCAAAACGGACAATTCTCTCTGAAGTCGACTGCTTTCTCTTTTGGCTAAAATAAGTCCTGTGTAAAAACAAACTAAAGCAGTGTCGAGGCTTAATAACTATTTTACAATAGCTTTTTAAATGCTTTGTCTGAGGAAGTTTATGTTGAAAGATGGCAGTTTATTTGCCCTGTTTAATTAAAAACTACCAGATGCAGGCACATATTATATGGTCCATTTTATTTCTATAACAGAATCGATAAAGAACCGGATCAATAAGAGAAATTATGAATGACGTTGGTAAAAACCTGTCCCATCCGTAGTCCCAGGGCTGGTGACTGACATTAGTGCTGTCTGTGAGTGACCTGTGCGGCCACTAGAGGGCGTCCTTCACACTTGGTTCATGCTGCGTGTTAGTGCTGAGTACATGTATGTGAGTGCCCTGTGTGGCCACTAGAGGGCATCCTTCACACTTGGTTCAGCAGCTTCCATGGCGTGTTAGTGCTGAGTACATGTATGTGAGTGTGTGGCCACTAGAGGGCGTCCTTCACACTTGGTTCAGCAGCTTCCATGGCGTGTTAGTGCTGAGTACATGTATGTGAGTGTGTGGCCACTAGAGGGCGTCCTTCACACTTGGTTCAGCAGCTTCCATGGCGTGTTAGTGCTGAGTACATGTATGTGAGTGTGTGGCCACTAGAGGGCATCCTTCACACTTGGTTCAGCAGCTTCCATGGCGTGTTAGTGCTGAGTACATGTATGTGAGTGCCCTGTGTGGCCACTAGAGGGCGTCCTTCACACTTGGTTCAGCAGCTTCCATGGCGTGTTAGTGCTGAGTACATGTATGTGAGTGTGTGGCCACTAGAGGGCGTCCTTCACACTTGGTTCAGCAGCTTCCATGGCGTGTTAGTGCTGAGTACATGTATGTGAGTGTGTGGCCACTAGAGGGCGTCCTTCACACTTGGTTCAGCAGCTTCCATGGCGTGTTAGTGCTGAGTACATGTATGTGAGTGTGTGGCCACTAGAGGGCGTCCTTCACACTTGGTTCAGCAGCTTCCATGGCGTGTTAGTGCTGAGTACATGTATGTGAGTGTGTGGCCACTAGAGGGCGTCCTTCACACTTGGTTCAGCAGCTTCCATGGCGTGTTAGTGCTGAGTACATGTATGTGAGTGTGTGGCCACTAGAGGCCGTCCTTCACACTTGGTTCAGCAGCTTCCATGGCGTGTTAGTGCTGAGTACATGTATGTGAGTGTGTGGCCACTAGAGGGCGTCCTTCACACTTGGTTCAGCAGCTTCCATGGCGTGTTAGTGCTGAGTACATGTATGTGAGTGTGTGGCCACTAGAGGGCGTCCTTCACACTTGGTTCAGCAGCTTCCATGGCGTGTTAGTGCTGAGTACATGTATGTGAGTGTGTGGCCACTAGAGGCCGTCCTTCACACTTGGTTCAGCAGCTTCCATGGCGTGTTAGTGCTGAGTACATGTATGTGAGTGTGTGGCCACTAGAGGGCATCCTTCACACTTGGTTCAGCAGCTTCCATGGCGTGTTAGTGCTGAGTACATGTATGTGAGTGACCTGTGTGGCCACTAGAGGGCGTCCTTCACACTTGGTTCAGCAGCTTCCATGGCGTGTTAGTGCTGAGTACATGTATGTGAGTGTGTGGCCACTAGAGGGCGTCCTTCACACTTGGTTCAGCAGCTTCCATGGCGTGTTAGTGCTGAGTACATGTATGTGAGTGTGTGGCCACTAGAGGCCGTCCTTCACACTTGGTGTTAGTGGTGAGTACATGTATGTGAGTGACCTGTGTGGCCACTAGAGGGCGTCCTTCACACTCGGTGTTAGTGGTGAGTACATGTATGTGAGTGACCTGTGTGGCCACTAGAGGGCGTCCTTCACACTCGGTGTTAGTGCTGAGTACATGTAGTTAACAGTGTGTATAAATGTGTGCTCTCAGGTTCACGAGTATCTGAGGAGCAAACTCTGCTCACTCTACGAGAACGACTGCATCTTCGACAAGTTCGAGTGCTGCTGGAACGGCGACGACAGGTGAGGGCGCCTCCAACAGCTGTCAAACATCTGCACGTATTATTATGCTATTATTATGCTGTTGGTCAGTTATCTTTGTTCCTCCTACGTAAGTCTGTGTAATTGATTCAATATATTTTATGAAGATGAAAAAACAACACCATCTCTTGAGGCACAGTAGCGCCTCCGCTTCACAGCTAGAAGGTCCTGGGTTCGTTTCCCGCCAGGACGGGGCCTTTCTGTGTGGAGTTTGCATGTTCTCCCCGTGTCTGCGTAGGTTTACTCCGGGTACTCCGGTTTCCCCTACCACTAAAAACATGTGCAATAGGTGAATCCTCCAGCCGGGTGATTCTGACCATCAGCCTGGCTCCACATCATGGAGACGGGTCCCTGCTCCTGCTCCTTACGGGTCGCCCCAGCGGCATCGAAGGATGGGTTAAATGCAGAGACACATTTCCCTACGGGGACAATAAAGTAAACAAACAAAAACCTTTCCAACAAGTGTCTTCACTGGGTGAGGTCAGCTGAGTTGCTGAAGCGTCCTCAACATGTGAATTTAGGAGCTACAGATCTGTTCCCTTTCAAATTTAAACTAAATTGCAAGAACTTAGTTTTTTCCTGGAATAGTGTGAAAGACAAAGATGTATTTAACTGCAGAGAAAGATCAGGTCCATGCACTCGTGTTGTGCAGAAGTAGAAAGGCTTTATTAATGGGCCAGAAACATTAAAAAGCACACGTGTCGGCTTCATCAGGGTGTGTGCGGAGACAGAGGAGCATTTACTTGTATTTATTACATTTTTCTAGGTTATTTGACAGGATACATTAATGAACATGTCTGTAAATGTGTCAGCATTGGCATTATCCACCAGGGACAACAGTTGAAAACTAGCTCTGCAGCTAATGACGATTATGACACTGGATTTTAAAAACAAGAAATGAGGCTAAAATGGAGCTAAATTTGGTCAATCTTGACTAAAACTAAATACATGTCTTCAGGTTGCAAAAAAAGACACATTATTGTCAGTGGAAAACCTCAGTAAATTTGCTTCATATTGTCTTTTTGTGATGTGGATTTATATAATATATAAATATATTGCATTAACAAGTTGGTGATGCTTTGTGCAGCTCTAGGCCAAAATATACTTCTTTATATTGTTAAAATATCTCCCCCAGCCTTTTCTCTTACCATCTTATTGCTCCAATGAAATGGTGAATATCAAGGTTTTTTCTGATTGTAGAGAAGAGGAGCAGGTCCCTGGACCAGCAGTACGTACTTAGAACCCGGCGCTCTTCGGGATGTCAGAACTATAACAATCACTTGTATTGCACTTTACAAGCCTGTGTTACCGAGTTTCTCAAAGCTCCACTATAGTCATGCCCCATCAAACAGTCTCTCCTTTCCATGTCTTCTGAAGCCTGTGAACACCTCTCACACATGTTCTCCCATGTTCTGTTGTCAGTGTGGTGATGACCGGCTCGTACAACAACTTCTTCCGGATGTTCGAGCGCGGCCACCGGCGGGACGTCACCCTGGAGGCGTCCCGGGAGAACAGCAAGCCCCTGCAGGTGCTCAAGCCCCGCAAGGTGTGTGCGGGCGGCAAGCGCAAGAAGGACGAGATCAGCGTGGACAGTTTAGACTTCAACAAGAAGATCCTCCACACCGCCTGGCACCCCCAAGACAACATCATCGCCGTGGCAACCACCAACAACCTTTACATATTCCAGGACAAGGTCATTTAATGGCAGAGCCCAGTTTGAGCGGCTCCTTAGGTGCGGCGGGGGCCGAGGCGGGATCTCTGGGGGACCTCGCCCGGGCCGCTCGGTCTCCGCGGGATAAGAAACGCCATGTCTGTTGCCAGCGGCGACCAAGACTTTGCCACTTTGAACCTTGTGTGGACAGAGGCGGCCGTCGCCCCGGTGCAGCAGACGTGCAGCGGGGGGGGCTCTCCCGCCGCCTTGTTTAAAGTGTCCGTGTGGGTTCTTTCCAAGTTGTGTCGTGTGTTGTTGAAACCGGCTGGGCTAAATGGATAAAGACACAGCTTTCCTTTCACATTTATCGATCTCAGTTTCATTTCTCATTCAATATTTGGCTTTTACTGATATGGTTCACTCCATTGAAGACTGAAAGTTTCCATTTTATTCCTCCAAATCGAAAGGTGTCGAGACCTGACGACAGTGGATCACTTTTCAAAATCTCAATGCGTTTACAAGTCAGAGGAAACCCAATCAGCTAATAGCCTCTGTTTGAGAACTATTTTTAACACCATTGTCTTCTGTGTTTTGTCTAAAGCACTTAAAGCCCCAGCAGAAGAACCTTGGTGTGATGGAACTCAAACAGGACCTCAGTATGACCTCACATTTGTACATTGAAGAGGGTTTTTGATAATGATCTCCTGTGTGCTGATCTAAAATGTGAAAACAGTGCTTCTCAAACAGTGGGTTGATGCACTTTTTGGATTTTATTTATTTTAATCAGAGAGCTTTTCACGTATGCTTCAGCCTCATGATTTACTCCCAGTATCGGCTTCATTTTGCCCAATCCAGGACTATTTGAATCTTTTCCGACCTGCGTTAATCCTTGGTCTGGTCGAGTAAGGCAGGTTAAAGTCAAGACTAAATATTTCTTCTCAAACTTTTCACGCCAGCTCGAAATATTCCTCCTTCCAACCACCGCCAGACCTAGATCAAGATCAAATCAGGACTAAACCGGGTCTAAAGACGACCTAAACCGGGAAGAACACCTCGGTTAAATGCACGACTAAAGCATAAATGTGATGATATAGAATTAAAATGGCGTCCAGAACCACAGATGTCCTGAGTTTGAGAATCAATGTGTGAAGAGTTGACTAAAACAAAAGCCAAAATCAGATCAGACTCTTAGACTTTCATGCAATAACCGCAGCTCGTGCTTTCTAAGTGCACACGGCGCAGCTTGGAAAAACCCCCATTGTTACGCTTTCTATGTGCCAATTTGTGTTCTCTTCCGTTGCCAGCCCACGTTTCCCCTCTTCATCAACAAGAAACACTTATTTTTCTAACACCCAGCCGCGTGGTGGTCGTGTTGTTCCCCCTCGTGCCATTGTAGTGTTTTGTTTCTCTTTTTGTTTGTAGGACTTTTCTTCATTCAGCCGTTCATCCCGTCACAGTCGTTTTGGTTAAAGGATGAAAAACACACTCCTCTCCTCCACCGCTCTGACGTCGTGCCTCAGGTTTACCCAGTTTATTAATAAAACACGTTCAAGAAATATTTATGTGTGAATAAATATTATCATTGTCATATTTATATTTGGAGTCGCCAAATCTGTGGCGAATAAGAGCCGTTCGTGTCGTTTTGAACGTAATAAGCCGTTCACGCAGGCTTTGAAACATCTTTAAGCTGCACCTGTTCACGAATTCAATTAATTAAGTAATGAATTCCTGAATATTTAATTGGAGAACAGTTTTATGTTAATAGTAGTTGTGCCTGACCTGAAGCATGAGGCAAACGATTAAACCTGGAGGAGAAATAAACGACAGGATAACACACGTTGTTAAAGGCCCAGTGCTGAATTTTGAATTGTGTCTTGGCCTCTCATGACTAAAATTGGAAGTTTGATATTTTGAAGCAGGAAAATACGGCAATAAACCTATTGTGGGCCACTTGATGCCACTGAAACTAACTTTAAAAATACATTGAAATCTCAGTAATCCCCTGTTCTAAAGGTTTGTAATAACATATGCTTTATAAAACATATACAATGATATTGTTCAAGCATTAACAGAAATAAGAGAAAGGAAATTGTAAATATATTTTTTATAAATCGATAATCATTGTCACAGGCTTATTGTGTACAAGGTCTGTGACAATAATCGATTTATTGTCCAATACGTGACAGAATAATATGTTTCAAATCCATGCTTGCATTTCTAGCGTCTCAGTTCTTCACAGGGATGTGTTTGGATCAATAATATTAAACCTTGTAGTTGAAACACTGACTTTTTCACAAATGTCTGCTGTTACAGATGGGCAGCACGGTGGCACAGTGGTTAGCGCTCGTGCTTCACAGCTGGAAGGTCCCGGGTTCGAGTCCCACTTGAACAGGGCCTTTCTGAGGGGAGTTTGCATGTTCTCCCCGCGTCTGCGTAGGTTTCCCCTCCCACAAAAATACAATAGGTTCACCTCTGGGGCCGGGACCTCCTGTAAAAGAGATTCTCAATCTCAGAGGGACTTCCCAGGTTCAATAAAGGTAAAACTTTGTCTTTTTAATAATATAGTTTACTGAATGAGAAAAAAAGTCTGGTACAGAGCCTTTAACATCCCAGTGTATTCCCTCATTGAAAGACAATAGTGTGTATTTGCAGCGTTTGATTCAAAGAGAACTGGCACTCACATACTTCCATGATTGTATCAATACTGTCACACAGTGTTGGTACTTTGCATTTGTGCCATCTGGTGGTTTGAAAAGTGCATTACAGCAGCTGACCTGAGATTAAAGGAATAGGCCACCGTTTTTACATACTGAGACATGTTCTTACCTCACCTTAGCCGAGTTAATATATCCCCGTCTGGTCTTTGTCCGTGCGCTCACACATACGCAGCCTCTCCCACATGTCACATAGCTACAAAAAAGCTCACGATAGACGGAAGTGAACGGGGGAGTCTTTAGGAGTTACTGCGCGGACACTGTGCTCCTCTATCATTACGCCTCAAAATATAGTTCCCCTTTTTATCTGCTTATAAAATCGACATGCTGCATTTCTGTGTAAATATACTTCGCTTGAAAACACTTCACGTAACTTTATTTAAATAGGGAACACGTGGAAGAGCTTGGTAGCTTCTGTCGTGAGCTTTTTTGGAGCTATGTGACATGTGGGAGAGGCTGCGTATGTGTGAGCGCACGGACAAAGACCAGACGGGGATATATTAACTCGACTAAGGCTAGGTAAGAACATATCTCAGTATGTAAAAACGGTGGCCTATTCCTTTAACGGTCATGAATGAGCCTATTTAACCAGCTGGTGATGAAGGGAGGGTTGCGTAAGATTGCACTCTGAATTGTGAGAAAAGATGATCAAACATCAGCGATATCAAAAAGTCACACACGCTGACACTGAGGCGATCTATGCCTTGTTTACCCCATTTCTACCTCATACTCCGTGGAAAGGCTGCATTACACAGGATGGGGAATAAACATTTGATCATATATAGATGTCAGACTTGCAACAGAAGCCAAACGAGTGGAAGTTTTTAGACTGAACTACAAAGTGACGCTGCTGTTTTGGCCTGTTGTGTTCTCGGCTTATTACATTTAAAACTGACCAAAAAATAAATCCATTATATTTTTGCTCAATATCATATTGGTGACCATTATCCCGGCGGTTTTTACTGTTACATTAAATAAGACGGGACTTTTTTTTTCTTGTCTTGTCGAGAACTGTTTTCATTTAACACTGGACACGAACCACTCCTTCTAACTAACGAACGTCTATGTTGAAATCAAAATATGAACAAAAAAACGACACTATTGCAGGACTCGACTGCCACTGATGTGATGTGATGGTACAATACACGGCTGCAGGCGGAGAGTTTGCAGCCGTGTGGCGACTCCGTGGTGGAGCCTCTAATGTACGAGTTTGAGTCTATGACGGTGAAGATAATAAAGGAAGTACTTTTTGGATGTGTGTGGTTGACTGATGGGAGTGGGACCGTTATTTAGGGCTGCTCGATTATTGAAAAAATAATGATCACGATTATTTTTGTCATAATTGAAATCACGATTATTCAAACGATTATTTGTTGCCTTTAAAAAAATCCATCAAAAAAGTGACAAAAATCCAGCAAAAAAGTGACAAAAATCCAGCAAAAAAGTGACAAAAATCCAGCTAAAAAGTGACAGAAATCCATTAAAAAAGTGACAAAAATCCATCAAAAAAGTGACAAAAATCCATTAAAAAAATGACAAAAATCCATCAAAAAAGTGACAGAAATCCATCAAAAAAGTGACAAAAATCCATCAAAAAAGTGACAGAAATCCATCAAAAAAGTGACAAAAATCCATCAAAAAAGTGACAGAAATCCATCAAAAAAGTGACAAAAATCCATCAAAAAAGTGACAGAAATCCATTAAAAAAGTGACAAAAATCCATCAAAAAAGTGACAGAAATCCATTAAAAAAATGACAAAAATCCATCAAAAAAGTGACAAAAATCCATCAAAAAAGTGACAAAAATCCATCAAAAAAGTGACAAAAATCCATCAAAAAAGTGACAAAAATCCATCAAAAAAAGTGACAGAAATCCATCAAAAAAAGTGACAGAAATCCATCAAAAAAAGTGACAGAAATCCATCAAAAAAGTGACAGAAATCCATCAAAAAAGTGACAAAAATCCATCAAAAAAGTGACAAAAATCCATCAAAAAAGTGACAAAAATCCATCAAAAAAGTGACAGAAATCCATTAAAAAAGTGACAAAAATCCATCAAAAAAAGTGACAGAAATCCATCAAAAAAGTGACAAAAATCCATCAAAAAATGACAAAAATCCATCAAAAAAGTGACAAAAATCCATCAAAAAAGTGACAAAAATCCATCAGAAAAAAGACAAAAATCCATCAAAAAAGTGACAAAAATCCAGCAAAAAAGTGACAAAAATCCAGCAAAAAAGTGACAAAAATCCAGCTAAAAAGTGACAGAAATCCATTAAAAAAGTGACAAAAATCCATTAAAAAAGTGACAAAAATCCATCAAAAAAGTGACAGAAATCCATTAAAAAAATGACAAAAATCCATCAAAAAAGTGACAAAAATCCAGCTAAAAAGTGACAGAAATCCATTAAAAAAGTGACAAAAATCCATCAAAAAAGTGACAAAAATCCATTAAAAAAATGACAAAAATCCATCAAAAAAGTGACAGAAATCCATCAAAAAAGTGACAAAAATCCATCAAAAAAGTGACAAAAATCCATCAAAAAAGTGACAAAAATCCATCAAAAAAGTGACAAAAATCCAGCAAAAAAGTGACAAAAATCCATCAAAAAAAGACAAAAATCCAGCAAAAAAAAAGACAAAAATCCATCAGAAAAGTGACAAAAATCCAAAAATTAAAAATTTGGAGAAAAAAAAATTGAAAAAAAAAAATATATATATAATAGATTTTTTGCGATTATGCTAATTTTGTAATCGTTTACTGTTGTAATCGAAATCGTAATCGAATTTCGATTAATTGCACAGCCCTACCGTTATTTATATTATTATTTACACATCTTTGAACTTTTCACCATGCTTTTAACGGTTTCTCATTTTCACACTTGTGCATCTTTGAGTGATCTAATGTGCTCTCTCAAAGCCCATCCTCCACTGCCCCCTCTCCGCCTCGTGCTCATGCGCTCCCGTCTTGTGCCACACTGGAGCGTGTGCGTACGTGAGCTCGTGCACGTCGTCTTCATACGAACGTGTCAGAAATAACCGCTTGGCCCACTAATCAGCATGTACAGTATGTCGCAGCGGGAGGGGGGCACATCGCTCTGTTGTTATGTAATCCGGTCGCTCCTGCCTGGCTTTTGCGTCGTGACGTCACCGTCAGACCACGCAGCGCTGGGGAAGGTGTAACGCAGATATAAAACTAGATGGGACGTTGCCACAGTAACCTCTCCCGACTCTGGCGGCCATGTTTTGATTGTACATTTTAGAAGAACAGCTCTTATTCTGGTGGTTTTCTGTTTTCTTTGATGTTAAATTTACTTTTGTGCGTCCGGATAAAACATCCACGTTTGACGATACAAATGTGAAAATGTCTTGATAGAATCATGATGAATGTTAACGTCAGCATAGATACAGACGGCATCTTCATAGAAGGGGGCGTGGCTTCGCCGAGGGGGAAAAGAATCTTTAGAGAAACACATTTTTTCACTCATTTAAGCCATTTTCTGATGGAATATGAATTATTTATCACAAAAATAAAGTCCGGTGTAAATCGGGCCCATATGGATATTTTCTCACAGCAGATTGTTCAGAAGTGAAAAAACCGCAGTTGTAGCCTGCGCTAGCTAACCGTTAGCATTAGCCCGATGCTAACATGTAGCATCAAGTTAGCATTCTCTGGTTTTTATGTATTTATGGGCTGTTGAACCACTTTGCTCCTCCCCATATTGTTATTTCTTTCTTTAGTAGAAAACTATATTTATAATTCAGCATTTGTTAAAGTAGTTTTTGAATAATTAGAGAAAGTTTAGATTTTTCTCCGTTAACTGTTATCCAACATGACCATATATGGGCGACTCCAGAGATGCCGTCTGTAGCTATTGTCATGTCTTTCCTCACAGCAAGAAGTTCCTGGATTTCAATCCCAGGATTGTGGGTCTTTTTGTGTGGAGTTTGCGTCTCTGCATAGGTTTCGCCTGTCACCCCAAAACATGCACAATAGGTGATTTTGACCATGGCTTGACATTAGGAGATGGGTGCCAATGGCATTGAAGGATGGGCCAAAAGCAGAGGACGGTTATATACTGATAAATAAGGTGCCTTACCCTAACCTTAATTACTTTAGTGTTTGGCTAACATGGCAATTGCAAGATGGCCGCCGCATTTGCCAGGGCAACGGCTGCCATGTCTGTCTCTGTTTTCTTATAGAGGTGTGGAAGGCGTGTGGCTGCTCTGCTTTACGGCCGAAGCGAGCGCACCCAGCGAGCAGAGCAGACGGTGGAGCCTCTGCCTGAAGAGCTTCACCCCCCCGGGAAACACGGCGATAGCGCACGCCTGAATGTGTCCAGATAAGGGCCACTGACTCGAACCTGTTATATATGCAACCCGCCCCCCCCGCGCGCCAGCCACGACTATGTCCGCCGCTGCTAACGCTGCCTCCACCGACAACAACGGGGAGCTGAACGGTAAGCCACGTTTTAACACATGCTCCGCTCTGAAACCGTGTCAGTCGATGTGCAAACCATCGAGAAGAGTCACAGTCCTCATTACGGGGTCTTTATTGTGTTTTCTCAGCGCCATCTTTCCGTAAACATCTGCTTTTGCGGTGGAAACTACATTTGGGGAGAACGCTATGTTCTGGGTGGTTATTGACATTGTCTGAGCCAATGGGATCGCTACAAGCAGCGTCGTTGTTTAATGGACAAGCGAGTAAGCCAATCAGCAGCTTGGATAAGATGAAGGGGCGGGTCTAAGTTTTGTCAACAAGGCGAGATGAAGAACTAGCAAAAATGGAGGAAAAACTACATTTGATCCTTTCGCGTTTTCTAAAACAGTTTACTTCACTTTGAGCTTGTGTCTAATACTTAATGAACCTTTGTTAAACGACTTTTAATAAGTGGTCATCTGATATACAACACGAAAGTTTAGCAATGTTTACACGCTCCGTGGTTAGGAAACGCATACATATAGCTGTGTGTGTAATTTTAAAACTATTTTAAAACAATTTGAACTGGTGTTAATGTGAACAAACCCATGTTAAGAGCGGCATTAGTTTTTTCTTTAATCAGAAACGCATTCATCTTTTTTATATAGTGTGACAAAACATACATGAATTTAAAAGTATGAAATGAATGTAAACTCTTTGAACTCTATTGTACTAGAATGACATTTAGGGGGATTTCTCTTTCCTTTGAAGCATAATGCTGAGTTAGACTCCGACTCTAGGCTGTGGGTGACCAAATAAAGCATTTGCAAGAGGATTTATTAAGTACCCTTAAGTTTGGTTACCTTAAATCAAAACCAAACTACAAAGTTATGGGTCAGGTCAGAGAAGGGACGAGCCGCTCCCTGTACAGACTCGTGGTTTTTCAGGTGTTTTTGCCAATAAAAACACCCATAATTAAATAAATGTTTTATATTTGTTGTAAATGTTACTGTGACTCTTACACGGTCAGATAGTTGTGATGTAAATGCTCTCGTCCTCTCATGCCCTGGCTCTGTCCGCCCCACTCAGGCTAAACAAAGCTTGTTTATGGCATCTGAGGGCACACTGGCTTAAGTTTTACCTCACCGTGGGGGTTATGAGGCTGAAGGGGGTTTAAGGCCCAGGTCACAAGGGGACAGATGTTCTGGACATGCGGGAGGTGGGACAGTATGACAGTGAGCTGGCTACAGGAGGGTGGGTCTACAAGAGATGACTTTTCATGGCGTTTTCCTATGGATGGTCTTCAATGAAGGAATAAGAAGGCCTCCTGCATTCATTATTGTTAACTTCATATGTTTAATGTATGAAGAAGATATTCTATTGCTCTTTTGTGTCGCCTCCTTCAGGCAAATGGAAGCACATGCTTTACATTGTAAGCACCAGAATAAGAAACCCCAATTTGAAGCAATCGAATAGTGAAGAGATCTGTGGTTGATGAAAATGAATGTGGGTAAAATTAGCCTTACATTGTACTTTTGCAGAGATTACAAAAGTAACCACACAAATAGTTGCAAACTTACATATGGTTTTGGTAAACATTAGGTGAGTGAGTCGTGAGTACCTTCATTATTAATAGCTCTGTCATGTCCTGACCTCGTAAACAAAGCTGCATTTACTACAGTCTGGAAAAGCTTTTGTTATGCAACAGTTTTGTTTATCAGTGAGTAGAATATTTTTAAGGTTAAGGGGCTAGACGCAAGTTGGCCATTTTATACCCACTACTGCCCCCTCAGGTCATACGTGTAACTGCAGCTTCTATATTAAGCTCGTGCATGACGGCTTTTCGGACCCGAAGTAACACCGTTTTTAGTGCAGGATTTTAGAGGCAGTTGTGGTGAACAGGTCTGAGCTCATTCTACACATTAGGACATGGTGGAACATGCAGGGAGGAAAATACTTAATTGTAACATTTTTAAACTCTGTATAGTCCCTTTAAGGTTAAGGTGCTTTATGGGCTATATACCCAGTGCCCCCATGTGGTTTCCGGCAGGACAGTTAGATCAGGGCTGTTCTTCTAGCCTGACACGAGTCAGACTGATCCTCCATGTTCAGAGATACATGAGGACACAGTCTGTAGTTGTGCCGTTTGAATCTCGCCGACTCCGGCAAAACCAGGCAGAGCCAATCATAGCGCGGGAGGCGGGACTTAATGGAGCGTCACCTTCCGCGCTCGGATTTCCCATAAACCAGTGCTCCTCCTGTAACCAACAGTGAAGATGGCGGCCGCGACACAACGATCTTTTACCAGTGCCCTTTCTTCTGATTTAAATGAGCCGGACATGTCGTTAAAGCCACAGAAGCTGCTCTGAGGACTTTCACCGGAACATTTACTCGACGGCACGTGTGGACCACAAACAATCATGGCGGAGGACGTGAGCGCAAAGCGGAAGTCGCTTTGTGTTTGATTGGCTCGCTCTCGTTCAAACTGCGATCGTTAGCTCCGCCTCCAGTCTCGATTTGGAAACCGCGTCCTCTTACCACAATTCCAGACTGTCTTTATATGTTTTTATAAATACATAAATAAAGTCAGTCTGGCTTTATGCAAGGCCACTGTTCTTCTTCTCCTATCATTTACATTGACGATTACCAGGGTCCCACACAAATGAAGAGCTCAGGATGTGGTACAGGATGGTGAGTTACTGATGGACAGTCATTGCAACGTGTTACAGACATCATATTGGATTTGCATCCTGCCCCGGAGGAAACGCCAGTGGTTGTCAGAGATTTTTATCTTGTGAGCTAAAGGCAAGCGTTTACTTACAGGGTGATCCTTTTTTGCACAGGCTCATTCAAACATTTGCACTAGTTTTTTATTTTGTGTAAGTGAAGACAAAAACAGCCACCATTACGAACATGGAGGTTTATCCAGTGAAGTCGTTCCATGTTTTTAACCTGCTCCAGTCACATCCTAACGTTTACTTGTCCTTTACTAAATCTGGAACTATCTCTTCATGCGTGTGGAATCATGAATGTAAAAGATAATGTAGAGGAAGGGCAGTGCCGATCTTATTGTCCAGGCGGAAACCACCATGCATATAGCTCATTTGTTTAACAACAACTGTATAACGAAATGTGTCTTCTGCATTTGACCCATCCTCTGATGCTGGGACGGCCCGTGAGGAGCTGTGGGCGACCGCAGTGCAGCGCCCGGGGACCATCTCCAGATGTGATGCTTGGCTGATGGTCAGAATCACCTGGCTGGAGAATTCACCTATTGTACATGTTTTTATTGGTGGGGGAAACCTATGTGCAGACACGGGGAGAACATGTAAACTCAACACAGAAAGGCCAGGTGAACCCGAACCCGAGACCTTCTAGCTGTGAACTACGCGCCAACCACTGTGCCACCGTACTGCCCATAGTAAAGACACTATCATGACATTACTAGGGCTGGTTAAATGATACCAGTATGGGATGGAGAAAAAACAGTTTAGGCACTACTGGTATTGAAAAAACAGCATCGAAACTAAAGCAGGTACTAAAAAAGTCTGACATCTTTAGAGACTAAGTTTTGATGCCTGTTGGTCCAGAGACGGCATTAAAGGACTTGGTTGGTCAAATAAATGGTACAAATGTAAAAGAAATCTTTCATGGAATAAATTAACATTATTAAATTTAAAAAATGGGACCGAGGCACACGAATCAAAGTGGAGAGTTTATGAATGCCTTACGCCAACGCCAGGGCACATGTCCCGATGAAAACTCGTTAAAGCTGAAACAAGTGCCTCGGTCCCAGTTTTTTTATTTGATATATTTTTGACCCACGCTGGAACCTTGATGAGCACCGGTCTGTGTTGACTCATTGAGATCCCGGTGAGCGCTTCCTCAATCTTTTTTTTAATGCAAAGGACTCGTTGACTGCCAGTGACGTATATAGACGTCAATTAGGTTTTTCAATGGGAACAGCTGCAGCAAAGCCTTGAGCGTGTCTGGTGTTAAAATGTTAGTTGTGCTGTCTCATGCGGCCACCTAGTGACTCAATAAAAGAACTACAAGTCTTTTATTGAGGTGGCAGCATTGCTTTTTCGCTTTCTCAGCTTTTTGGTTGATTTCACTTATTTTCTACAGACGATTGCTAAAGAATAGAAAGAGGTACAAACAAACTTTCTTTATTAGATGAAAGAAGAGAGTGAAATCTTTCTTTTGGTGGGTTTCGTGTTGACATAGACCTACATTTTCTGTGGGGCTTGTAAAAACAGTAAAAATCCTGAAAAACCTCTCTGATTTGAAAATGGCTGGCAGTCAATGAGTTAACATTATTGTCCTGTTTTATATTACAAATATTTTAGTATGGGATAGGAAAAAGTAAAGAAAAAAGTATAGTTGAGGTATTGGTATAAAAAAAAAAGATAACCCAATCCTAGACCCATAAGAAGACAAACCGTAAACCAAAAATGAGCAGATCGCTAAGACTGCATTGATTTGGCGGCACAGTTTTTAGCGTTCTGCTTCACAGAAAGAAGGTCAGTTTGTTGGTATGAAAATTCTATCTTGATCTAAAACGGCTAAAACTAAATATCCAGTTGTTTCACTACCTGATTATTCAAGCAAACTAATTCCAAACTTGCAAAGCCCCCGCCCCCCCTAACCTTCCGCTTCTCAGCTGTTTCAACAAAGAGGAGAAAAAGAAGAAATGAGAGAGAAAAAGAGCAGGTGCCCCGTGTGGCTGTCGTGAAGCTTTGGCCAGTGTTTTTCACCCTCACTGAGACTCACTTTTGATCCTGGTCAGCTATGTCACACCCGTGCCACACAAACATGAGTCAGCAGCACAATCCCAAAATAACCCAACAAGAAACATCATTACATTTTTTGTTTTTGTTTTAGTGATAAAAACAATAAATGTGTGTGATTTTTATCCAGAATGCGACAGGCTTCACCAATTATCTGTTCGATTAAAATGCACCAGGTGATTATTGAGACTTTTATTAAAATTGGATTCATTGCCCAGCCGTATTTCTGACTCAAACCAGAGCCGTGGGAAGATGTTTTAGTTAGGGGGCGCTGAGGGACAAAATGTACCCCCAAAATACTTTTCCTGTGCATAAATCCTATTTATTAACCTCTTAACTCCCGCCTGAACCGAGAGCATTTTCTCCAGTTCAGCTTTACCCAAATCCTGTAGGCCAGTGTAACGCCTCATTTGAAAGACCTACAAAACTAAATGGATCTTTTTCCTCACGTTAGATTTTTTTTCATCACTTTTTTTGTTGGGCATCTCATTTTTGTCAAATTTTCGTGACTTTTTTGTCTCTTTTTCGTCAATTTTTTCTCAATTTTTTCTCAAATTTTTCTCACTTTTTTGTCTTATTTTGTACATTTTTTGTCACTTTTTTCGTCAAATTTTTCTCACTTTTTTGTCACTTCTTCGGCCATTTTTTCCTCAATTTTTCGTCAAATTTTTCTCTTTTTGTCAATTTTTTTTTACATTTTTTTTACATTTTTTTTACATTTTTTATCACTTTTTTGTCAATTTTTTCTCACTTTTTCGTCACTTTTTCGTCAAATTTTTCTCATTTTTTTGTCAAATTTTTCTCACTTTTTTGTCGAATTTTTGTACATTTTTGTAATTTTTTGTCACTTTTTCGTCAAATTTTTCTCACTTTTTTGTCACTTTTTCGGCCATTTTTTCCTCAATTTTCCGTCAATTTTTTCTCTTTTTGTCAAATTTTTGTACATTTTTTGTCACTTTTTCGTCAATGTTTTCTCACTTTTTTCACATTTCCATCTTTGTTTTCGTCTCAGTTTTGTTGCTATTTTCACACCTTTTTTCCTGAAGCTTTTGGACTGGGGTAGTAAATCTGGAGAAAATGTGCTCGGTTCAGGTGGGAGTTAAGGGGTTCATATTGCCTGCAGTTCACACACTATCCACCAGGGGGTGCTGCAGCGCCCTCAGCACCTTGGGTTCCCACGGCCTTGACTCAAACAAACGATTTCATCAGTGGATCAGCTCCATGTCCGCCTAAGCCAACATACTGTTCTTCTCTTTAGCATGTAGATCATGAAGGCAGCCGTGCAAATGTATAACGTCACATGAATAAAGCAGAACTCACCCATCGTCAATGACACTGCAGTCATAAATCCTGCCCTATGCTTTGTTTTACTGCAGGGCATTTGTCTGAGGAGTTATTTTAGGCCCAGCACACACTCTCTGCTATCAGACCCAGTGTTGGAGCTTGTTACGTTCTCCTTTCATCTCTTTTCCTGGACCCTCTGGCCATCAACATTCTAACACAAGTCCTGGGATGTTCGGCAACAGCCCCTCCCCCATCGATCCTCTCTGCAGTCGGTCTGGGTTATCGTGAGGCTGATGTCCTGTCTGCACCCTCTTTAAACCCCCTCCGACAGCTAGGGCTGCTCGATTATATTAATTTTTGAATGATTAGAGAAATATTACATTTTTTCAAAATTGTTTTCCCCCTTAACTGTTTTCAAACATGACCATATATGGGCGATTTCCAGAGATGCCGTCTGTATCTATACAGTATTAACGCTAGTGGCAACTAATTACCGCTAATTACTAACAACAAATTGTATTAATCAGATCACTTTATAAACAGAATGTCGCAAACTCACTAAGGTCTTCCACCAACGTGCACATATATTTGCACATTTATCGCTAACGTGCATTTTAGTCATGATGTTTCTCATGGGTTCATTATCAACCCAGAGCAGTGCGTTAGAACAAATATTTGCCGTATTTGAGGAACAATCTGGAAGAGTGGGACAAGTAGCTGGTAAAGTAGGTATCGCTAGCTGAATTTTTGGAATTGTTTTGTCCTTTATAGTATTTTGTAAAGTCAAACATTTGTGGGAAGAACACTGTGTCTCTAATTATAAAGCATTTGTACCAATTTCATGAACTCACAGGCCAGTTCTCCAGTGTTTCTGTGAAAGTGACCATGACGAGTGACCCTGCAAGTTGTGAAATGTGGAGGACGGGGGAGGAGGGCCCCAAATTTCTAATTTGTCTAATTTTGTGATTCTTGTTACCGTCATTCCTGTTACCATTCTGAGGAAGAAAAATAGGAAAAATCCATTCCAAAAATAAGAAAGAGAGACTGACTTGGCCCCTATACATTTTGGTATATGTAAACATGTATGCTTTTGTTTTTTAAAGTTGGAAAGGCATTGATTTGGTGGAATGACATCACTCTCATATTGTTAAAAAGTGAGTCATATTTATGTTGATTATCTTTGGCTGAAAAAGGTTGGTGACCGCTGCTCTAGAATGAATATTACTGCACATTTGATAACAAGTAGCGATGTTCTAATTGCAGTACGATTAAAGTACTGCAATTAGAACAAACGTTTCAATTACTTTTGTTTCATAGAATACCCTGAGCAATCATTGAAACAGATTTCCGTTTGACCTTTTCTCTTGTACAGCACTTTGGGTAGGGCTGTGCAATTAATCGAAATTCCATTACGATTTCGATTACAACAGTAAGCGATTACAAAATTAGCATAATCGCCAAAAATCTATTAAATTTTTTTTTTTAATTTTTCTAATTTTTAATTTTTGTCACTTTTTTGCTGGATTTTTGTCCTTTTTTTGCTGGATTTTTGTCCTTTTTCTGCTGGATTTTTTTTTCTTTTTTTGTATTGAGTTTTGTCTTTTTTTCTGCTGGATTTTTGTCTTTTTTGGTGGATTTTTGTCACTTTTTTGATGGATTTTTGTCATTTTTTTGATGGATTTTTGTCACTTTTTTGATGGATTTTTGTCACTTTTTTGATGGATTTTTGTCATTTTTTTGATGGATTTTTGTCACTTTTTTGATGGATTTTTGTCACTTTTTTGATGGATTTTTGTCACTTTTTTGATGGTTTTTTTTTAAAGGCAACAAATAATCGTTTGAATAATCGTGATTTCAATTATGACAAAAATAATCGTGATTATTATTTTTTCAATAATCGCGCAGCCCTAACTTTGGGATTTACTTTATCTGTGAAAAGCGCTTTATGAATAAACTTGACTTGATTTGATTGCGGTTCAATTGCACAGCCTCAAACAAAGGAATATCATGTATAATATAACTCACTCACATTTAGAAGTGTTTTTGATGCAGTGAAGTCCTGGTGTGTTTTGGTAACTGTGAATCCAAACACACGGCCAGTAAACAAAAGTGGACAAAAATAGTCTTTGTTTTCCAGGAAGGCCACTGGGACCAAACCTGAAAAGCTGCTGGGACGACCCCGCGCTGTTGCTGACTAAATCATTTCTCGGTGTTCCATTGGCAGCGGACGGGGCTGGGTCGGGTCAGGCCGGGTTTGGCTGGGGGGATGTGGTTGTTTTTGGTCAGGGGGGGTGTGTGTGTGTACGTGTGTTTGTGAGTGTAGGGTTGAGCCGTGCTGAGAACGTGGTGTTGAAAGATCAGTGAATGCCTGAGTGGTTATGAAGCTCCTCTCTGACGCGTGACGCCTGCTCAGGGACATGACGGGAGAGGGAGGGGGGCAAAGTCTGAACTCCTCCTCTGTCTTAAACAAACTGACTGTACTGTTGAACTCTGGAAAAGGAAACGAGTCCTGGCTCCCAGTGGCTTCTGCGTGTGCTTTTGGGCAGGCAGGTTTAAAGTGTTTCTGCAGACCTGATCTGAGCCGCCTCCGTGCAGGATTGAGCACACGCTTACTGACTGTAGATTTGATCTTATCAGGTCTAGCTGTTCAACTAGGATGTGGTCTTTCACGTGTCGTTAGAAAACATTTCAACTGTGGTCTTGCCAAAAGGGGGGCAGAGTGGCACTCCCTCAAAGTCTGTACGACCTGTGTCTCTAAAAACACACGACTGAGGGGCTAAAGGCTCATTCATACTTCATAAGACGCAGTAACTTTGTTCTTACACCGAGAGCTGCAAGAATAAAATGAAGTCATTTTTGCCAGTGACTAAACAGTACACAAATCCAATCCAAATTAAAGCAGCACTAAGTAACGTGTTTACCTTAATAAATCCTTTCTGTAGTCCCTGTGGGGGTGATACAAGTGTTTATGGGATGATTGGAGGGTCTTTCATCTCCCCCTGGTGGCTAACATGCTAACGGGCAAAGCTAACTGCGGGCTAACGTCACTTTAAATAGTATTTACAGCCAAGTTTGAGTGAAAACAAATATTTCCGTTGTATAATTGAATGCACAGTAACCCCCTCTCCCTTCGCCTTTCCTGTCAGCGTAGGATTTACTCTCCAAGACAATTAATAAATTTAAAAATCGTAACTTGCTACTACACCTGCAGTTGCACTAATGGCCTCTAGGGGGAAGAGTTACTTAGTACTGCTTTAAAGAGATACAGCATGTTTATATTGAGCGAAAATGAGCTGCAGCAGAACGATCACAATGCTGTTGGCTACTCGCTAAGTTGCTATAAACACACGAGGAAATCTACACTGAGCTGTGGTAAAGGTGAAAAGAGACCCTTTAGAAGCAGTAGTAAGTAACCATCTCAATACTATTGTTCAATAGAAATACATAAATGAATAAAGCTCAGGCATTGAGGAGCTTTTGGACACGGGCTGTTCTGTTTATGATGGACAGTGCAATAAAAGTTAAACATTAGATTGAATGAAAAAAAAAAGACAATTTTGATAGAACTTCCTTTACAAGTGTAGCTACTTTACTTAAGGAAATGTAAACAAGTAAATGATCTAATTACTCACCAATCTGCTGTGATAAAGTAAGTATGTTGAAGAAAATGCCTTATACTCGTATCAGTATTCGGTATCAGCAAGTACTTAAATCAAAGTACTCGTACTCGTATCGGTTTTAGAAAAGGTGATATTGGCCTTGCTTGTTTTAACTGGGGTCAAAGATATAGAGCTTCCTTCTCCTAAAAACTCCTATAAACAAATGAAAAGCATGTTTCCTGTGTGATGTCTTTACAGAGGAGGCGGAGCTTAGGAAGAACTGCTTATGTTACGTTGACTTGTTTACATCATGCCATGTAGCACTAGCCATGTGCCCTCTGAGGCTTTGCATCTTTGTGTAGGCCTCAGTATACAGTTTAGAGACCAGTCCTATGCAAGTAAAGAGAGCTGAAGCCATGTTATACATCACTGTTCACAGGTGTTTGTGACAAGGCAAAGGAAGACTCACTTTATCTGCTGAGCACAATTCTTACACATGGCAATTCCAAGTGCTTCACAGTGGGGCTGGGCAATTAATCCAAATGTATCTGAAAGTGCAATCCCTTCTTGGGTCAATCTCAATAATGGTTATGGAACTGTATTATCGTCATGGAGATGTATTGTTTTGTCATATCGTCCAGTCCGCCCTACTTCACAGCTGCTTAAAATGACAGGATTTGAACACTGAGACACATTGACATCTTCAGGAAGACTGTCCCAGATTGTAGCTGCATGAAACTGAAACCCAGACTTCCTCTTCAGTCCTGACTGTGATCATATGGATCTAACATTACATGTCTGAGACGTTCTCTGGTGCGAGTCCATGGAGCGACTTGTGCACAAGCACAGTTTGAAAGTCTATTCTCTGGGGTTATATATGACTTGCAAAAGTTGGAGCACTGGCCTATAAACCTGGATAATGCATCAGTTGTAAGCTGTAGTCTTTCATTTAGTATTGATTAAATGCTTTCCATTCCCTCCGGCACAAAGCTGTTTACTGCAGCACAGCTTTATTAAACTCTGATCAGCTGACTCCTTTATAATAAACTCTGATCAGCTGACTCCTTTATAATAAACTCTGATCAGCTGACTCCTTTATAATAAACTCTGATCAGCTGACTCCTTTATAATAAACTCTGATCAGCTGACTCCTTTATAATAAACCATGTTTTGGCTTGGGGGAGGGAAAATGGCTTGATGAACTTCCTTTTATATTCATTTGTTTTTGACTTTCCTGCCCCTCCCTCTGAATGCTGCTTAGGCTCTTGGGTGGAGTTGGAAATGCACAGAGGCACGTCTGGAACCTCTGACCCCCCCCCCTCCTCCGGGACGCCCCTCCTGCCCTTGCCCCAGGTGGAAGAGGAGGAGGAGGCCATGGCAGGAGGCTTGGAGCACGTCCCGTCGTCCTCGTCCATCCACAACGGAGACATGGAGAAGATCCTCCTGGACGCGCAGCACGAGTCCAGCCGCAGCAACTCCTCGTGTGACAGGTACCACCATACTGTCAATGGGTACCACACAGAGCTTTCATGTACCACACAGAGCTTTCATGTACCACACAGAGCTTTCATGTACCACACAGAGCTTTCATGTACCACACAGAGCTTTCATGTACCACACAGAGCTTTCATGTACCACACGGAGCTTTCATGTATCACACAGAGCTTTCATGTACCACACGGGAGCTTTCATGTATCACACAGAGCTTTCATGTACCACACAGAGCTTTCATGTACCACACGGAGCTTTCATGTATCACACAGAGCTTTCATGTACCACACGGAGCTTTCATGTACCACACAGAGCTTTCATGTACCACACGGGGCTTTCATGTATCACACGGAGCTTTCATGTACCACACAGAGCTTTCATGTCCCACACAGAGCTTTCATGTATCACACAGAGCTTTCATGTACCACACAGAGCTTTCATGTCCCACACAGAGCTTTCATGTACCACACAGAGCTTTCATGTATCACACGGAGCTTTCATGTACCACACGGAGCTTTCATGTACCACACGGGGCTTTCATGTATCACACAGAGCTTTCATGTACCACACGGAGCTTTCATGTACCACACAGAGCTTTCATGTATCACACAGAGCTTTCATGTACCACACAGAGCTTTCATGTACCACACAGAGCTTTCATGTACCACACGGAGCTTTCATGTATCACACGGAGCTTTCATGTATCACACGGAGCTTTCATGTATCACACAGAGCTTTCATGTACCACACAGAGCTTTCATGTACCACACAGAGCTTTCATGTACCACACGGAGCTTTCATGTATCACACGGAGCTTTCATGTATCACACGGAGCTTTCATGTATCACACAGAGCTTTCATGTATCACACAGAGCTTTCATGTACCACACAGAGCTTTCATGTACCACACAGAGCTTTCATGTACCACACGGAGCTTTCATGTACCACACAGAGCTTTCATGTACCACACAGAGCTTTCATGTACCACACAGAGCTTTCATGTATCACACAGAGCTTTCATGTACCACACGGAGCTTTCATGTACCACACAGAGCTTTCATGTATCACACAGAGCTTTCATGTACCACACAGAGCTTTCATGTATCACACGGAGCTTTCATGTACCACACAGAGCTTTCATGTACCACACAGAGCTTTCATGTATCACACAGAGCTTTCATGTACCACACAGAGCTTTCATGTACCACACGGAGCTTTCATGTACCACACGGAGCTTTCATGTACCACACAGAGCTTTCATGTATCACACAGAGCTTTCATGTACCACACACAGAGCTTTCATGTACCACACAGAGCTTTCATGCACCACACAGAGCTTTCATGTACCACACAGGAGCTTTCATGTACCACACAGGAGCTTTCATGTATAACACAGAGCTTTCATGTACCACACGGGAGCTTTCATGTATCACACAGGAGCTTTCATGTACCACACACAGCTTTCATGTACCACACAGGAGCTTTCATGTATCACACGGGGGCTTTCATGTATAACACGGAGCTTTCATGTACCACACAGAGCTTTCATGTATCACACACAGAGCTTTCATGTACCACACGGAGCTTTCATGTACCACACAGAGCTTTCATGTATCACACACAGAGCTTTCATGTACCACACAGAGCTTTCATGTACCACACAGGAGCTTTCATGTATCACACGGGGGCTTTCATGTACTACACAGGGCTTTCATGTAACACACAGGAGCTTTCATGTACCACACGGGGCTTTCATGTACCACACGGAGCTTTCATGTAACACACAGGAGCTTTCATGTACCACACGGAGCTTTCATGTAACACACGGAGCTTTCATGTACCACACAGAGCTTTCATGTACCACACAGAGCTTTCATGTAACACACAGAGCTTTCATGTACTACACAGGGCTTTCATGTACCACACAGGAGCTTTCATGTATCACACGGGGGCTTTCATGTACTACACAGGGCTTTCATGTAACACACAGAGCTTTCATGTAACACACAGAGCTTTCATGTACCACACGGAGCTTTCATGTAACACACAGAGCTTTCATGTAACACACAGAGCTTTCATGTACCACACAGAGCTTTCATGTACCACACAGAGCTTTCATGTACCACACGGGAGCTTTCATGTATCACACAGAGCTTTCATGTATCACACAGAGCTTTCATGTACCACACAGAGCTTTCATGTAACACACAGAGCTTTCATGTACCACACAGAGCTTTCATGTACCACACGGAGCTTTCATGTACCACACAGAGCTTTCATGTACCACACAGAGCTTTCATGTATCACACGGAGCTTTCATGTATCACACAGAGCTTTCATGTATCACACAGAGCTTTCATGTACCACACAGAGCTTTCATGTACCACACAGAGCTTTCATGTACCACACGGAGCTTTCATGTACCACACAGAGCTTTCATGTACCACACAGAGCTTTCATGTACCACACAGAGCTTTCATGTAACACACAGAGCTTTCATGTACCACACAGAGCTTTCATGTACCACACGGAGCTTTCATGTACCACACAGAGCTTTCATGTATCACACGGAGCTTTCATGTATCACACAGAGCTTTCATGTATCACACAGAGCTTTCATGTACCACACGGAGCTTTCATGTATAACACAGAGCTTTCATGTACCACACGGAGCTTTCATGTCCCACACAGAGCTTTCATGTACCACACAGAGCTTTCATGTACCACACGGAGCTTTCATGTACCACACGGAGCTTTCATGTACCACACAGAGCTTTCATGTACCACACGGGAGCTTTCATGTACCACACAGAGCTTTCATGTACCACACAGGAGCTTTCATGTACCACACAGAGCTTTCATGTACCACACAGAGCTTTCATGTACCACACGGAGCTTTCATGTACCACACGGGGCTTTCATGTATCACACGGAGCTTTCATGTATAACACAGAGCTTTCATGTACCACACAGGAGCTTTCATGTATCACACGGGGGCTTTCATGTACCACACGGGGCTTTCATGTACCACACGGAGCTTTCATGTATCACACAGGAGCTTTCATGTATCACACGGGGGCTTTCATGTACCACACGGAGCTTTCATGTACCACACGGGGCTTTCATGTATCACACGGAGCTTTCATGTACCACACAGAGCTTTCATGTACCACACAGAGCTTTCATGTACCACACGGAGCTTTCATGTACCACACGGAGCTTTCATGTACCACACAGAGCTTTCATGTACCACACAGAGCTTTCATGTACCACACAGAGCTTTCATGTACCACACGGAGCTTTCATGTACCACACGGAGCTTTCATGTACCACACAGAGCTTTCATGTACCACACAGAGCTTTCATGTACCACACGGAGCTTTCATGTACCACACGGAGCTTTCATGTACCACACGGAGCTTTCATGTACCACACAGAGCTTTCATGTACCACACAGAGCTTTCATGTACCACACAGAGCTTTCATGTACCACACAGAGCTTTCATGTACCACACAGAGCTTTCATGTACCACACGGGAGCTTTCATGTATCACACAGGAGCTTTCATGTACCACACGGGGCTTTCATGTATCACACAGAGCTTTCATGTACCACACAGAGCTTTCATGTACCACACAGAGCTTTCATGTACCACACAGAGCTTTCATGTACCACACAGAGCTTTCATGTACCACACGGGGCTTTCATGTACCACACAGAGCTTTCATGTACCACACAGAGCTTTCATGTATCACACAGGAGCTTTCATGTACCACACGGGGCTTTCATGTATCACACAGAGCTTTCATGTACCACACGGGGCTTTCATGTACCACACAGAGCTTTCATGTATCACACAGAGCTTTCATGTACCACACGGAGCTTTCATGTACCACACAGAGCTTTCATGTACCACACAGAGCTTTCATGTACCACACGGGAGCTTTCATGTACCACACAGGAGCTTTCATGTACCACACAGAGCTTTCATGTACCACACAGAGCTTTCATGTACCACACGGGAGCTTTCATGTATCACACAGGAGCTTTCATGTACCACACAGAGCTTTCATGTACCACACGGAGCTTTCATGTATCACACAGAGCTTTCATGTACCACACGGAGCTTTCATGTACCACACAGAGCTTTCATGTACCACACAGAGCTTTCATGTACCACACAGAGCTTTCATGTACCACACAGAGCTTTCATGTCCCACACAGAGCTTTCATGTACCACACAGAGCTTTCATGTATCACACGGAGCTTTCATGTACCACACGGAGCTTTCATGTACCACACAGAGCTTTCATGTATCACACAGAGCTTTCATGTACCACACAGAGCTTTCATGTATCACACAGAGCTTTCATGTACCACACGGAGCTTTCATGTACCACACGGAGCTTTCATGTATCACACGGAGCTTTCATGTATCACACAGAGCTTTCATGTATCACACAGAGCTTTCATGTACCACACGGAGCTTTCATGTATAACACAGAGCTTTCATGTACCACACAGAGCTTTCATGTACCACACAGAGCTTTCATGTACCACACGGAGCTTTCATGTACCACACAGAGCTTTCATGTACCACACAGAGCTTTCATGTACCACACAGAGCTTTCATGTACCACACAGAGCTTTCATGTACCACACAGAGCTTTCATGTCCCACACAGAGCTTTCATGTATCACACGGAGCTTTCATGTACCACACGGAGCTTTCATGTACCACACAGAGCTTTCATGTATCACACAGAGCTTTCATGTACCACACGGAGCTTTCATGTACCACACAGAGCTTTCATGTATCACACAGAGCTTTCATGTACCACACAGAGCTTTCATGTATCACACAGAGCTTTCATGTCCCACACAGAGCTTTCATGTACCACACAGAGCTTTCATGTATCACACGGAGCTTTCATGTACCACACGGAGCTTTCATGTACCACACAGAGCTTTCATGTACCACACAGAGCTTTCATGTACCACACGGAGCTTTCATGTACCACACAGAGCTTTCATGTACCACACAGAGCTTTCATGTACCACACGGAGCTTTCATGTACCACACGGAGCTTTCATGTACCACACAGAGCTTTCATGTACCACACAGAGCTTTCATGCACCACACAGAGCTTTCATGTACCACACAGGAGCTTTCATGTACCACACAGGAGCTTTCATGTATAACACAGAGCTTTCATGTACCACACGGAGCTTTCATGTACCACACGGGAGCTTTCATGTATCACACAGGAGCTTTCATGTACCACACACAGCTTTCATGTACCACACAGGAGCTTTCATGTATCACACGGGGGCTTTCATGTATAACACGGAGCTTTCATGTACCACACACAGCTTTCATGTACCACACAGGAGCTTTCATGTATCACACGGGGGCTTTCATGTATAACACGGAGCTTTCATGTACCACACAGAGCTTTCATGTATCACACACAGAGCTTTCATGTACCACACAGAGCTTTCATGTATCACACACAGAGCTTTCATGTACCACACAGAGCTTTCATGTACCACACAGGAGCTTTCATGTATCACACGGGGGCTTTCATGTACTACACAGGGCTTTCATGTAACACACAGGAGCTTTCATGTACCACACGGGGCTTTCATGTACCACACGGAGCTTTCATGTAACACACGGAGCTTTCATGTACCACACAGAGCTTTCATGTACCACACAGAGCTTTCATGTAACACACAGAGCTTTCATGTACTACACAGGGCTTTCATGTACCACACAGGAGCTTTCATGTATCACACGGGGGCTTTCATGTACTACACAGGGCTTTCATGTAACACACAGAGCTTTCATGTAACACACAGAGCTTTCATGTACCACACGGAGCTTTCATGTAACACACAGAGCTTTCATGTAACACACAGAGCTTTCATGTACCACACAGAGCTTTCATGTACCACACAGAGCTTTCATGTACCACACGGGAGCTTTCATGTATCACACAGAGCTTTCATGTATCACACAGAGCTTTCATGTACCACACAGAGCTTTCATGTAACACACAGAGCTTTCATGTACCACACAGAGCTTTCATGTACCACACGGAGCTTTCATGTACCACACAGAGCTTTCATGTACCACACAGAGCTTTCATGTATCACACGGAGCTTTCATGTATCACACAGAGCTTTCATGTATCACACAGAGCTTTCATGTACCACACGGAGCTTTCATGTATAACACAGAGCTTTCATGTACCACACGGAGCTTTCATGTACCACACGGAGCTTTCATGTACCACACGGAGCTTTCATGTACCACACAGAGCTTTCATGTACCACACGGGAGCTTTCATGTACCACACAGAGCTTTCATGTACCACACAGGAGCTTTCATGTACCACACAGAGCTTTCATGTACCACACGGGAGCTTTCATGTACCACACAGAGCTTTCATGTACCACACAGGAGCTTTCATGTACCACACAGAGCTTTCATGTACCACACGGAGCTTTCATGTACCACACGGGGCTTTCATGTATCACACGGAGCTTTCATGTATAACACAGAGCTTTCATGTACCACACAGGAGCTTTCATGTATCACACGGGGGCTTTCATGTACCACACGGGGCTTTCATGTACCACACGGAGCTTTCATGTACCACACGGGGCTTTCATGTATCACACGGAGCTTTCATGTACTACACAGGGCTTTCATGTAACACACAGAGCTTTCATGTAACACACAGAGCTTTCATGTACCACACGGGGCTTTCATGTACCACACAGAGCTTTCATGTACCACACGGGGCTTTCATGTATCACACGGAGCTTTCATGTACCACACAGAGCTTTCATGTACCACACGGAGCTTTCATGTACCACACAGAGCTTTCATGTACCACACAGAGCTTTCATGTACCACACGGAGCTTTCATGTACCACACGGGGCTTTCATGTATCACACGGAGCTTTCATGTACCACACAGGAGCTTTCATGTACCACACAGGAGCTTTCATGTACCACACAGAGCTTTCATGTACCACACAGGAGCTTTCATGTACCACACAGGAGCTTTCATGTACCACACAGAGCTTTCATGTACCACACGGAGCTTTCATGTACCACACGGGGCTTTCATGTATCACACGGAGCTTTCATGTACCACACAGAGCTTTCATGTATAACACAGAGCTTTCATGTACCACACGGAGCTTTCATGTACCACACAGGAGCTTTCATGTACCACACGGAGCTTTCATGTACCACACGGGGCTTTCATGTATCACACGGAGCTTTCATGTACCACACAGAGCTTTCATGTATCACACAGAGCTTTCATGTACCACACAGGAGCTTTCATGTACCACACAGGAGCTTTCATGTACCACACGGAGCTTTCATGTACCACACAGAGCTTTCATGTATAACACAGAGCTTTCATGTACCACACAGGAGCTTTCATGTATCACACGGGGGCTTTCATGTACCACACGGAGCTTTCATGTATCACACAGAGCTTTCATGTAACACACAGAGCTTTCATGTACCACACGGGAGCTTTCATGTACCACACAGAGCTTTCATGTACCACACAGAGCTTTCATGTACCACACGGGGCTTTCATGTATCACACGGAGCTTTCATGTACCACACAGAGCTTTCATGTACCACACGGAGCTTTCATGTACCACACAGAGCTTTCATGTACCACACAGAGCTTTCATGTACCACACGGAGCTTTCATGTACCACACGGGGCTTTCATGTATCACACGGAGCTTTCATGTACCACACAGGAGCTTTCATGTACCACACAGGAGCTTTCATGTACCACACAGAGCTTTCATGTACCACACAGGAGCTTTCATGTACCACACAGGAGCTTTCATGTACCACACAGAGCTTTCATGTACCACACGGAGCTTTCATGTACCACACGGGGCTTTCATGTATCACACGGAGCTTTCATGTACCACACAGAGCTTTCATGTATAACACAGAGCTTTCATGTACCACACGGAGCTTTCATGTACCACACAGGAGCTTTCATGTACCACACGGAGCTTTCATGTACCACACGGGGCTTTCATGTATCACACGGAGCTTTCATGTACCACACAGAGCTTTCATGTATCACACAGAGCTTTCATGTACCACACAGGAGCTTTCATGTACCACACAGGAGCTTTCATGTACCACACGGAGCTTTCATGTACCACACAGAGCTTTCATGTATAACACAGAGCTTTCATGTACCACACAGGAGCTTTCATGTATCACACGGGGGCTTTCATGTACCACACGGAGCTTTCATGTATCACACAGAGCTTTCATGTAACACACAGAGCTTTCATGTACCACACGGGAGCTTTCATGTACCACACAGGAGCTTTCATGTACCACACGGAGCTTTCATGTACCACACGGAGCTTTCATGTACCACACGGGAGCTTTCATGTACCACACAGGAGCTTTCATGTACCACACAGAGCTTTCATGTACCACACGGAGCTTTCATGTACCACACGGAGCTTTCATGTACCACACAGAGCTTTCATGTACCACACGGAGCTTTCATGTACCACACGGAGCTTTCATGTACCACACGGAGCTTTCATGTACCACACGGAGCTTTCATGTACCACACGGAGCTTTCATGTACCACACGGAGCTTTCATGTATCACACAGAGCTTTCATGTACCACACGGAGCTTTCATGTACCACACGGAGCTTTCATGTACCACACAGAGCTTTCATGTACCACACAGAGCTTTCATGTATCACACAGAGCTTTCATGTACCACACAGAGCTTTCATGTACCACACAGGAGCTTTCATGTATCACACAGAGCTTTCATGTACCACACAGAGCTTTCATGTACCACACGGAGCTTTCATGTACCACACGGAGCTTTCATGTACCACACGGAGCTTTCATGTACCACACAGAGCTTTCATGTACCACACAGAGCTTTCATGTACCACACAGAGCTTTCATGTACCACACAGAGCTTTCATGTACCACACGGAGCTTTCATGTACCACACAGGAGCTTTCATGTATCACACAGAGCTTTCATGTACCACACGGGAGCTTTCATGTAACACACAGAGCTTTCATGTACCACACGGGAGCTTTCATGTATCACACAGAGCTTTCATGTATAACACAGAGCTTTCATGTATAACACAGAGCTTTCATGTACCACACGGGAGCTTTCATGTACCACACAGAGCTTTCATGTATAACACAGAGCTTTCATGTCCCACACAGAGCTTTCATGTACCACACGGGGCTTTCATGTACCACACAGGAGCTTTCATGTACCACACAGAGCTTTCATGTCCCACACGGAGCTTTCATGTACCACACGGGGCTTTCATGCACCACACAGAGCTTTCATGTCCCACACAGAGCTTTCATGTACCACACGGGGCTTTCATGTACCACACAGAGCTTTCATGTCCCACACAGAGCTTTCATGTACCACACGGGGCTTTCATGTACCACACAGGAGCTTTCATGTACCACACAGAGCTTTCATGTACCACACAGGGCTTTCATGTATCACACAGAGCTTTCATGTACCACACAGAGCTTTCATGTACCACACGGAGCTTTCATGTACCACACGGAGCTTTCATGTACCACACAGAGCTTTCATGTACCACACAGAGCTTTCATGACTCGATTCAATCACATATTTTGACATAAACGTCCTCAAAGCATTTTTATAAAGGCTTATTTAAAATGGATATTAAATTAAAACAGGATTTAGAGCTGTTTCAGTGGCAGACACATGTGCGCAATAGCACATGTTTCTGCACGTGCGCTTTGTTTTGGTCCTTAATAACGTAGCAGCTGCACGTGTAAGCATGTATAGAGAGGACAGAGTCAGACGGGCTTATTACAACGTGTAGCGCGGATCCTAAAACAGTGCGGACGTTTGGGAATTTGCGAGTGGTGCGTGTATCTGCAGGCGTGTATCTGCAGCGGCTCCGCGCCTGCAGGTTTACAGTATAAAGAGGTTGCGGCGCAAAGCTGCATCAATAAGAGGCGCTATACTCTTGATATACTCGTTGCTGCTCCAGTGGGACAAAAGAGCCACAACAAGGGAAATGTCTGTGGAAATGTATTGGCCAAAACTTTACAAGAAAGTAAAGGAGTGCTGAGCCTCATGAGTAATGACGTGATGATACGTCCATTTTAAAAGAGTGGTTCTGAGTCGTTTTGCTCCCTCATCAAAAGTACACCTGGAGTACTTTTTTCCTTCAATCTTGCAGCTTTGATTAACAAAATTTCTCAACGCTTTGAACCTTGCGGCCTATACAACGATGCAGCTAGCCTAACGTTGGGTAACATTACTTTTAAATGTAACTTGTTGTAACATGTTAGCTCGTTTCTCCTCAGGAAAAGTAGCTTGTTACGTTACTACACTACTTTATTATGAAGTGTTACCCATCTGTTACCAATACTAAGCATATATAGCCTTCACTTGTAGATCACTTTTTCCGATGCTCCATTCCACAAACGGAGTCGCCAAAAAAGCTTGCTCACCCCCAGCCCGATACCAGTAAATGTATTCAATAATAGAACAGTTATTTTGCTTCTGGGTTTTATTACAAATAACAGCTAAAGGCAACAACACTGTAATGATCATGAACTGTCTACGTATAAAAGCGTATCTATATATATATATGTATCACTGTATTTAAAAAGTTTGGCCTTCAGCAAAAAGAACGTGCGTAAAGATACTCTTATAAGCATACGCATTACAAAGTGCATTGAATTAGTAATAATAAACATACAACATACTCAACTTGATTTGGATTTAGGGATGCACCGATACCAGTATTGGGTATCGGGCCGATACCACATGCCTGTACTCATACTTGTACTCATTAATGAGGTGTAGAATTGTTTAGTGTAAATACAAACACATAGAGCTGACTTTATTACAGACTGCGCTCTCTAAACCAGAGTCTGAGCTGGATTTAACCAGAGCTTAATGTTGTTAGAGCTGCAGCGTCTGCAGTGTTTACAACATACAGGCCAACGATGCTAATGCTGCAACAGTTTTGGTGATTCTTACGCCGTTTTAAGCCCAGGGGTTTATTCATCTGAAAAACTAACCCAGCGACTAAAAAGTCCTCAGAAAATCCAACTTAAAGACATACAGCATGTTTATATTGAGCCAAAATGAGCTGCAGCAGAACAATGAAAAGTAAGTAAGTAACTTAGCTACTCGCTAAGTTACTACAAACACGAGAAAATCCACAAGGAGCTGTAGCTGTAACCATCTCAACACTATTGTTCAATAAAAATACATAAATGAATAAAGCACAGGCATTGAGGAGCTTTTGGACGTGGGCTGTTCTGTCCATGATGGACAGTGCAATAAAATTAAAAATGATATTGAATGAAAAAAAAGAAAAATGGCATCTGAACAATTTGATATAACTTCTCTTAAATGTGTCGCCTACTTTACTCAAGGAAATATAAACGAGTAAATTTACTAATTGCTAACCAATCTGCTGTAAAAAACGTAAGTATGTTGAAGAAAATGCCTTGTACTCGTATCGGTATTCGGTATCGGCAAGTACTTAAATCAAAGTACTCGTATCGGTTTTAGAAAAAGTGGTATCGGCACACCCCGATTTCGATTAACTGTACTATGTGTCGTCGTTTGGGAGGCGAGGGCGAGCTTCATGGTGGTTTTCCTCTTCAGCTTCGCTGTATTGTCCTTTTCTCCAGTAAGTTCAAAATAATGTAAGTACTTCCATCATGTGATGGCGCTCTCTGTGAAACTCTGCCATGTTGCTGACGTTTGGGAGGACACAGAGCGCATGTGCGAGTGAGACCAGGGAGAGATCAGGACCAAACTAGCGATTACTTGCAAATGCAAAACTACCTCGTTACTTTACTCCTTTCTCTGAAAACTAATCTGAGTACACTAACGTGTTACAAAGTTGTGCGTTGCCCCCAACACTGGCGGTTAATCGATAGACTTTCACGCTCCGACTGAATAACATCAGCATCTGGGTCCAAAAATACTGTGCGGTTTGTAATGAAAGAACTCCGACGTGAGAAAGACTCAATAACAGCTCCAAATCCAAACCTAAAGGTGTGGCATGGAGACGACAGAGGAGAGCTGGCCTTGTTTCTTTGGGGTCATCGATGTTTGCTGCACAGGATGCTCTCCCGCGCCTGTAGTGTGGCCCTGAACTCGGACACCCTCCCTGGAGGAGCCGCTCTGAGGCAGCGCTTCAGACCGGACACATACGGGTTTAAAGAATCTGATCAAAATATGAACTTTAAGTTCTTAAGTCACTTTTATAAAAGTAAAAGGGCCAATGTTCTCTTGGAGTATTTGACGGCACACGGAGGGAAAGGTCCTGTATTTCCATTGCGCTGATGGCGTGTTTAACTGCACTTTGTAGCAGCGTAGACACATGTGGCTTATGCTGCGTCGACACCGCACACTTTTCCAGCGTCAAAAACGTGCCTAAAGCCCGTAGTTGGGCGCTTGTGCTTACTGAAGTCAGGCGCTTGTGCTTACTGAAGTCAGACGCTTGTGCTTACTGAAGTCAGACGCTTGTGCTTACTGAAGTCAGGCGCTTGTGCTTACTGAAGTCAGACGCTTGTGCTTACTGAAGTCAGGCGCTTGTGCTTACTGAAGTCAGACGCTTGTGCTTACTGAAGTCAGACACTTGTGCTTACTGAAGTCAGACGCTTGTGCTTACTGAAGTCAGACGCTTGTGCTTACTGAAGTCAGACGCTTGTGCTTACTGAAGTCAGACGCTTGTGCTTACTGAAGTCAGACGCTTGTGCTTACTGAAGTCAGACGCTTGTGCTTACTGAAGTCAGGCGCTTGTGCTTACTGAAGTCAGACGCTTGTGCTTACTGAAGTCAGGCGCTTGTGCTTACTGAAGTCAGACGCTTGTGCTTACTGAAGTCAGGCGCTTGTGCTTACTGAAGTCAGACGCTTGTGCTTACTGAAGTCAGGCGCTTGTGCTTACTGAAGTCAGACGCTTGTGCTTACTGAGGTCAGACGCTTGTGCTTACTGAAGTCAGACGCTTGTGCTTACTGAAGTCAGACGCTTGTGCTTACTGAAGTCAGACGCTTGTGCTTACTGAAGTCAGACGCTTGTGCTTACTGAGGTCAGACGCTTGTGCTTACTGAAGTCAGACGCTTGTGCTTACTGAAGTCAGACGCTTGTGCTTACTGAAGTCAGACACTTGTGCTTACTGAAGTCAGACGCTTGTGCTTACTGAAGTCAGACGCTTGTGCTTACTGAAGTCAGACGCTTGTGCTTACTGAAGTCAGACGCTTGTGCTTACTGAAGTCAGACGCTTGTGCTTACTGAAGTCAGACGCTTGTGCTTACTGAAGTCAGACGCTTGTGCTTACTGAAGTCAGACGCTTGTGCTTACTGAAGTCAGACACTTGTGCTTACTGAAGTCAGACGCTTGTGCTTACTGAAGTCAGACGCTTGTGCTTACTGAAGTCAGACGCTTGTGCTTACTGAAGTCAGACGCTTGTGCTTACTGAAGTCAGACGCTTGTGCTTACTGAAGTCAGACGCTTGTGCTTACTGAAGTCAGACGCTTGTGCTTACTGAAGTCAGACGCTTGTGCTTACTGAAGTCAGACGCTTGTGCTTACTGAAGTCAGACGCTTGTGCTTACTGAAGTCAGACGCTTGTGCTTACTGAAGTCAGACGCTTGTGCTTACTGAAGTCAGACGCTTGTGCTTACTGAAGTCAGACGCTTGTGCTTACTGAGGTCAGACACTTGTGCTTACTGAAGTCAGACACTTGTGCTTACTGAAGTCAGACGCTTGTGCTTACTGAAGTCAGACGCTTGTGCTTACTGAAGTCAGACGCTTGTACTTACTGAAGTCAGACGCTTGTGCTTACTGAAGTCAGGCGCTTGTGCTTACTGAAGTCAGACGCTTGTGCTTACTGAGGTCAGACGCTTGTGCTTACTGAAGTCAGACGCTTGTGCTTACTGAAGTCAGACGCTTGTGCTTACTGAAGTCAGACGCTTGTGCTTACTGAAGTCAGACGCTTGTGCTTACTGAAGTCAGGCGCTTGTGCTTACTGAAGTCAGACGCTTGTGCTTACTGAAGTCAGACGCTTGTGCTTACTGAGGTCAGACGCTTGTGCTTACTGAGGTCAGACGCTTGTGCTTACTGAAGTCAGACGCTTGTGCTTACTGAAGTCAGACGCTTGTGCTTACTGAGGTCAGACGCTTGTGCTTACTGAAGTCAGACACTTGTGCTTACTGAAGTCAGACGCTTGTGCTTACTGAAGTCAGACGCTTGTGCTTACTGAAGTCAGACGCTTGTGCTTACTGAAGTCAGACGCTTGTGCTTACTGAAGTCAGACGCTTGTGCTTACTGAAGTCAGACGCTTGTGCTTACTGAGGTCAGACGCTTGTGCTTACTGAAGTCAGACGCTTGTGCTTACTGAAGTCAGACGCTTGTGCTTACTGAAGTCAGGCGCTTGTGCTTACTGAAGTCAGGCGCTTGTGCTTACTGAAGTCAGACGCTTGTGCTTACTGAAGTCAGACGCTTGTGCTTACTGAAGTCAGACGCTTGTGCTTACTGAAGTCAGACGCTTGTGCTTACTGAAGTCAGACGCTTGTACTTACTGAAGTCAGACGCTTGTGCTTACTGAAGTCAGACGCTTGTGCTTACTGAAGTCAGACGCTTGTGCTTACTGAAGTCAGACGCTTGTGCTTACTGAAGTCAGACGCTTGTGCTTACTGAAGTCAGACGCTTGTGCTTACTGAAGTCAGACGCTTGTGCTTACTGAAGTCAGACGCTTGTGCTTACTGAAGTCAGACACTTGTGCTTACTGAAGTCAGACGCTTGTGCTTACTGAAGTCAGACGCTTGTGCTTACTGAAGTCAGACGCTTGTGCTTACTGAAGTCAGACGCTTGTGCTTACTGAAGTCAGACACTTGTGCTTACTGAAGTCAGACACTTGTGCTTACTGAAGTCAGACGCTTGTGCTTACTGAAGTCAGACGCTTGTGCTTACTGAAGTCAGACGCTTGTGCTTACTGAAGTCAGACGCTTGTGCTTACTGAAGTCAGACGCTTGTGCTTACTGAAGTCAGACGCTTGTGCTTACTGAAGTCAGGCGCTTGTGCTTACTGAAGTCAGACGCTTGTGCTTACTGAAGTCAGACGCTTGTGCTTACTGAAGTCAGACACTTGTGCTTACTGAAGTCAGACGCTTGTGCTTACTGAAGTCAGACGCTTGTGCTTACTGAAGTCAGACGCTTGTGCTTACTGAAGTCAGACACTTGTGCTTACTGAAGTCAGACGCTTGTGCTTACTGAAGTCAGACGCTTGTGCTTACTGAAGTCAGACGCTTGTGCTTACTGAAGTCAGACACTTGTGCTTACTGAAGTCAGACGCTTGTGCTTACTGAAGTCAGACGCTTGTGCTTACTGAAGTCAGACGCTTGTGCTTACTGAAGTCAGACGCTTGTGCTTACTGAAGTCAGACACTTGTGCTTACTGAGGTCAGACGCTTGTGCTTACTGAAGTCAGACGCTTGTGCTTACTGAAGTCAGACGCTTGTGCTTACTGAAGTCAGGCGCTTGTGCTTACTGAAGTCAGACGCTTGTGCTTACTGAAGTCAGACGCTTGTGCTTACTGAAGTCAGGCGCTTGTGCTTACTGAAGTCAGACGCTTGTGCTTACTGAAGTCAGACGCTTGTGCTTACTGAAGTCAGACGCTTGTGCTTACTGAAGTCAGACGCTTGTGCTTACTGAAGTCAGACGCTTGTGCTTACTGAAGTCAGACGCTTGTGCTTACTGAAGTCAGACGCTTGTGCTTACTGAAGTCAGACGCTTGTGCTTACTGAAGTCAGACGCTTGTGCTTACTGAAGTCAGACGCTTGTGCTTACTGAAGTCAGACACTTGTGCTTACTGAAGTCAGACGCTTGTGCTTACTGAAGTCAGACGCTTGTGCTTACTGAAGTCAGACGCTTGTGCTTACTGAAGTCAGGCGCTTGTGCTTACTGAAGTCAGACGCTTGTGCTTACTGAAGTCAGACGCTTGTGCTTACTGAAGTCAGACGCTTGTGCTTACTGAAGTCAGACGCTTGTGCTTACTGAAGTCAGGCGCTTGTGCTTACTGAAGTCAGACGCTTGTGCTTACTGAAGTCAGACGCTTGTGCTTACTGAGGTCAGACGCTTGTGCTTACTGAAGTCAGACGCTTGTGCTTACTGAAGTCAGACGCTTGTGCTTACTAAGGTCAGACGCTTGTGCTTACTGAAGTCAGGCGCTTGTGCTTACTGAAGTCAGGCGCTTGTGCTTACTGAAGTCAGGCGCTTGTGCTTACTGAAGTCAGACGCTTGTGCTTACTGAAGTCAGACGCTTGTGCTTACTGAAGTCAGACGCTTGTGCTTACTGAAGTCAGACGCTTGTGCTTACTGAAGTCAGACGCTTGTGCTTACTGAAGTCAGACGCTTGTGCTTACTGAAGTCAGACGCTTGTGCTTACTGAAGTCAGACGCTTGTGCTTACTGAAGTCAGACGCTTGTGCTTACTGAAGTCAGACACTTGTGCTTACTGAAGTCAGACGCTTGTGCTTACTGAAGTCAGGCGCTTGTGCTTACTGAAGTCAGACGCTTGTGCTTACTGAAGTCAGACGCTTGTGCTTACTGAAGTCAGACGCTTGTGCTTACTGAAGTCAGACGCTTGTGCTTACTGAGGTCAGACGCTTGTGCTTACTGAAGTCAGACGCTTGTGCTTACTGAAGTCAGACGCTTGTGCTTACTGAAGTCAGACGCTTGTGCTTACTGAAGTCAGACGCTTGTGCTTACTGAAGTCAGACGCTTGTGCTTACTGAGGTCAGACGCTTGTACTTACTGAAGTCAGGCGCTTGTGCTTACTGAAGTCAGACGCTTGTGCTTACTGAAGTCAGACGCTTGTGCTTACTGAAGTCAGACACTTGTGCTTACTGAAGTCAGACGCTTGTGCTTACTGAAGTCAGACGCTTGTGCTTACTGAAGTCAGGCGCTTGTGCTTACTGAAGTCAGACGCTTGTGCTTACTGAGGTCAGACGCTTGTACTTACTGAAGTCAGGCGCTTGTGCTTACTGAAGTCAGACGCTTGTGCTTACTGAAGTCAGACGCTTGTGCTTACTGAAGTCAGGCGCTTGTGCTTACTGAAGTCAGACGCTTGTGCTTACTGAAGTCAGACGCTTGTGCTTACTGAGGTCAGACACTTGTGCTTACTGAAGTCAGACGCTTGTGCTTACTGAAGTCAGACGCTTGTGCTTACTGAAGTCAGACGCTTGTGCTTACTGAAGTCAGGCGCTTGTGCTTACTGAAGTCAGACGCTTGTGCTTACTGAAGTCAGACGCTTGTGCTTACTGAGGTCAGACACTTGTGCTTACTGAAGTCAGACACTTGTGCTTACTGAAGTCAGACACTTGTGCTTACTGAAGTCAGACGCTTGTGCTTACTGAAGTCAGACGCTTGTGCTTACTGAAGTCAGACGCTTGTGCTTACTGAAGTCAGACGCTTGTGCTTACTGAAGTCAGACGCTTGTACTTACTGAAGTCAGACGCTTGTGCTTACTGAAGTCAGACGCTTGTGCTTACTGAAGTCAGACGCTTGTCACAAATGTCACCAAGTATAAGACGCTCTGACCGCACGTCAGCTCAGTGTGTTCGTAGCATCTTGGAAGTCGCCCTGGTCTGAAAAACACCTGCTGTTTGGGACAAACTCGTGTCCCTCTTTGCTACTACCATGTCCTATGGATCTTTAACTATATCCCCATGGTCTACACCTGTATCCAGAAGAAGAAGAAGAGAAGAAGAAGAAGATCTTTATTTATATAGCGCCTTTCACAGACATAGTCACAAAGCGCTTTACATGAGACAATTGTACGTTCACTCCATACTCGGTGGTGGTAAACTATGTTTGTAGCTTCAGTTTCCCCTGGGGGAGACTGTCAGAGGCGCTTTTGCGACTACACACGTCTGCGCCAACGGACCCTCTGACACCACCATACATTCACTCACACACATCATTCATCCTGGTCTATTGTGCATGTTTTTAGTGGTAGGGGAAACCGGAGTACCCGGGCCTTCTAGCTGTGAAGCGAGAGCACTAACCGCTGCGCTACCGTGCCGCCCAGTATCCAGCCCATACGAGTGAATTTGGGACAGGTTTGGTGCCAATAGGAAGTGGCTAGGCTAGGTTAGCATGTTACAACCGCCAACACCTCATTATTGATTAAAAGTCTGCAATAACCACAAAGGCATGAAGCCCGGCTCAGTGTGTGATCATCAGAAAGGCTGCTCTATGTAGTTACGGCTTTATTGACGTTGTTAGTTTTAATACTTGTTTTCATGCTGCGGGACCTCGTGATGCTTCCCGAGGCACGTCCTTCATAAAAACCTGACGCTTTGGAGGCGTCGGCTGCGTACGGTATACACATATATATATACATATATATATGTGTATAATTTTTTTCTTTATACATTTTGTTGGTGCTGCTTATAATTTATTCAGGTGAGCTCCATAGTCAGACAATTATCTCTACTGGTTGTTTCTTCTCTTTCAGCTCAAATACATGATACAAATTTAAAATAAATAGTAGATTAACATTATTCGTCTGTTTTAATGGTTCTTAATGACAAATGTTTTAGTATAGGTATTGGAAAAAGTCATCATTCAGGTATCAGTATCGAAAACCAAACATGGTTAAAGGGACTATACGGAGTTTAAAAATGTTTAAATGAAGTATTTTCCCATGTGTCCCAGTGTGTAGAATGAGCCCAGACATGTTCACCACAACTGCCTCTAAAATCCTGCACTGTCACTCAAAACATTAATTCGGGTCTGAAGTGCCGTCATGCACGAGCTTAATATAGAAGGTGCAGTTACACATATGACCTGAGGTGGCAGTGGTGAGTATGACATGGCTACTTTGCATCTAGCCCCTTTAAATTACCGGTATTGTGATATGGATGTTGTGTCACGGTCACCTAATACTGTGATAATGACAATCACGTTGAAGTTTAAGCTTTCTGAAAACAGATGGTGAGGATTGCTTTGACCTGGAGACTTGTGGACATGGCCACTGCATACTTTGGCTTAATCTTGTTTTGAAGTAAAGTCATTAACATACCTCACATTCATACGTTCAGCACAGTGAGCGGGATCAGAGGCGCCAATCGCTTTAGCAAACAGCAGACAAAAGGAGAGGAGTCAGTCAGTAAGTCACAAGTTCAAAAATGCGATTGGAATGGAGCACATTATGAAACGGGGGGGGCAAAAAAAGTGACCAGGACATCCCTAGATCTAAGGTAAATCTCGCTTGAAATAAGAAATTAAAACTGCCAATGGGACAACAGCAATTTTCTAGCCCCATTGACAAAACAACCTGAAATAAAGACAAAATGTATTGAATCGGGTCAGAAACATCTCAGAACAAGTTAATCTAGATCAAATGCCCATCTAAATCTTAACCTGTAGGGATGCACCGATCCGATACTGGTATTGAATATCGGAGCCAATACTGGAAAAAGATGATATTGGACATTGGCTACAAATATCCGATACTGAAACAATACCACTTTTTGCTGTAAAAACACAACTACCACCAACTAAACCTTAGTGACTATGGACTTGCTGTAGGTTTTGAAGGGCAGATCCTGGAGAATTTAATCACTGAGTTAGTTTTAGCCTCCGCAAGTGTATTTTTGATCGCCACACAAAATGCAGCGGCTAGCAACAGCATGCTAAAGCTAGCGGCAGAATGCTAACGAGAAAAATGAAGGCTGGGTCAGAAACTAACATGGAAATGCCTAAAGAAGCCAATGAAATATAATAACCACTGCTGAAGTGGCCCAGTGTTTGTATTTGAGGCTGAGTAACAATATGTCCGATGAGTTGTAATGATGAGGTCACGTTATGTGAGTTGTTCATATCGGGGTCAACCCTGTGTTCCATCAAAGTGAAAGAATAAACAATAGACATGTCCCTGTCATGCAGCCAAGGATATAAAAGAGTCCAGTCATCCTTGTTAAATGTTTTTCCATGAGTTTATTAATAGATATAACTGATCTTGTAACATCATGACAAGAAAAGATGACTTTATTGATTAAAATGGAGAAAAGAGCATTTACTTAAAACGCACAGTTTTTTTTGGCCGCTTTGGTGGAGTTTTATGTTCACTGTTCTCGTTACTGGAGCTATGGACAGTTTTGATGAACATGAAGCAACAGTGTCATACCCATCGACGAGGAGACATCTCACTATGCCACGACTCGGCTGGCTAATATATTCACTCTTTCATCAACAAACAAAGTCTCTTTTTAAGAAAGTCTCTTGGCATTTGTTCATTTCGGATATCGGCAGATTCTCAAACCCCCAGAGTCAAAAAAGCTGGATCAGTGCATCTCAAAACAGCTCAAATGTTCAATATTTTTGCTCAATTTGAGACATTTAAAGTACTCTTGATATTTGTTTTGGAGTGATCATAGACATGGAAGTATTGAAATGCTCAGCTATTATTTATCTCTGGTTCGGTGTGTCTTTAGTGTTTTAGTAAATACATTTTATTAAAATTGCACTTTGCATTTCCAGGAAATCTCAAAGTGCAACAGCAGGTGACTAAAATCAGATCAAACAAATGAACATTAGCACAATACAACAAACACACAGGAGGGGGGCAAAAGAAGAACAATGATCTAATAGGCCTTGTTTTCTCATATCTGCAGCCTTATGTTTTGTTTGATTCTTTAAAAGCCAAATGTGTCTCATTGAAAACTTTACATGTCAATTTGCTGACACCAACTCCTCTGTTCGGGTCGTTGGCAATTACACAAGTTAGTAATTTGGCACAATACATCGCACAGTTACCAAAGATCACCAGTGCATTACTTTGTGCAGAAGCGGAGCGGGAAACCTCGCATCACATCCTCTGTCTTCCAGTTCCAGAGCTCTCACCGGACGTCTCGGGTTCATTGACAGAGCTGCAGGTGATTGTCGTAAATGTCTAACGGAGTGTTCTTGTGTCTGCAGCCCCCCGCGGCCCCACAGCCCCCAAGACGACGGACAGATTATCTTCGATGTGGACGCCCGGAGAGACAGCCTGGTAAGAGCTGCTGCTGCTGCCATGGCAACACGACTCGCACGTGTCACACAAAACAGAAGACTGCAAAAGACACGGCTTGTCCTTCAGTGGGATGTCCTAACAGAATATGAGTGTCTTCTTCCTGGCTGGACATCCACTCCTGCGTTTTGTATCTGTTCAAAAGCAGGACCGTCTGGACCATTTGCTGAGAGCCAATCAGATATCCAAAAGTTTAATATTGATCCAATCACAGAGCACGCTGTCACGACAAGAACCGAACTAACCACTTTGTATTGTACTTTTGCTGTCTATTGAAAGTATTTTAGTCCCGCTCCAAACGTACATTGATTGGAACAGCTGTCACGAGTTCGTGTTGAATTCTCCTGCTAGGGCTGCTCGATTATTGAAAAAATAATAATCACGATTATTTTTGTCATAATTGAAATCACGATTATTCAAACGATTATTTGTTGCCTTTAAAAAAATCCATCTAAAAAGTGACAAAAATCCATCAAAAAAAAAGACAAAAATCCAGCAAAAAAGTGACAAAAATCCAGCAAAAAAGTGACAAAAATCCATCAAAAAAGTGACAAAAATCCATCAAAAAAAAGACAAAAATCCAGCAAAAAAGTGACAAAAATCCATCAAAAAAAAGACAAAAATCCAGCAAAAAAGTGACAAAAATCCATCAAAAAAGTGACAAAAATCCATCAAAAAAATGACAAAAATCCAGCAAAAAAGTGACAAAAATCCAGCAAAAAAATGACAAAAATCCATCAAAAAAATGACAAAAATCCATCAAAAAAAAGACAAAAATCCAGCAAAAAAGTGACAAAAATCCATCAAAAAAGTGACAAAAATCCATCAAAAAAATGACAAAAATCCAGCAAAAAAGTGACAAAAATCCAGCAAAAAAGTGACAAAAATCCAGCAGAAAAAAGACAGAAATCAAAAAATTAAAAATTAGAAAAAAAAAATGTGAAAAAAATAAATAAATAAATAAAATAATTATATCGATTTTTTGCGATGATGCTAATTTTGTAATTGTTTACTGTTGTAATCGAAATCGTAATCGAATTTCGATTAATTGCACAGCCCTATCTCCTACGTTTAAAATCTGAACGGAGTTGCTTATGAGTCTTTTTATCCTTACGCAAAAACGATGTAGACATTCACATTTGTCTCCGCACTACTGGCTGATGCCATTCCTTGTTTACAAAATACTTTTCTCTGATTGGTTAATACGCTTGTCACTCACGCCCTTCGGGAATTCAAACCAGTCTTTGTAAAGAATGGAGGGCACACTTCCACACAGCCTTCCTCAGTGTTTCTCCTTTTTTAGTTTGTGTTCGACACAGTATTTGGGCCTTCCCCAACATGCCACCTTTATCTGTTGTGCTTCTTGCGTGGAATGTCATCCCTGTAACTTCTGTCTTGTGTCCATAGTCGGAGGAAGACAGCCTGGAGAAGGAGCGGGACATGGACATCCTGATGAAGGACGCAGACTGGGTGGCTGACTGGTCCAGTCGACCCGAAAACATTCCCCCCAAGTCAGTACCCTGACACCTCCGTAAACTCTGTAGTGTACACGCTGTTACTGAGGCAGCCATGTTTCCTTTTGAAGCTAATGAAGCACTAGCTCAGGTTCAGATTATTTATCATCCAAGAACATCAATAGGCTGTGCCAGAAATGAAATGATGAAAATAGGGACATTTTTCTAACTTGTTTCTTTTACAAAGGGAGATAAAAAAGGTCCAACGATTAGAGTTTGTTTTGTTCCTTTTCAGTGAAAGAGCCATAAAGAACATCGGATGCTTTGAACTAAATCATATGGTATTGTATTATTTGTTGTAATGGCGTGCATGTGTTTCCGTGCAGGGAGTTCCACTTCCGTCACCCCCGCCGCTCGGTCACGCTGAGCATGAGGAAGACTGGGGCCATGAAGAAAGGAGGCATCTTCTCTGCTGAGTTCCTCAAAGTGTTCATCCCATCTCTGCTGCTCTCACACATCCTCGCCCTGGGCCTGGGGTAAGGCGGAGTCACTGCAATCTTCAGTGGTGGTCAAAGACCGGAGGGTCGATGGTTCCAATCCCGTAGGTGCACATTGTTGTTGTGTCCTTGGGCAAGACACTTCACCTACCTGCCTAAAGCAGGTAGAAAGGCACTTTATCAATGTGACCATTTTACATGTTAAAACAGAAATAATAATAGAAATCCCATCCATCTTTACAAATCCACAAAGTAAGACCGAAGAAACAAATGACAACATTAAGCCATGGAAAACAATAGTGATAATGAGATGACAGGCTAATCACAAAGTGAACATGTGACATATTTTCGTTTGCTTTCTACACACTATATACTTGAAAAATAAAGAAAAGCCAAGACATAAAAGTGTGTCCAGACTTTGGGCCTGTACTGTACAATAGAGCAGAAAGAATCTGGTGGCCTCGCTTGTGTCCGTCTACCCCAAGGGCAGATGTGTAGTAGCATCACCATCACCGAGTGTGGAATAAATACTGATTACAGTGTGGTTTGAGAAACTTGGTCATACAGCACAAGTAAAGCACAAGCCATTATTGTTATTATTACCCAGCGGTGTGTCAGAACTGTCACCAGTTACAACAATGTCATAAATTACAGACAGTGTCAGTTTAAGTCACACTTGTCTGTCCATGAACACCAGATGGCGCCTCCCAGCATGAGTTCTTGAAGAAGGTGAATTGTCATGAGTTAGTTGGAGCTTTTTTAGAAATGTAGGGGGTTAGAAAGTGATATACTTAACTTTAAAATGTAGTGGAGTAAATGTACTAGCAAAACTTCTCTTAAGTAATGTGCTTAAGTAAAGACTTGACTGACCACCGCTGCCATTTTGTGACATTATTGCAATATTTAACTAAACCATTTTTACTCAATACAGTCTGTCCAACTTGAATAAAAGCAGAAAGGAATAAATCATAAGCAGAAATGAATTGCAGATAGCCCTGACTGTACCTGAACACGCCCACAGTCTGAGAGCCTCTGTTCTAAAACACGACTTCTCCCTCTCTCTCTCTTAGGGTGTACATTGGAAAGAGGTTGACCACGCCCCCCACCAGCTCCTTTTGAACGCTTCTGAAGACAAGTGCCTGTGAAGTGGCCATAGCGGAGTCGTCGAGAGAAGCCATGGAGACGAGCGCCCCCCCTGCCCTGCCTGCCCCTCGCACCCCCTCCCCAAACCGCCCTCTGTCTCTCCTGCACCTCCCTGAGATATGAAATGTCCTCAGGTCTGCCTCCCCCCTCCTGTCTGCCCTCTCTCCCCCCTTTTCACCCTTTTTCTTGACTGGCTGTTTGACTGTCTCTTTCACGCATTTGTAAATCTCTAAACGATACTTACATTTTGCTTCTTTTTTTCTCTCCGGGAGGGGGTTGTAAACGTTTTTAAGCGGGTGGGTTTTCAAGGGAGCGTCCTTAACCAAACTCTTTGCCCTTTTGGATGTGAAAACAAAGAAACAAGGAGTGTTTGACCACAGATTGTGCCAGCGACATCAGTAAAGCCCCCACTTCGTAACTCAAACGGAAAAAAAAACACCTCGGGCTACTTGAACTGATCATGCCTTTTTTTTGTAGCCGTTTTATCTTTAGATTATATCAACTTTTTTTAAACTTATTTTGCAACAGAAATACGCTGTAATCCGTTACCGTAGTGGCCATCCCAGAACCAGAAGTGTTTCATGATTTGCACTGAGGGGAGACGACAATAAGACAGTATTTTTACTTTATTTTTAAGTACTTGGTCCTCACAATTATAGTAGCTTGATTTGATTTGATCTGTCCGGCTCCGTTAGATGTCCGTTACATATCTTTTTGCTAGACTTCTTTGCTTTTTCTTTTTAAAGGCCGAATTTATTTTCATTTTTTCAGTTCAGTTTAAGCTACAGACTATATGAAAATGGACAAAGCCGCTATTGTTGCTTTTAGCATTAGCAGCCTCTCCTTTAGCTATTAGCTTTAGCATATTTATTTCTTTTGGATACACTTATTTATAACTAAAAAAATGATGGCACATAACAACTACAACTACACATGCTTAGAAGTGTATTGTTATTCAGCATCACGGAGTCCATTTTGTCCATTTATATATAAAGCATTGTGGTTTGAACTGTTTCTCATTTGTTTTAAGAGGAATCAAGCTACATTTGTTTTGTTTTTGTTTCTTTTTGCTGACACTCCTTGAATCTTTTGCCAAACCAGTCGTTCACCAGTAAAGCACACGTACGTCTCTAAGGCTGGACCCACAGAAAAACACCCAGACTTTCTTGACCTGCCCTGCATCTAGCAATATATATAAATTCTAAAACGCAAACATTTGTTCAGACAATGATGTGTTTGAGCCAGAGAATAAGCTAACTGACATTGAAGGGCAATATTTGACACGTTAGCTACTGATAATGTTGACCACGTGCGCTAATAACCTGTATTTATTTAACCAGGGAAGTCCCAGTGAGATGGTAAATGTAGATTTGTATTATTTTTACATTTTGATAAGGTAATGATAGTTTTGTTGCGTTGGGAAACACGTGTGTTTTTCTGACGGTTCAGCCTCAGAGACCCTGAGCGGCGGTAGCCTTGTTCTGCTCTTGTTTCTGTGTTTTTCATGGGTAATATTGCACAAAATGAAACGGGAAGATGGTGTTTTTGTTGATTTTGAGGAAAGCCAGGCCGGATGTACATGTGAACGGAGCGCTCCCCTCAGAATGCAATAATGAAACAGTTGAGTCATTGTACGAATATATTTGCTTTGAATTCTTTTTCCCACTACATTGGAGAAAACATTTTTGTCATTAAAGTTGACCTTAATGAAACTTCTTGTGTGGAGATGTTTTTTCCCCCTCACCTCGTACAAAAATGACAGATTTCTTCTATTTTAGCAACTCGACTAAATGAAGCAGCAGTGAGCAGCCAATGGGCCACATGCACACGAGCGTCACGTGACTCACGAGTGGATCCTCAGGAGGTGCTGCTCTTCCTGTCCCGTTATCTCCTTATAAGTTAGCAGCGGTGTCTTGTCCAAAACAAATAATAGCTGAAGATTACTTGGCAGGAAGTGAGTGACGGAAAGTCACAGCATCATGTTAAAAACATTGTGTCAGGAGCAAATAATTAACTGGAGGAAACTTCTGTGCTCAGTGTTTTTGTCTTGAGGCTATTGGCTAACTCTAAACTCTAAGTAAAAAAAGTAACGAGCCAAGCTTAAAATGATGGGCCTGTCTGTAGCATAAATTCTTTTTAGTTGTTTCATTTTGATGTTGTTTTTCACCCACAAATAGGCATCGCTTGCCATCCTAGGCAGTACTCTCAGGTGGGAGGGGAGCAATATGGAACTTTGCCACTATGTATTGCTGTGTCCGAATATCCACTACACTGCGTTCCAATATTATGCAAATGACGTAGATTCAAGATTTTCTAAATTGTCAACTCAAATGAGAGGCAGCATAATATAAGTCTTTAACTGGTCGAGGATCATTTAAATGTGGTTGAAAAAATCTCCCAGTGATAACAGTATTTTTTTCAAAAATAAATTTAGTAAAAACCTCAAAATCCACTGATCGTTTCAATACATTTTAAAGCTTGTAATTTACTGAAAATGGTCTTTTGTTGAATTTGCAGCATTAGGAGGTCATATTTACTGAAATCAAAAGCTATTTCAATCAAAAACATCTTAACAGGTCAAGTTATATTTTACCATAGCAGCCCTTCAGCAGCTTCAAAATTCTTAAATCCATTAAACTTGTGAGTTTTTGGACAGTTTCTGCTTGGATTTCTTTGCAGGATGTCAGAATAACCTAAAAGAACTGCTGTTTGGATGAAAACTGCCTCCCTCCCCAAGTTTTTTTGTTGAGGCTCCAAAGGTTCTCAATAGGGTTGAAGTCAGGGGAGGATGGGGTCCACATCATGAGTTTCTCTCCTTTTATGCCCAGAGCAGCCAGTGATACAGAGGTTTTCTTTACAGCAGGACATGGTGCGTTGTCATGATGAAGAGGATTTTGTTCGGGAAAGCACGGCTCTTCTTTTTGTAGCATAGAAGACAGTGGTCAGTCAAAGGTCATTTTCACACCTTCAGGGATCCTAAAAGGGCCTAAAGGGGCCGACCAGCTCTCTCACCAGGATTCTGGCCCAAAACCTTACCTTAGCCCGGGCCTTAAGGAGAGTGGAGTTAACAATCATGCTTATCAAATGAGAGTGTATATTATTAGCAGGTTTGGATCAGAAAACTGCAGATGAAAAGTTACAAGTTGTTGCTATTATAAGCTCTGAACATCCCAGCATTTTCTATTTAACATGGCCAGACCAAACAATACATATTGTAGTTGGCGGGGGGTAATCTGAAATCAAGGGGCTAATTTGAAATCGATTTAAAGTTACCCCCCGGAAATCTGCGATCAATATCAAGTTCCAGAGGGTGGGGTGAAGGGGGGGTAGTTTCATTGGAGCAGCTGTCCCTGTCCTCCCTCAACTCACTCAACTCAACACCGGAGCTCGACTGGGGCAAGTGAGGTAAATGAATGAATAAAGCATATATGTAGGAAGTTAAGATGTAATTCACACAATGTATTTAGAATCTGGCACCAAAATACAGAGTCAGGACTAAACACGGTGAGGCTGCGTTTCAGTTTCATGCAGCTAAAATCTGGAACCGTCTTCATGAGGATGTGCACATGACAACTGACAGTACTTCATCTGCCTTTGACTGTAATGAATGAATGTTGATGTTTTATGGAATGATTGTATTTGTTTTCTTGTATTTCTGCATCTGTAAAGCACTTTGACTTGCCTTCTATATGAATTGTGCTCTACAAATAAACTTGCCTTGCCTTACTTTCCCCATCTCCTCCACTATCACTATCACACTATTCTGAAGTAATTCTACATCTTGCACTTGCTCTTAAAGGCCCCTAGAGGTCAGTACTCTCCTGTATTACTCGCTCTGCAGTTTGACTCTTTCATTCTTGCCACACCTTGGAAATAATGGCTTTAAGTCTTGGCAGAGCAGATTGTTTTGTTGATGTAAAACCTACAGATTAACCCTGAAAATCTAAACAAACGTATGAACCGGTGCCGTGTTTCTAATATATATATAATCTACAATCATGAAAATCTAAAGTCATTTTCTTTCACCTTTCATTTGGCCGTGCGTTACACCAGACAAAGGCTGATTCTGCCGCTCGTGCTCAGTGCTGCAGAAACCAGAGAACAGGAAGTGGATCTGCAGCATCTATTCCAGTTATATTTAAAACCTCCCCTCCCATCATGCATCTGTGCTTGTCTTAGACCATCCAGGGTTGTAGACAGTGCTTCATTAAAAACGCATTCCCCGCCTTTCAGTTGTTCAGGGTGAAGGATCCGGGAAATATTTGATCTGATATAACAGTGTTTAATGAGATTGTTCCGGCAGATGTTTTGGCCTGTTCCTGAATCACATCACATCAGACCAAACGTGTTCCTGAAAATACTCATTACAAATGAAGCACTGGTTGTAGAGAATATTTAGTTTTTGTTTAAAGGTTTGTATTGGCTCCAAGGCTAATAGTCCCATTGAGTTACCGATTTGAAATAAATATGCAGGAGTTCATGAACTTATTGTCAATGAATTTGACGATGAATGGAGATGTTAATGATTTGAGGAAACTGTTGGCCTTCGATGTCCTCCTGGATAAAAGACGCATCATGTCTGTGTAGAGACGCCTCTGAGGAAGACGGAGGTCACATTTCAAACAAAATCAATCAAAACTTTATTTATAAAGCGCTTTTCATACACAAGTGCCTCACAAAGTGCTTTACATTTAAACATAGATTAAAAACATCCTCCCAGTGCAGGTAATGGTCTCAGACACACACACACATACTCGTTTTCTTCCAAAATGAGGACCTATGACATGAACATTGAATCAAAATCAAATACATAAGGCATAAACACTTATAAAAAATATATGCTTTTGTTTCTAATATCATCATTGTGTTCTTTGTTGTCCATTACTCAATGTCGGTTATAAATTTGAATTAATTGTAAAAAGATTTGACTCATTTATCGTTTCTTGACTCCTTTTGCAGAGGCTTTTGGCTTTGGTATAAAACAAGTGTATCTTTTTCTTGTGGAAACATAGAAGCTCTGATTGAAGGACCCATTTATTAACCGAGGGCTGGCCATAGTTAATAATATCCACGGCATAGAACATCTGACCATTTCCTTATATTGATAAGGAACATATGTTGATATTTTCCTTATCAAGGATGATATTGATATGGAAATATTTGGATTTTATTTTATTATTTCATACTAAAAACAAATCCTTTCCTCCAGTGTCCTTTAACATCTCATTTAAACTGTAAAACTCTGACAGAGAATAATGCTCTTTACCTAATGACTGTAAAGATGACTGGGATTGACCTGTATAAGATTGCGATAGCGATAACATTTAGATTATAGATTAGATTTAGAGCTGCCCAGCCTTAGGTAATCCCTTATTTGGGAAAATGGGATGTAATGTAGTTTTATTACTTATCTATTTTTTTAGTGCTTTTTCCCTTGTAGAATGATTAAATCAGGTTTCTCTGACCTTTTTCACCAGGCGACTTTCATATAACAAAACTATCAAGGAACCTTTTTTTTTTCAAAGACACTTGTGTAGCCAATGCCATGCGTTCACTCTGGAGAGGCTGTAGCCAAGATCATATACAAACATGATTGAAGAAAATGTATTGAATTCTCTCCTTGTGACTGATTTTAACAAACAATTGTTTTGCAGATTGTGTAGTAATGAAAATGCCTCTAAAATATGAGCTCTCAAATGCGTGTTGAGATGTAGAAAGTCTGGAGAGCTCCTGGTTGGAGATCACTGGTCTAAATAAAAACAGTCTTTTTATTTTTAGACTGAAACATCCTTTGGAGAGCGGCTTGACAAAAGCTGGAGGCTCCTGGTGTCTGCTACAGGTTGGAGATGCCTGTCCCGTGAAGGCCATTGTGCCGCTCACATGTCCCAGAGTATATGCCTAATAAAAGCTTGTGTCAGTCTTCCCACAGCTGGACGGGGCTTTGTCATGTTGATGAGGGTCTCTCCTCGTTCCGCCCACTCCGTCCTTGTACACATCGGCACACCTGTTCACAGCCAATCAGCTCTGGGTGTCGAGGCTTGGCCCCGCCCACTGCAGCTGACAGCATTGTCATGGTTACAGGGTGGTGGCTGCTCCATCACTGAGAGGCAGACCACGGCTGCAGCTGCTAGTAATGCGTTTAGGTACAAGCAAGAGGAAAACGAAGGAAACTGTTAATCTCAGAGGCTGTGAACACAACATGAAGACCAAAGCCAGACCTGTCCTTCAGTCAGCTAGACCTGAACCAGATAGAGACTCAGCAGTTATCTCACTGAGACAGGACTGAAGAGGCTGTGAATCTGCCTCTGAGACAACTCGAATAGGTTGGCCCTTCCAGATCATTGTTAGTTTACAGGGCTGTTTACTGCCCTACAGAACAGCTGTACACGCCGGTTCCTATCGTACTGACACTGGGGGCTCCACTAAACCCTCTGGAGGAGGTGGTTTCAGCCGTTCTCAGCAGCTCTGCCTCATGTCAACTCAAAGACTCAAGATGAAAGAAAACAGCACCGCCCATCGGCTCACTCGCAATGCAAAAGAGGTGGTTTTCAGGGACAGCCCTATTGCCCTTCAGCAAAACATGTCGTCATGAAACGTAAACACCTGTTTTATTGGAGGTGGAGCCTCAACATCTGATGTTTCATTTACACATTTTCACAGCTTGTTTCCAACACACAGGCTAGCTCTGAGACGTAGTCCCACCAGCGTGCCCTGGGCCTTCCACGAGGCCTTGTCCCACTAGGACATGCCTGGAACACCTCCCGCGGGAGGCGACCAGGAGAGCCAGAGCAGCTGGTCCTGATTCGTTGAAGCCATCAGAACAACATCATCCGCAAACTTCAGAGATGAGATCCTGAGGCTCCCAAACCGGACACCCTCCGGCCCCTGGCTGCGCCTAGAAATTCTGTCCATAAAGTAATGAACAGAACCGGTGACAAAGGGCAGCCCTGAGGAGACCAACACGCACCGGGAACAGGTCTGACTTACTGCCGGCAATGCGAACCAAACATATATATATATATATATATATATATATATATATATATATATATATATATATATATATATATATATATGTTTACACATATATATGTTTACACATATAAAACCAGCTTGGGATGAATCATTTGTGTAATGGCTTTGAAAATGTTTTAAAAGAAAAAGTGAATTAAGACACATTAGTGAGCATTTACTCTTTACAGGTTTGAATATAAAAACAACATTCAAGGATCTCCAGGCACTTTGAATAAAAAAATATTGATTCCTAAGTCAAAAATATTTCAGTCTTTTTTTAATAATCAGGCAAGGCAAGGCAACTTTATTTATACCGCGCATTTCGTACACAAGGCAACTCAATGCGCCTGTCAGTGTTATTGTGTCCTGAGCTGGTCCGGCCTACAGTCAGTGGACATTACTGACCCCAGCCCTTCCTTCCTCTGCTCCTCACTGTTTACTGCACAGAGAAGGCTGCCAACTTTCCCTGGTAGTATCACGCTCCCATACACTCATGTCTAAGCAACCATTTATTTCAAATGCTCATATCCCGAGCATTTGAAAGAAATGCTCGGGATATGAGTCGGAGATTTAAAGAGAGAGGATATTCCACACTGTGTCTCCGGCCTATAACAAAGCTCAAAGCTCTAATAGAGAAGACTTACTGATTCAAAAAACAAAACAAAAAGAGAACTCAAACCAAGTGTTTTTGTGACAGAATACAGTACAGAAGCTAATAAAATAAACAGATAATCAAACTAAATTGGAGCACTTTAAGAAGTGACAGCACACTGAGAGACGCTCTCCCAGAGACCCCCAGCATTAGCTTCAGGAAAGCCCCCACTCTTGGTCATCAGCTGGTTCACAGTCGTCTTTCACCAATAAAACATGGCTCAGCACTAAAGCTGGTGCTATCGATGTGCTAACTGTTCTTTTTGTGAAAATATACAAAGAACGAACATCTTCACGGACACAACATCAGGTCAGACTCACAACATTAAAACCATCATCAACTGCAGCGCCACCTCTGTTATAGACTTGAATGTCCCTGCGGTCGATTTTATGTTGGCAGAACAAAACGCAAACTGAAAAACAGACTAGCAGAACACAAACAAGCAATAAGAACTAGCAACCCCCTGTATGGCCATGCATTAAAGATGTTCACCATGGGAATCGCAAAAGCCTTAAAATGTGTGGCTTAGAACAAATACAAGAGACTATCAGACCCTCAAAGCTGTGGAGTACCCTGGCCTCATGGAGAATTAGATTTGTCAGTATTTGTGTCAAATGTATGAATTATTTGCATTTCTCTCTATGGTTTTGTAAAGAACAGTGTATTGTACATATTTTAATGTTTTGTATTCTACAAACCAGGTGACTATGAACACACCCACCTTGGACCAGCCCACTTGGGACATGTGACCAATGCTGTATAGCTGTACAGAGGCAGCATCTCGAGCTTGTCCTGAGGAAGGCCTAGAGCCGAAACAACATTATCCAGCCATGCTTAAATAAAGGCTTTTTATCATCTCTACTTTTGGAGTGCCTCAGTTTGTTTGATGTTTTGCTGAAACTGATCCCTGCACTGAAGAGCCAAGTTTATACAACATCCGAGTAGCACTCCAGCCTCACAATGTTTTCAACTGTTTGCAAAGGAAACCTTGGGATCATCTTAACTGGAGCGGCTCCATTCATTGAACGTACGAACATCAGCCTTTCACCATAAAAACTGATTGCTTTTCATACTGTAAAGAAGAAGGTGAGAGCATCATAGTCCCTGACACACTATTGATGAAAGTCTCACACAACCACATGATGCTAGAGCTTTTTTTTTTGGACCTAAAAAGAGTGTCCGAGAAGAATGCTAAGCTGCAGTTGCACATGGCAACCTCATCAGACTCCTGGAGAGAGAAAATGATGCCTCGAGGACTGAGAATAAGTAAATTCCCATCATTTGGAGCAGATGATATTGAATTCACAAAAAAATGGGAAGCTATTCTGAATAAATGTTCTGTAGACCTCATAAGAAGCAGCAAACCCTAATCCAGAATGAGATGACAACATTAAAGGACGAGCTCTCGGTCCAGTATAAAGAGCACAAACGACCTTTTGAGAAGGAAATAAAAGAAGGATTGGACAAACTGCAACGAGACTTAAAACAAGTTCAAAAGAGACCAGCTGGACTATAAAGAGAATAAGGTCTACAGATGGAGGACCAATATCGACAAGAAAAACCATCAAAGAGAAAGAAAAAGAAGTGTCTCATTTCAATTGCCGAACAGCCAAGATGACTTTTCTGGAGTTGAAGATCAGACCCTTTTTTAGACTCAAGACCAAAAAAGGACAACAGGACTCGAAGGCGCCAAGAGTACCAGAGTAAAACTAAGCAGTTCAAACCTAAGTCCACATTCACACCAAATGTATTTTATAAAAAAGTGACTCCTGACATAGATGCCCTCTTCACATCAAGAAGAAAACCCGCCTATAACTTATCGCAAGAAGAGAAGGAGGCATTAGATGGATCGTCTACTGATGAAAGAATATTATCAAACGAGCAGATGAAGGATGCAGTGGTTTGGGGGAGAGACCAGTATGTTACAGAAGTATTACATCCCTCTACACTCAAACCCACTAGAGGAACTTAAATCTGAGCTCACAACCCTACTCACACATGCTAAAGATGACTTTCTACAATGTAAAACCCCACGTATTCCAACGTTCTACATGCTTCCACAGGTCCAGAAGAACTCGAAAAACCCACCAGGGAGACCCATAATTAGTGGAAATGAATCCCTCACTGAGCTTCTATCTAAAAATATTGACTTCCACATCAAACCACTTGTCAGTTCCCTACCAACCTTCATCCAAGGAAGGAAGGGCGGGGGTTCGAATCCACTGTTTTTGTCTCCTTGGGCAAGACACGTTCACCCACCTTGCCCCAGTGTCTGCGTACATCGGTGTATGAATGAGAGTGTGCATGGGTGGTTCCTTAATGTAAAGCGCTTCATAAGGTCAGACCATTTTTTACCATGTTCCTGGTTTGACATTTGTTGTGCTGTTTATTAATGATCCATAGGCACAAGAAGTGACATACATCGAAGAAGAACCAGAATGCACTGGTTTATATGCGCTTTACATTGCATTATTCAGTCACTCCATACTTGGTGGTGCTACGCTATGCAGCATTATGTTTTAAAGATTTGAACACTCATCAGCCCAGCAAAATAAAGGCTTTTTAAATGTAAATAGAGAATTATAATGTGGAGGAATGCCTTGGTTTTTCATGCTAATGATATGTTTTCCCCATAAAACTGAACATTCAACAAATAACAGCCAACTTTTCATGGCATTTATGAATAAACATGCACTGTATGTTGTAAACCATGTAAGCCTGACCCACCTGCGCCCGAGGTTTGCTGTGTATTTGAGGTACCCGACCCGACCGAATCCACAGGTATGGGGTTGACCTGCGCGTCACTACTGTGCCATTGGTATAAAACTCTGGTTAATACTTACCATGGGCATGATCTTCTCTGTGAGACACAACTCAAACAGAAACCTCCTTCAGCTGTAGGATTTATTTCACTGTCCAACATTCTCTCACTCGTCCCCATAGAAACAGAGGCAGCCACGTCGGGACCGTCCAGCCTCCTCCAGACAATGGCTCTGGTCTGACCGTTAACAGCCCACAGCCTGCCACGTGGTCGTCATGGAAACAGGACTCGGCCGCTCCAATCCTTCCCATGGTGCTTTGTGCTCGGGTCGTTTTTCTGTTCAATGCGACTTAAACGGATTCAAACTGCCAGTCACTGCGCAACACTGTGCAAGTATTTACAAACTTCAGAAAGTATTTGGTTTTCCAAGTACAACAAGTACCAAGAGTAAACTCCAGAACTACTCTTGGACTAAGTGACATATAAGAAAGAAATAATAATAATCTGATTTAAAATCCGCTCTTTAAATGTATTTGGCAGAATAAGCCTCCAAGAATGAAACTTACAACCCTTACGTGTCCAAAAGAACTTAGAAAACTATTATTTTGCAGCTCAGCTGAGGTCAGTGAGTTTGAGGCATGAGTTTGCCAAGACAAAGAATCAATATGGTGCAGTTTAGAACCCAGATAAAGAAGGAAAAAAAGACTAAATGAATGAGTTAAAAGCACCCTGTCTTTATGGTCAAATATTTGAAAGGTTCTGAATCTCCCTCTTCCATATACGAGTTTCCTCCTGCTCATGGTTTTAAATATAAGGTCTGAAAAAGTCCTTCTAATGCTGGTTCAAATGGTTCTGACATCCTTTCAGCAGCGCCAACAAAAATATGATCCTCCAACCCAAGACTTGTACAAATATCTACAATTGTGGGAATGTGAAGCCTGTAAAGGTGGGCCGTCCTACTCAAAACCAGGACCAGAGGTGGGCCGTCCTACTCAAAACCAGGACCAGAGGTGGGCCGTCTTCCTCAAAACCAGGACCAGAGGTGGGCCGTCCTACTCAAAACCAGGACCAGAGGTGGGCCGTCCTACTCAAAACCAGGACCAGAGGTGGGCCGTCCTACTCAAAACCAGGACCAGAGGTGGGCCGTCCTACTCAAAACCAGGACCAGAGGTGGGCCGTCCTACTCAAAACCAGGACCAGAGGTGGGCCGTCCTACTCAAAACCAGGACCAGAGGTGGGCCGTCCTACTCAAACCAGGACCAGAGGTGGGCCGTCCTACTCAAAACCAGGACCAGAGGTGGGCCGTCCTACTCAAACCAGGACCAGAGGTGGGCCGTCCTACTCAAACCAGGACCAGAGGTGGGCCGTCCTACTCAAAACCAGGACCAGAGGTGGGCCGTCTTACTCAAACCAGGACCAGAGGTGGGCCGTCCTACTCAAAACCAGGACCAGAGGTGGGCCGTCCTACTCAAAACCAGGACCAGAGGTGGGCCGTCCTACTCAAAACCAGGACCAGAGGTGGGCCGTCCTACTCAAACCAGGACCAGAGGTGGGCCATCCTACTCAAAACCAGGACCAGAGGTGGGCCGTCCTACTCAAAACCAGGACCAGAGGTGGGCCGTCCTACTCAAACCAGGACCAGAGGTGGGCCATCCTACTCAAAACCAGGACCAGAGGTGGGCCGTCTTACTCAAAACCAGGACCAGAGGTGGGCCGTCTTACTCAAACCAGGACCAGAGGTGGGCCGTCCTACTCAAAACCAGGACCAGAGGTGGGCCGTCCTACTCAAAACCAGGACCAGAGGTGGGCCGTCCTACTCAAAACCAGGACCAGAGGTGGGCCGTCCTACTCAAAACCAGGACCAGAGGTGGGCCGTCCTACTCAAACCAGGACCAGAGGTGGGCCGTCCTACTCAAAACCAGGACCAGAGGTGGGCCGTCCTACTCAAAACCAGGACCAGAGGTGGGCCGTCCTACTCAAAACCAGGACCAGAGGTGGGCCATCCTACTCAAAACCAGGACCAGAGGTGGGCCGTCCTACTCAAAACCAGGACCAGAGGTGGGCCGTGATCATGGAACTAATGTCCATTTACCTGGACTCACAAATACATTTACAAGAGCAACTTCATACCACATCTTATATTAGTTTTAGGGTTAAGGTCTTTTTTTTTTTTTTTTTACAGAAGGATGTTTATTTTTAATTTGAATTATTCAGGTCTGACCCTAAATAAAACATGGTGTAACCGTTATTTACTGATCGTCTGCCTGGCGCAACAACAGCATTGATGAAGACGGAGCTGGCATCTTGTGTACAAATCATTCATTCATTCAGTTCTTTTTATTTGAGCAGCTGAGTTTTCAGCAGATGACATGACGGGAAAAAACAAATAACAGGTATGATGTCCAAAAGGAGTCCAAACTGACGAGTATAAAGAGGCCGAGGGGAAAAGTCTGGTGCCGTCTCCGACTCGCGGGTCGTCATGTACATGGGTGAGTAGATGAAAACCAACTGCTTTCTCATTCATTCGGAATGTATTTAACGTTGGATTGTTTAGTGTTGGACGTCGGCGTCAACGTGTGGCTCTGACCCGTCTGTTCGGCTCCATTTCTGCTTGTAAAATATATGTGTATATATATATGTATATATATATATATCAGCTTCAGTCTCCGGTAAGTGGTAATCTCATTCATTCAATCTTATCTTTCTGGCTGATGATGAGGCCTTAGGTTCTGTGTGTCCGTTGAGCCACACCGGACAGGAGGAGTGTGTTGTGCACGACCTTTGACCTCTGCCGTGCTACAGGGAGCTACAAGTGACTCTGCACTGTGGGCTCAAAATGATGTCTAATTAGGAACTACATTTGAATGATGGTACATAGAACTGGGTCTTTCTGGTCATCGTGTCCATCGACTGGAGCCTCTCCATTGGGGAGGGGTTCGCTTTAGCATGGTGTCCATCGACTGGAGCCTCTCCATTGGGGAGGGGTTCGCTTTAGCATGGCGTCCATCGACTGGAGCCTCTCCATTGGGGAGGGGGTTCACTTTAGCATGGCGTCCATCGACTGGAGCCTCTCCATTGGGGAGGGGTTCGCTTTAGCATGGCGTCCATCGACTGGAGCCTCTCCATGGGGAGGGGTTCGCTTTAGCATGGCGTCCATCGACTGGAGCCTCTCCATTGGGAGGGGTTCGCTTTAGCATCGCGTCCATCGACTGGAGCCTCTCCATTGGGGAGGGGTTCGCTTTAGCATGGCGTCCATCGACTGGAGCCTCTCCATTGGGGAGGGGTTCGCTTTAGCATCGCGTCCATCGACTGGAGCCTCTCCATTGGGGAGGGGTTCGCTTTAGCATCGCGTCCATCGACTGGAGCCTCTCCATTGGGGAGGGGTTCGCTTTAGCATCGCGTCCATCGACTGGAGCCTCTCCATTGGGAGGGGTTCGCTTTAGCATCGCGTCCATCGACTGGAGCCTCTCCATTGGGGAGGGGTTCGCTTTAGCATCGCGTCCATCGACTGGAGCCTCTCCATTGGGGAGGGGTTCGCTTTAGCATGGCGTCCATCGACTGGAGCCTCTCCATTGGGAGGGGTTCGCTTTAGCATGGCGTCCATCGACTGGAGCCTCTCCATTGGGGAGCGGTTCGCTTTAGCATCACGTCCATCGACTGGAGCCTCTCCATTGGGGAGGGGTTCGCTTTAGCATGGCGTCCATCGACTGGAGCCTCTCCATTGGGGAGGGGTTCGCTTTAGCATGGCGTCCATCGACTGGAGCCTCTCCATTGGGGAGGGGTTCGCTTTAGCATCGTGTCCATCGACTGGAGCCTCTCCATTGGGGAGGGGTTCGCTTTAGCATCGCGTCCATCGACTGGAGCCTCTCCATTGGGGAGGGGTTCGCTTTAGCATGGCGTCCATCGACTGGAGCCTCTCCATTGGGGAGGGGGTTCACTTTAGCATGGCGTCCATCGACTGGAGCCTCTCCATTGGGGAGGGGTTCGCTTTAGCATGGCGTCCATCGACTGGAGCCTCTCCATGGGGAGGGGTTCGCTTTAGCATGGCGTCCATCGACTGGAGCCTCTCCATTGGGAGGGGTTCGCTTTAGCATCGCGTCCATCGACTGGAGCCTCTCCATTGGGGAGGGGTTCGCTTTAGCATGGCGTCCATCGACTGGAGCCTCTCCATTGGGGAGGGGTTCGCTTTAGCATCACGTCCATCGACTGGAGCCTCTCCATTGGGGAGGGGTTCGCTTTAGCATGGCGTCCATCGACTGGAGCCTCTCCATTGGGAGGGGTTCGCTTTAGCATGGCGTCCATCGACTGGAGCCTCTCCATTGGGGAGGGGTTCGCTTTAGCATGGCGTCCATCGACTGGAGCCTCTCCATTGGGAGGGGTTCGCTTTAGCATCGCGTCCCTCGACTGGAGCCTCTCCATTGGGGAGGGGTTCGCTTTAGCATGGCGTCCCTCGACTGGAGCCTCTCCATTGGGGAGGGGTTCGCTTTAGCATCGCGTCCATCGACTGGAGCCTCTCCATTGGGAGGGGTTCGCTTTAGCATCACGTCCATCGACTGGAGCCTCTCCATTGGGGAGGGGTTCGCTTTAGCATGGCGTCCCTCGACTGGAGCCTCTCCATTGGGGAGGGGTTCGCTTTAGCATCGCGTCCCTCGACTGGAGCCTCTCCATTGGGGAGGGGTTCGCTTTAGCATGGCGTCCATCGACTGGAGCCTCTCCATTGGGGAGGGGTTCGCTTAAGCATCGTGTCCATCGACTGGAGCCTCTCCATTGGGGAGGGGGTTCGCTTAAGCATCGTGTCCCTCGACTGGAGCCTCTCCATTGGGGAGGGGGTTCGCTTTAGCATCGTGTCCATCGACTGGAGCCTCTCCATTGGGGAGGGGTTCGCTTTAGCCCTGCGTTGCTATTGGACTTAAACGTGTGGAGTCATGAGTGCCAAAAGCACAACCGTTTGAACAAGGTAACCAAGCTCCTGGTGCTCCCAAAGTACTGCACAAAATGAATTACAACACTGGTGTATTTGTACTTTTGATTTAGTTTTTAGCGAATGGTGTGACTGTGTGTGAGTGTGTTTAAAACAACTTAGAATTATTCAATCATTGTAGTATTTGTCTAGAGTCTGCATGTAGAAACACAAGCGGTAATTAACAATTGGTAATTAACAGCAAATTGATTTCTCTAAAGAAATATATTGTCCCTTTCATCTGCAGTGCACGTCAAACGCAGCTCAAATCTGCAGTGTGTGGATCGCGGTCAGCACAAACGCTCATCATGTGGCTCCTGAAAAACTCAACTCTGCACTTCTCCTTTTGGTACATGAAGTTGTGATGTACATTTGAAGTAAATCCACTGTAATACACTGGTGCACTCTTGTCTGTGGTGCTTGATAAACCGTGGGTCAGTTGGTCATGACTCAGCAGATTCTAAATGTGTCCTGCTGCTCAGAAACTGCTCGTTTCCCACATCAGATCAATACGAGGACCGAAGACATCGCTATGGCTAAACATGAGCTACACAAGAACATGGAGAATCCCATTCTCCAGTGTATAGCATTGTATAACTGACTCCTCTGACCATTTCCCATCCCCTCTGGGTTTCAGAATTGTCAAAGGCTTTTTGAAACTGTAGTAGTTTTAAAACTAGTGACCACAGCGTGTTTATATTAAAAAAAAACAAAAACAAAAAAACAATACTGAATCCTGGAATATACCAGTATAATCAGTCCTGTGTGTTTTATGGGTGTGAGTGACCACAGAGCTGCTGAGCTCCATCGTAAAGTAGAAATATTATCACAAAAAAGGTCAATTATAATTGTATTACATGTTAATGTAATGCTTTTACATATGACACGTTAGACACAATTTTTGCTAAAACATAGTTAACGCAATATATTTTTAGGATTTTGCCAAACATAGTACCCGGCTTTCCTTAGTTTGGCCATTTTTATGATGCTCATAGTTCCACTTCCTTATTGGACACAAACAGGAAGTGACATAGATGAAGATAAACCATTTTAAAGTGTTGCCGTGCCGACCGTGTTAAGTGAAATGAGTGAGTCAAACTGCTATAGATACAGACGCATCTCGTCATAGAAGAGGGCGTGGCTTCGCCGAGGGGGAAAATAGAATCTTTAGAGAAACACAATTTTCCCTCTTTTTAGCCATTTTCTGGTGGAATATCAACTTATTTATCACATATAAATAAAGTCAAGTGTAAATCAGGCCCATATGGATATTTTCTCACAGCAGATTGTTCAGTAGAAGTGAAAAAACGGCAGTTGTAGCTAGTGCTAGCTAACCGTTAGCATTAGCCCGATGCTAACATGTAGCATCAAGTTAGCATTCTCCGTTATTCATGTATTTATGGGCTGTTGAACCACTTTGCTCCGCCCCATGTCTTTGTATCTTTATTTAGTAGAAACTATTTTCATATTTTAGCATTTGTTACAGTAGTTTTTGAATAATTAGAGAAAATATACATTTAAAAAAATAAAAAAAATCCCCCTTAACTGTTTTCAAACATGACCATATATGGGCGATTCCAGAGATGCCGTCTGTATCTATGGAATTGTACCTTCCTCTATGTCACTTCCTGTTAGCAGCTTAAAAATTCAAATAAAAATAACTTTTCTGCTCAACATTTCCTTGTTAAAACTGCTGCTTCACTGAAATAAAGTCATTATGCAAATGAGGAACTTGTAACTGATGTTCTCTTTCTAAATAAGTGATGTTTTCATATGCACTGGTGAAGTGCTGGGTCGTCTCATGATGGGAAGGTTGGGGTTCGACTCCCGCCTCCTGAAGGTGCACACTGTCATTGTGTCATTGAGCAAGACACTTGACCCACCTGACCAAACAACAGTCTGACCTCAACACGACTGTCACTAATTGCATTGATATTTAGTTGAATATGTATTAGTTACACCATTGTTCCATAGCCTTGTATGTGTGATCTATATGAGCTGCTCTTTCTGATCACAAAGTAACGCTTCTTGGGAGGATCCTGCAGATGTGGCCATGGGGACATCACTGGGAGCACATCTGCACCTCATCTGCACCACACAGTGAGCAGTGGTGCTGAAGGACAGCGCCCCAGTGCCTCGCGCCCCAGAGCCTCGCGCCGCCTTCACTCCTGCCAAACTCCAAACTAAACGCCTGGACACGACCCGCTGCGCCCTGGTATCACCACATGATCTCATCACTTATTGCTTTGTGCCAAACTCCGTGCCATCTGACGCGCTCCAGCCCCCCTCCCTCCCTCCCTCCCTCCAGGTCCGGCTCTGATACGATTCACGGAAGAAAACCTGGAATAGAAGCGACACCAGTGCATAGAGACGGGCTACAGGTAATTTATCTCCTTTTCCAATCCGACATCCTCCCATACAGTCTGGTCTGGAACCGCATCTAAGACTGTGACTCGACACATCATCTGTGATCGACTCAAATGTTAAAACCCACTGCGGACTTTCTGGTTCTCCTCTCTGCAGTCGGATCTCGCGGACTTCCCCGTATCCAAACCAAACAAAGGCGGTGTCTGTCCATCCTCTGTCCGCGGAGAGACGCACGAGGCTCCATCTCCCAGCTCGCTCCACTCCCTGCGTCTGCGCCCACACTTCGCCTCCCACCCCCGCCTAGAAGAGGACATGTCTCGCTCCGGGGAAGTGGCCTCCTTGAGCCCCCCGATGACCAGACAGGGCCAGTTCTGCGGCGTGTTCTGCCCCGTGGACGGAGCCGAGGGCGCGGGACTGGGCTTGGACGCGTGCCGGGGCCGGGGGCGCAGCAGCGGCGGCGGGACCGACGACCGGCTCACGGAGACCTCCCAGCCCACGAGGAAGGTGCAGATCCGGGAGAGCAGAGGCAAGGAGGCGCTGCAGAACCTGGACCACAGGGTGAGCTTTATGCATGGATCATAGTGAGGTGCGTGCGCGTGAGGGCTGGGCAGGTGTCGGGGATGTACGAGTTGGAGAGAAGTTGCACTGCCTACATTTCCCATGATGCAGCGTGATGTAACAGGGTAGAGTGGCGGAGGCAGAGGGAGTGGCTGCCTGGGCTCATACTTGTCATAAAAAATCGCTGGTACTGTTTGGTATCCATGGTTACGGTCCAGGGTTTTTGGTGTGACTGCTGAAGTGTGATGTTTGTGCAGTCTATACAAGGCTATCGGACTTATGGTGGACACTCAGGATCATCTGCAGTTTCACACATGTTTTACTTCACTCATGTTGATAATGAGGCTACAGGACAAATGTTTAGGCCGTAAGATGCTTTTCATGGTTTACATCAACTACAAAACAGTTTAGGTTTGTATGAAAAGGGATTTATAAATAGTCTTTGCTTTGATTTTTACACGTTTGTGAACTTTTTCCCCGACAATGGCGACTAAAACATGGTTGATCCTGATAACGGGCCTGTGCATGAGCAGCACAGCCTTCATTCACTATGGGTCTGGTTCAGTGTCTCTCAACTGGCGGATCAGCAGTGGCTTGGGCCAATCATGTCGCAGTATTGGAATGAGTGGGCGGGTGTAACAATGCAACTTAAAACACGAGGTGCTACTACATTATAGAATTACAAGCGCACACGACATTTTTCAAATTACAATCATTTTAATTGTGTTTTTTAAGACTTCGCTGTGATTGGCTAAAACGAGGGATGCTGTGCCCACTTCTCATCAGAGTTGAGCGATGTCAGCTTAATGTTAATGACGATGTTTACAGTGAATCATCATGATGGATAATATCGTCTATCGCATTTCTAAAGACATTTACATGGCCTGTATTTAGGCTGCATGTCATATACGTTTGGAAAATGTGAGATTGCAAGATAAATGGATCTAAACTAAACATGAGCTGAACAGAGTCATGGACTTTTGCAACAGAAATGTGTTAAAGCTCCGGTGTAAAAGAGGAGGACGACTTATTCAGACTTGTCATCTGCTCCTCAAGATCAAGGCTCTTACTCTTATACAAGTGTAAATTGGAGCTTATTATTAGCACTTTTCTCAATTTGTACGTAATGTTTAAGAGACAGTGGGTGAAAGGGACGATATTTAGCAGTTTGATCGTTTGTGAAGCTGCTCCACGTGTCGCCTGATCCATGTGGCCTCGTACCTCCTGCACCGCCTCTTTCTATCCTCACTCCTCCCCCTCAGTCCTTCATGAGAACATCCAAATCCACGCGCTCTCAGCTAGCTCTGATGTGAGAGCCATCGCGGCACTAAGCTGTTTAGTTGCCGACCGAAAAGCAAAGCAGAACCATGCGGTGTTAAACAGTGAAGCTGCTGGTAGAGAGAGCGCCCCGTGTGGTCAGAAGCAGCGCTGCGGAACACGTCTCTGGCTACTTGAACTAGCGTGAATATTAGTTCTATTCATGATTTAATACAGTGCAATCCCTGCAAAGTCTTTAGGTTTACAAGGCCAACAGGAGATCAGTGTGTGTTTTTGACAGAAGGGGGCGTGGCATCACGATGGTTGCTGGTATCAATGGTATCGTCCATCGGAAAAAACCCTAATTGATGCCTCATTTCAATCAGTCTAGACCAGCTGTGTCTGAAAGGTAGCCTACCACCACCATCACCAAGTCTGGATTGAATAAACTGTAACTAGTGTTGCACTGGGCGTGGCCAAAGAAAGTGGGACCAAAGTGTTTGAATAGTTAATGAGTGGTAAATATTAGATGAAAGCTCTGGCCTAGTGAACTACACTCAGTCAAGGAACACAAACCATTCTGCCTCTGAGTGGAGCAAGTGAAAAGAAATGTTTCCTGCAGATTTTGGGGAATCCTATGGTCGCCCACTGTCGCCTGTTCTTTGTTCAACTCTACTTTTTCATGATGGAGCTTCCCATTAGCCCTCTAACAAATCACACCTCAATGAAAGATCAATACGGGCCTCAGTGTGGGACATGCACTGGCACAGATGGAGTGTGCCTTCATCTTACTGCAGCGATGCGTTTAATGCTCCACGTGTGTGGTAAAGCCTAGCGCTGGGTGGAGCCGGGCTGGGAGAATGACTTGCATCTTGAGAATGGGCTGTCAGTCAGACTGTGGGAAGGACAAAAGAGCTGAGTGGAGGGGATTGGAAAGCTATTGCTGAGATCATGATTCAAGTTGAACATTTATGACTGATTTCAGTTGTTAGGTAGAGTGCAGCAAAAACAGGCAGTTTACACAAGTAAGTGTCCAGGGGTTGCATTATTGGGTCTGACCTGGATTGGTGGAAGTGCAGCCTGGATGTTAACACTGAGTGGTTAGTTGGATCCTGTTAAGGATGGTGTAATGGTGGTGTGAGCTTCAGTCTCATGTTTCATATTGATCTACAGAATCAGCAACACAATCCACTCTGTCTCTTCAACCACACCCCTCAAATCTCTCTCACATTCTCTGCTACGCCCCAGCGCCGCCGCCTTTAAATCAGACCCCATCATCTCGTCAAGGATTTAGACAAACATTCTGATGCCGATTAGAAACAATTTATTAATTATTGTATATTTTGTCAGGACTGCACATGGGAATGAACACACATGATCTAAACACGCCATGGGCCACCACTCGCAATCTCAAGCATGCTCTCATTCGTCCTGGTCTATTGCACATGTTTTTAGTTGTCGGGAAGCCTGGGGGAAACCTTCGCAGACATGAGGAGAACATACAAACTCCACGCAGAAAGGCCCCGCCCTGTTTGGGAATTGAACCCCCGAACCTTCTTGAGAAGTACGAGAGCTAGCTTCTGCACCACCGCACTACACTATTGTTCAGGTGTCGTGAAGTATATGATCACTGAACTGAAACCATAACAGCGGCTTGTCATTCTGACCTCCATATGTTTGTCTTAACATCATCCTACTTTGATCCTTTTACTGTTTCTATTCTTATTTTCAGTCAAATTGCTAGAATGAACGAGCTTCAGATTAAAAAAAGGGCTCAGCATATTTGAACAAGCTTGTTTTAATCTTTACTCACAGTCTGTGGCATTGGAAAAGTATCAGCAGTTTTTTTTGTTTAGCCACAGGCTGGTTATACATCCCGCTCTTTATCTTCTCTCACAAACTCATTACATACACAAGACTAAAACGAACTAGTACATCGGCCCCCCTTTAACTTTTCCACATTTTGCCACACTATGGACCCTAAACAATTTTTTTTTTATAAATATAAAACTGAAAAGTGAGATATGCATAAGTACCGGCCCCCCTTTCCTTCTAGTGCAACCAGTTGCCTTCAGACGTTGCCTGATGATTTCTGAATGATCACATGTTGACCCAATGATTGAATCGAGTCTACCTGTGTGTGATCTAGTTTCAAGTTTCAAGTTTCAAGTTTAATGGTTTTGTAAAGCCCAATATCACAACAGAAGTCGCCTCAAAGGGCTGCAACAAACATCAAGGCAATAAAACACAGCAATAAATATGACAATTAAAAGTTCAGGTGAATCCAGGCAAATATAATGTCCAAAGGCAGCGACGAGCGGCGTGGGCGTCCCCCGTCCTTAGACTCTCCAGTACGGCAAGGAAAAACTCAAAAACCCGGCAGGAGAAAAGAGAAACCTTGGGGAGAACCACAGAAGGAGAGATCCACTCCCATGGACGGACAGGCTATAGAGACCCAGGGCCGAAGGATCCCTCAGCAGACGGGCCAAGATCACAGACCGTCCAGTCCTCAGATTCCAGAATGCCAGTTCCTCCGTTCACCCAGGTTCCTCCATTTGATCTAGACAGGCATCTGTCTAGATCCAAAGTCAGTTCAAGTTTATACTTGTCAATAACGTCATCCTGGACCTGTGTGTTCGTGGACTTCATGATGCTTCTGCTCCACAATAGTTAACAGACCTGAGACCATCACAGAGCAGCTGTATCTGAACTGACATTAGATCACACACAGGTAGACTCGATTTAGTCACATGTGATCATTCAGAAATCATCAGGGAACGTCTGAAGGCAATTGGTTTCACTAAATCATGTATAAATTTCATTTCACTTCACAATCGTGTGTCAAACTTGACACATTTTTAACAAAATAAAAAAAAAAGAAACAAAAGTTAAATGGTATGATAAGAGGCAGATGATGTTATTTTTGGCTCTTGGCTGCAATGGATTCCATTTTTGGCTGCCAACAAATAATCATTGGGCAACAGGCTATTTGGAATATTTTGTTGCATTTGGCCACTTTCAACCTGCTACTTCAACCAGCCTTGTTTTCTCTAATCTAGGCCATACCGAGACAAATCCATAGTAAAACAAGAGACAATAGTAAAACAATAGTTAGGAGGGTTGCATACCATTCCTTTTTTCTCAGATAGATCCATCTAAGCCAAGGCTAGTCTGATCTCTTTAGTCATGCTGTTTTCTGTGAATGAGGCGCTCTCTGGGAGTTGTAGCAGGGCGAGGTTCTGCACTCAGTATGATGAATCTGCAAACCGGAGTCCAGCACAGTCAGGACAGCAGATATAAGACCAGTAACTGTGCCGTCTCTGCTCATGCTTTCTTCATGTTTGATATAACTTCCTTGTTATGATTTATAGAATAAAATGATTGTATTATTTATTTCGATTGTAGTTATACAATGTATATACAGTATATATATATATGTATATATCTTTAGGTATTCCCAGGCAAAGCGAGAGACTAGTCCCTCATGTGCGTAGTTCCTGTGGGGAATTCACATGTTCTAGCTGTGTGTGAGTTTCCTCTGAGTGCTCCAGTTTCCCATCACTGAAACAAACATGCAGACTTCCTTCTCGTGCCAGGTAAAGCCTGGCTCAATGTACAGTAGGTGGGCCCCCATGCACTGCCCTGCAGTCGCTCACTGCTCCTCACAGATTGCCTTGGCATCGACGGATGCATCAAATGCAGTGGACACATTTCCCAAAGGGGACAACAATGCACAGCTTAAACTAACTCTTACTGGTTCCCTAGAAAGAAGAATCTCCCCCGTTTACCTGAGCTCCTCACCAGTGCTTCATTTGTAAATGAGTAGTTTCAAGAACAGGCCAAAACAATTACCGGGACACTCTCATTAAACACCATCATATCATCTCCTCAAAAAGAGTTCCTGGATCCTTCACCCTGAAAAACTGAAAGATGAGGGAATGCACGGCCGAAACCAGACGCCGTCGGAACCGCTGAGTCCAGATATGCAATGTGTGTAACTGCCCAGCTTTCGGCCTTAATAACTTACGTGTGACCATAGAAAACGTTTGCAAATTGAGAGCAGTTAAATGAGCGTGATTAAGGAGAGAGCTTCTTCCCACAGACTATTTGCTTCAGGAACACCCTGTAATATTTTTGTACAAACAATATTTTTTCATTTCAGATTTCCTATGTTGAACCCTAAGTTTCTGTGCTTTGTTTTTTGCAACATGAAATAAAGACCCCTGTGTGTGCATTTGGGCTAAAACAGCTGATGAAACTGTTCCTGTCCCTCCACGTCCCCCACATTACACAAACACTTTTACTACTATTTCAGTGGGTCACCCTACTTCACTTTCAACAGGCACAATGATACAAATTTAAAATAAATGGAATAAATGAACACTATTGTTCATCATACTAACCGTGACAATCCAATACAAAGCCATAAACCGCTTGTAGCAAAGAGAGTCTGACCGCGGTCCTGAATGTGCAGTGAGCTCCGGTCTGCAGCTTCGTGTGAACCCCCCGCGCATGCGCTGTTCGCCTGTTATCTGAGCGCGCCCCAGCCGGAGCCCCTCCTCCTGCGCCCCCCCCGCCTCCTGCCTCTCCTCTCCCGTTGTGTCTCTGACTCCTTGTCGGCTCTTTGCTGCATCGGACCCGGGGAGGCTGCCTGCCGCCACTGCCGCTTCACAACCCGCCCCAGAGCTCACACATCCTCAGACTGACCTGTTCCCCGGGACCGGTTTCATCTGTTTTTAAAGGATATCCCCGTGACCGGCTGATAATCCCCGCTCCATCCGCCGACATGTCTGGATACCAGGGCAAGAAGAACATACCGCGCATTACCGTGAGTTACAGTAACGGTCACCGGTGTATTACACGGTTATCTCTTCCTTTGCGGTCCGTTTTCAGCACGTGTGTTTGGAATAATCGTGTATCGGTTGTAAAATCACACAAAACGTTGGTCTTAAATTGAGCACGCGCGCGACTGTTGACGTCGTTTTTCACGCCGTTCGTAAAATCTACCGCGAAACCACGACCTGTTTCTTTTTCTTTCTGCACATTTGACTTGACCACGTCCAGCTCGGGGTCCCGTGGCGGCAGGCCGGTGTGAGGCCGGTGTGAGGCCGGTGTGAGGCCGGTGTGAGGCCGGTGTGAGGCTGCTTCCTCCGGGGGTGTTGCCTGTCACTTGTCGGCTCCTCAAACCCAGTGGAAACATGGATGCTAATCTGTCGGCTAGCTGTAATTTAGCATTATTATTTAGCAGCTATTTCTTTGTTCATTGTGCATTAGGTGCTCCATTAGCCACACTAGCTACCAGCTTTACTATTAAGACATGTACTATTGTTCTGTTATTCTCATGCATTGTCTCATCACTGGAGCTAAATCTGCTGCTCTTTGTTAACATATTGTATCTATTGCACCTTTTGCTACACACATAATAACCTCTGTTTTTTTTGTGTTGTATCTTCAGTAAGCGGTTTTAATCCAGGATGTTTGTTCATCCAGGGAGAGGCAGAGGCAGAGATGAAATGGAAAGTGCAGCTGAAACAGGGAGGGGAGCTGGAAAAGGGAGGGGACTCTCTCTGGATCTGCTGCTGCTGTTCCTCTAAGCTGAGGGGAGTGAATGAGGCCGCCTGGCTGCATGGATGGGATGGATGGGATGTGTGCATGCCGCAGAAGGAATAAGGAGGTCACTGCCTTGAAGTCTGCGGATAAGTGGGTTTGCGTGGATTAAATTGGAGCGAATCGGGCTGACAAACTGAAAAGAGAGATCAGTGATCGTGTCATCGGTAGATTCAGAGGCAGTGAAAGACAAAGCCCAGCGCAACATCTGCATGGTTTAATGGAGATGTGGGGGAGAAATTATTAATATTATTGTTGTTATTATTTTGATTATTTCCTCTGAATACATTTACTCGCTTACTGTGTTTAAACTAGACTTTTTGAAGATTGCTTTTTGGTGAGAACTTATACCACATTTGGAAGAAGAATACGTCACGTTCTACATTTCTAATAGGGCTGCTCGATTATTGAAAAAATAATCATCACGTTTATTTTTGTCATAATTGAAATCACGATTATTCAAACGATTATTTGTTGCCTTTAAAAAAATCCATCAAAAAAAGACAAAAATCCATCAGAAAAGTGACAAAAATCCATAAAAAAATGACAAAAATCCATAAAAAAATGACAAAAATCCATCAAAAAAAAGACAAAAATCCAGCAAAAAAAAGACAAAAATCCATCAAAAAAAGACAAAAATCCAGCAAAAAAAAAGACAAAAATCCATAAAAAAATGACAAAAATCCATCAAAAAAGTGACAAAAATCCAGCAAAAAATGACAAAAATCCATAAAAAAAAAGACAAAAATCCAGCAAAAAATGACAAAAATCCATTAAAAAAAATGACAAAAATCCATAAAAAAAATGACAAAAATCCAGCAAAAAAAGACAAAAAATCCAGCAGAAAAATGACAAAAATCCATCAAAAAAGACAAAAATCCCAAAATTAAAAATTTGAATTTTTTTTTTGAAAAAAATAAAAATTATAATCGATTTTTTGCGATTATGCTAATTTTGTAATCGTTTACTGTTGTAATCGAAATCGTAATCGAATTTCGATTAATTGCACAGCCCTAATTTCTAAAAAGGCTCCAAATGGTGAATCATGAGAGTGAGTACATGTTGTATCATGTTGTATCGTTGTGGCATGAATGATCCACCCCTGAAACTGTGGACGTTACTGTTGTGCAGCCTTCATGCTAACTGCAGCCGGTGCCCTGTAGATGGTGAGGAATAGGCGGGGCTTTGGAGGTGCGGTTGTGGGAGCACGTCATCCTCATTTTCCAGCCTTTGACATAACCGGAGATGAACTGTCTGTCAGTCCTGGTTAATCAGAGCTCGGTGAACGTCTCTTTAGGTTTATAGATGTGTAATACAGTATATCGCTCCCTGTGACCGTCTTTCTGGCTTTGTCCATCAATGAGATTCTTTCATTTAAAGAGTCAAAAGAGCCTCATTAAGTGGCAAATCAGATGAATCTAAGTGGACAGTTTGGGCTAGTGTTGATGGAAGAAAGGTCTATGAATCGGTCTGCCAGTAAAGTATCTTTTCTGCAGGGGGTTCATTATAGGGCTGCTCGATTATTGAAAAAATAATAATCACGATTATTTTTGTCATAATTGAAATCACGATTATACAAACGATTATTTGTTGCCTTTAAAAAAATCCATCAAAAAAGTGACAAAAATCCAACAAAAAAGTGACAAAAATCCATCAAAAAAGTGACAAAAATCCATCAAAAAAGTGACAAAAATCCATCAAAAAAGTGACAAAAATCCATCAAAAAAAGACAAAAATCCAGCAAAAAAAGACAAAAATCCAGCAAAAAAGTGACAAAAATCCATCAAAAAAAGACAAAAAATCCAGCAGAAAAAAAGACAAAAATCCAGCTAAAAAGTGACAAAAATCCAGCAGAAAAAAGACAAAAAATCCAGCTAAAAAAGTGACAAAAATCCAAAATAAAAAAAATAAAATAAAAAAATATATATATATAATCGATTTTTGGCGATTATGCTAATTTTGTAATCGTTTACTGTTGTAATCGAAATCGTAATCGAATTTCGATTAATTGCACAGCCCTAGTTCATTATGTATAAAGCTTGGTAACTCTGTAGTTTACACCTCTCCAAACAACCATGCATGCGATCCTGTTCTTATGTCAGTCTTACACCGCCGTCTGCTCCGGGGATCGGAATCTTTATTTTAAAACAAACACAAAATTGCAAACCTAATTACATTCGCTATCAGATATTCTCCAAAGCCGCGCTGCCCTAATTGGTTGAGTGTGAGAGTTGTGCTTGTTGAAAGCAGTTGGAGCGCAGCAGTTGGCCCCGAGTTGAGAGGATTAGAGGGAGTAGTAGTCCACACAGCGATTATGTCACACCTAAAAGGATCGACGTCCTATTCCTGACCTGTGATGCACTCTGCAGGAAGGGACCACGGATCTGTTTACTACGCTTGTTCATGCACAAAGGCACTCGTTAAAATAGCATTGGATTGAGCTGGATTGCACTCGTTTGATTGAAAGGGGATTGAAGGAACCTCAGGGTAGCTCAACATTCAAGACACCACACATGGCTCCTGGTAATGATGACCTCACGCTACATCGATGCTGCGAGGATTGTACCATCTCTGGCATCACTTCACAACATTAAATACACAAGAAACCACAGTCCTGTTTCTAAAAGGAATGAATTAATGGTATGTATAATTATAAAAGATTTCACTAAAGTAATGTGTGTGACAGCCAGGTGTGGTGCTGCCCTCTACTGTCCTGACACATTTCATGACATCACATTAATACTATGTTGACTTATTGTTCAATAAATAACAGAAAAACATTTTAGGTCAGTATTTATTGGCCTTTCTCCCGTTTTTCTAAAGTAATAAAACATCACACAACAGTTGTTTTTTTCATGATATAAATGTTTATTTTAGGATATTTTTAAGATTAAACAAAGCTTTAATTTTGAAGCTTTTGAGTTAGTTGTAGGGCTGCTCGATTATAGAAAAAATAATAATCACGATTATTTTTGTCATAATTGAAATCACGATTATTCAAACGATTATTTGTTGACTTTAAAAAAAACATAAAAAAAGTGACAAAAATCTATAAAAAAAGACAAAAATCCAGCAAAAAAGTGACAAAAATTAAAAAAAGACAAAAATCCAGCAAAAAAAGACAAAAATCCATCAAAAAAGTGACAAAAATCCATTAAAAAAAAGACAAAAATCCAGCAAAAAAAAGACAAAAATCCAGCAAAAAAAAGACAAAAATCCATCAAAAAGTGACAAAAATTAAAAATAAAAAAAAACATAAAAAAAAAAAATAATAAAAAAAAACATAAAAAAATAAAAATAAAAAATAATCGATTTTTTGCGATGATGCTAATTTTGTAATCGTTTACTGTTGTAATCGAAATCGTAATCGAATTCCGATTAATAGCACAGCCCTAGTTAGTTGTGACATTAAAAGTCTTCAATGATATTGTTTATTGCAGCAGTATATTGGGTATACTGTTTTGAGTAATCCTCCTTGCATTGGTCGTTTCTTCTTCTACTACTGAATGGCTCCAATCTGTTCCCTCTGGTTTGTATTGTGTCAAAGGTTAAGAACAAAAACGACCCTTTAAAGCCCATAATTACTCCATGATCACCCGAGATAGAAGCTTTGTATTGGGTTGTTAGTGTGGTTAAGAAAAGGGATAGTTTAAAGAGATGCTCTGATTATAGGGAACGGGTTTGAACCAATCCTTCTGCACGTTTGTACGTTATTGTGATGTAAGGTGTTAACATCCACATTTGAACACATGATTGTTATGGAGAAAGTCCTCCCGTTAGTTTCTCTCAGTATCACCCTGATCCCTCACTGTAATCACAGTCAGCCTCCGGGCCCAGCCGTGCTCTTGAACCAGAGCATTCATATTTAATGGGAGCAGCCTCTCGGTCCATCTGCCGTGAGCTGGACATGAGCGAGCGCCACGCCCTGAGATTCCTGGCAGGACAAACCAGAATGTATAATCATCACTGTAATGGGGCGACCAATTAGTTTATATGAGTCAGGAAGCAGGAAGACATTGGATTATGTCACAGGAATTTACATTTAGAATCTCATTCATCATTTATCTGCTCAGAGCGATTTAGTTCAATAACAGTCGGTATAAAATGGCAATAATGCAAGTAACTTATGCTTTTCTACCGACAACAATTGTGCTCCGGTTTCAGTAGTTTTGGTTTGCATCTTTAACACTATAAAACTAAACGAATACAGAACACAGATAGACAGGAGAATGGATGTGTGACACCAGAGAGGATTAAAATAGTCCTACGGTTTATTCTTAGTCCGCCCTGGATAACAATGAGTCCAGTCCTCTGCTCATGTGTTCTACTGTCGGAGGGTCATTCCCAACACCGTTCAAATGATATTTTAGGAATTGAGTGATATCCTACTTTGTGTTATTGTATAGACACAGACGGCATCTCTGGAATCGCCCATATATGGTCATTTTTGAAAACAGTTAAGGGGGAAAACAATTTTGAAAAAATCTAAACTTTGTCTAATTATTCAAAAACTACTTTAACAAATGCTGAATTATGAACATAGTTTCTACTAAATAAAGACATGGGGAGGAGCAAAGTGGTTCAACAGCCCATAAATACATGAATAACGGAGAATGCTAACTTGATGCTACATGTTAGCATCGTGCTAATGCTAACGGTTAGCTAGCACTAGCTATAGGGCTGAAACAACTAATCGATTACTAAAAGAGTTGTCAACTCTTCCAGTAATCGATTAATCGTTTTCTAGTAAACACAGACTAAAATTGAGCAAAAAAGACATGAAAATTATGTATTTTGGATGAAAACCTACTTTGTTTTTAAAGTGAGGGTCTGCAGTGTTTTGTACATCATAAATTTCATGAATATCTGTCTTTGTCTCGTCCAATCAAAGCAGAATTAGCACAAAGAGCCTCCTACAAACGTTTACTTTAAGTTGACTCCATCCACGTGTCCTCAAGCGGCGCCACTTCAGCTCTATGTGATAAAAAAATTGAAAAAAATACAATTTCCATGCACCTTTCACAGCCAGGCGATGAATCGATTAATCGTAAAAATAATCGGTTGATTAATCGATTACCAAAATAATCGTCAGTTGCAGCCCTAACTTGCTACAACTGCGGTTTTTTCACTTCTACTGAACAATCTGCTGTGAGAAAATATCCATATGGGCCCGATTTACACTGGACTTTATTTATGTGATAAATAAGTTGATATTCCACCAGAAAATGGCTAAAAAGAGGGAAAATTGTGTTTCTGTAAAGATTCTATTTTCCCCCTCAGCGAAGCCACGCCCCCTTCTATGACGAGATGCCGTCTGTATCTATGGACTCTGAGAGTCACAACAAAAACGAAATGTGTCTAAAATCCCCTATTATTGTTCTAGTAAAAGCACTCGTAGTATTTTGGTTGGATACGCTGAACGGTTTAACACGGGATAACGTTCAAGTGTGCAGTAGGGGTGGGCCGTATCGTTATCGCAATATCATATCATACTCAGCTCCATCAGAGCAGCATACACACACTGACTGTTGCTGCTTAAAAAACAAAATGAAATGAAGGATGTCAACTGCTTGAGTAGATCATGATTGCAAGGAAATCAGTATGCCGTAAAAAAAAAGAAAAAATGAATACAATATCACTGAATTTATCTTCCCAATAGGCCTAAGGCTGAGATTTTGAAGTAATTTGTCCATTGTGAATTATATCGTGGAATATATTGTTATCGTGATATTTCTTTTTTATATCGTGATATAGATGAATGGCCCTGGTTTGTAGCTCTCCTGCGTCTGACTGCTGCATGATTTAATTCCAGTTTTATTGCTTGCAGCAGTGTGGTTTCACCCACAGTACGGCTTTTGTTTTGGATTCAATTCATCTGAAGTTCAGCAGTTCAAACTAACACTAGCTTGTAGGTCTTGTAAGGGCATTTTAAGAAGTTCTCCTGTGCGTCACAATGCAAGGTGATCAGGAGCAGTTTCTAGAAATCGAAATCGTCCCGTGACCAAGCAAACCTGACTCCTCCTGTGTTAAGGTTAAGGTTTCTCTTTATGTAATTATGATCATATGTTTTTTATTACATCTGCCTTGCTGTGCAGCACGTAGTGATTTTTATCTGTGAAAAGTGCTTCAGACATAAACTTGATGTACCTTCCGTCATTGCAGCTGGGGCTGAATGTCAGGTGAAGCGAGGACCACAGTGCTGCGCCTGCATGATTCTGTTCATCTGTGAGCCTGATGCAGCAATAAAACCAAAGCATGAAACCGTAAGGTGACTGAGCTTCTGGAAAAGTGCAATAATGAGGCTTGTGATGATAGGGTTCCATACTATTCATCAACTTTATCTTCATCGTGAGTTTCTCCTTCACTAAACCTTTGGCTCTGTGGTCTGATGTGTCTCTCCATCCTCGTCTGGAATCCTGTTGTTTTTCCTCATCTCTCGGGACTGTTTAAGATGAAACAAACACAGATGTTTAGACAATGTTGATTCATTGATGTATCATATATCAATACAGCCTTGATGTAGACGGCTGACGTTCTCCATTTGTCCTTGGTTAATCTTGAAGTGTTGGTCGTCTACGTCAAGGCATGTCCAGTCTTGTGGTTATTTGTTAATGAATATCTAGAACAGTTCTAGTCTCCTCTACACTTTATTCCAGCCTTTTATATCTTAAGCACTTTGATGTCACTTACAAAACTTCACATTATATCATGTAATATGTGTAATGTAGGTGATTTAACCTGTCTGACTCACCTCTGCTTCTGCTTAATCACTGATGTCAGCCCGTGTTTAACTCTAACCCGCGTGGGATGGACATGCACCAATTTGGAGTGACCCAATGAGGACTGTCCACTTCCTGTTTGCGTGCTATTCCCATGGCGCAGGGGTCAGTGTCATGTGTGGGCTCTGCTCTAGTTAAATCAGACGGACTATCCGGTCTAGAACACAACTTCAGTTACACAAGGCCGTGTGCAGTGGATAGGGAACTGGACACACCATGGCCCCTTTCAGCAGGAGCCACAGCACAAAGGCAGCACCGGAAAGAGATCATTTCTCCTGACAGGTTGCCCAACTGAAGGAGCGACAGTGATGCTGGTGTAAAACCACATGAAATATGCTGCCGTTCATCACTTGTGTCTCCTAAGCTGTCCTTGCGCGAGTTCACCTTTGCGTCATTACGTCACACGACCATGTGACCTAACGTGACAAGCATCATACCTGGTAGTTACCGGTAAGAGCGACAGGAACATTCTTGTTTACAGCATTGCTCCAGGGGCCAACCAGTGGGTCATCACGAGGACGTTTTTAGCATGATTAATCTGCGGAACTGGCCTGGTTGAATGGCAAAAAGACTGAAGTTTTTGCCTGGATCTGAACAGAGAGAACTGATCTTGACCCAACTGAACTCCGATTCTCCCTTTACCCTCACAACTCGTCCATCGCAGTCCTCTCCATTCATTCATTCACTCACGGGGCTGTGGAACTTGTGTCATTGCGGGCAAAAACACACTCGTTCTCTACACGGATATGCATGGAATTTATTCTAAGAGGATATTGTGAATTGAATTATATACGCATTTGAATGGCCATTCGATTTAAACATGTTAAATGTTTGCGTGTTTTTTCTACCACTTAAAACTAACAACCAGTGTTCCAGTCTCCTTTACCCTCCACCTAGAGCCGAGCTGATGTCTCTTGATACTAGCCCAGATCTTGCACTTCGAGTCCAGTACTACACTGGACTTGGGTTTACTCTCAAATCTTTAGCCCAGTTTAGCAAAGTAAAACTACAACTGAGTGGAGAGTGAATGTCTAAGGTGAATGAATTAGGTGTTTTTAGGGGCTGGGCATGAAATCAAATTCATTTGAATAAATGAATTGAAAATAGTAGGCCTATTATTGGAGCACATTAAATGGTAAAAATCATAGCATATGACTGATCCACGCACAAGTAGGGCTTCAAGAAAACTAAATGGGAACGTCTGATATGAATGAGTATCTCTATAAAGATTTGTAAGATGATTCTCTTAGATCAGTCCTTGCTGCTCTTTGAGGTTTACTTTGGACTAATTGTGTCTGAAGGGTAATGGTTTCTCTCTGACCCTTGCAGAAGTGTTGGCGTGCGACTGTGGTAATGCGATAAAGACACTCTTGTCAGGAGGGCAGTTGTCGGATGAGTATGAGGCCAACTTTTGGACTGGGGCTTGGCCAGACCCCTCCGTAACCTCCAGATGACAACTGCCAAGCATTTCCAAAGCCGCCCCGCCAGCACTGTGGCTAATGTAACGTGTGTGTGAGCCCATCATACTTTTGAAAATAGGTCATTACAAAAGGCCGCACAGGAAATGGCTGGCTGTGGTATGTCAGGGTTTTGTTATTGCCTGGAGTTGTCAGCGGACCTGGACTGAAAAACTACTTTTCATGACGCGCTGTGTAGCTGCAAACCCATAAAAGGCCGGGATGGATCTCATCCACCTTCTTTCTTTTTGTACACGGAGGCTTCAAAAAGGTATTGAGCGGTAACAGAGAAACAAAGCCTTTACAAAATATCCACCTAGAGACGCCTAAGCAGACTGGAGTTGGTGGGAATAGTTATATTTATAAAGCACATTTATGGGAAGGGGGTTAGGTGAATCAAGACACTCACAGACCTAGGCTACAAAGCGCTTCACAAGGGACATTGTTCATTCATTCACCCTCCATTCTGATGGTGGCGAACTCAGCGTAGTCAGAGCTCTCCCGAGGGCAGACTGACGGAAGCATGTTTTTCAATCTGAGTCAGGGATCGCCGGTAACTGGGGAACCACCAGTAGCTCTCCTGCTCTTTCTACATTTCTCCATGCACTTGATAGTCATATTTTATTTGTTCTGAACAGTCAAACAGAATCGGCAAACCAGTTAGGTAAATAAGGTAAAGTAAAAGTACAGAATTTGAATCATTTCTTTAATTATTTTTTTTAATATCTTAAAGCTCGCCAAATCCTCCGAAGTTGAAAAGTAAAACAAGCATAACTCGCTCTCTGACGTTTTTGCAAAAGTAACTCACTGGATAAGAAAGATTGGAGACCCCTGATCTGCGCCTTTGGCCTCTCCATTGGCCGGCTGGGTGGGGCTAAAGAGAAGTGGAGAGAGACATTACAAACATAGTACTAGGATGGCACTAGCACTGTAGCTATAGGGGTAACAGAGGGTAATACACACCAGATGGAACACAGAGGCTGAATCAGGTTCTATGAATGTTATCCTGAACCAGCAGTGCATGTCTGTGTGGTGTGTGTCTGTGTGGTGTGTGTCTGAGTGTGTCTGATGGTCTCGCTGGGCCCTGGTGACAGCCGCGGACTCCGTTTTGGCCTAAAGCAGTCTCAACAGAGCAGCCTTTGTTTGTGGGGGACGCCTGGGCCTTGTGACCAGACCTGCCACTCCCTCCCTCCCACTCTTTGGGACCCGGGTCTGTCCCGACTGAGAGGAAGGGGCACTGGGGAAGAGAGGGACACCCACTCCCCCTTCCTGGCTAACTGTGAATGATTGATTACACACAGTCTGAGCTCTGATTGGAGCCTGGTGCTGTCTGTCTGAGGGGATGTGAGGTGAAGGAGGAGGGTGCTGGCATTGTTCTCTAATTGAATTCAAGAAAGGCTTGCACTGGCGTCTAATGTTTCAGCTGCTCTGCTTATCTATCCCAAACATGGCTATAGTGGTGGAAAATCTGAAGCATTTCCTATGGCACATATTTTCCCATTATAGATTTATTTGCTGTAGACCTTTTGTTTTGTATGTGTGCGCCACAATATTCCATGTACCAGAATCTATTTGTTTTTGAAACGTCCCCAAATCCAATTGCAATCACGACCTTTGAGAGACGTGTGTGTTTTTGTGTCTTCCAGAGCGATCGTCTTCTGATCAAAGGGGCCAAGATTGTGAATGATGACCAGTCGTTCTGCGCTGATGTCTACATGGAGGATGGACTCATCAAGTGAGTGCTTTAGTAGAATCACTCTGACTGCCTTTTTTTTAAAGTGTTTGAATCCATAAATGAATGAAATAAAACCTGTCTCACTCAATGAAAATGGACCGACTGATCCACTGGTGTCAGCGGCGTCACTTTTTTTTATATACACATTTCTATGTATTTAAATACACACAGTGTTTGGGAGAGTACTTTGTAATTGTATTTAGTTACAGAAGACTTAGGGCTGTTCAATTAATCGAAATTCCATTTACGATTTCGATTATTACACTAGACGATCACAAAAATAGCATAATCGAGGAAAAAACGATTATTAAGGATTAGGCCTGAAACAACTTATCGATTAATCGACAACTAATCGATTACTAAAATAGTTGTCAACTATTTCAGTAATCGAATAATCGTTTTCTAGTAATCACAGAATAAAATTGAGCAAAAAAGACATGACAATTATGTATTATGGATGAAAACCTACTTTGTTTTCAAAGTGAGGGTCTGCAGTGTTTTGTACATTGTAAATTTCATAAATATCTGTCTTTGTCTCATCCAATCACAAAGCAGCATCAGCACTAAGAGCCCCCGACAAACGTTTACTTTAAGTTTACTCCATCAACATGTCCTCAAGTGGCGCCACTTTAGCTCTATGTGATAAAAAAAATACAATTTCCATGCACCTTTCATAGCCAAGCGATTAATTGATTAATCGCAAAAATAATCGGTATATTAATCGATTACCGAAATAATCGTAAGGATGCCCTCCTGCTCGTCCATCCAAAGCGCAAAAAGTCCGTCTGATCAGCTGAAACACCAGCGTAGTGACAGAACTGTGAATAATATCGTACTAATATTTTTTATACCTAACTCTTGATAACGCCACTAGGGATGGCCGATATATCGGCGCCGCCGATATTATCGGCCGATATTTGTCCTTTTTTTCACATATCGGTATCGGTCCGATATGGGAAAATATCGGCCGATATTTTTTTTTCCTTTGAATTATTTACTACACCGTAATGTCATAGCGCACCTGAATGCAGCAGCAGTGTAGACGGGGCAACAATTTATTCAAATTATCTCAAATAAACAGTGGCTCTTAAAAAATAAAGAACCTCCAGCATAAATTCACACGTCTCCAAAAGAAAGTCTGTTTTTACTAAGTTTAAACAAAGTGGAGCGGACACTTGGACACCACAGAGATACAGAGCCACAAGTTACTGATGTAACAAAGTGGACTAAAACTGCCTCATTGACATTATTCTGAGTCAGGATTAACAGGAATCATTTTCTGATGGATTATTTGTCGCTACATCTGAGGTGAGTTTTGCAAAAGTTTCTCCGTCCTGACGCCAGATTTATAACTTTGTTTTGTTAACCGTTCCTGCGTTTGTCCCCTAACCTTAGTTGGGAGACACAGGGGAGATCCGTTTTCTCCAGGGCCGGGTAGTTCTCCCGGGGTTAACTCCCTAAACTTCACGCTGTTAATTTGATGTGGGCAACTGAGCATTCAAAGACACAGGCCGTCTTGCCGAAGAGTTTGGGTGCTTTTATTATGCTGCCTGGCTAAAATACACTGTACCATACCATCATGCCTAGCTACCTGCACCGGTCGCCGTCTCTGTCCGCACATCATCATCTCACTCGCACAGACAGTCATACGTGGAGGGGGGGGCGCGCCTCGGTCACGAGCGCGCACTCACTCACTCACTCACTCCGTTCACACACACTGAGCTGTCCTAAACTAAACACATATAAATGACACATCCCACAACACTACCCCCACCATGGACTGGCAATTAACACTAATTCCATTCCATACCTGTAGTTAGCACACAATCTCTATATTTGTAGGCCTAAAAAAATGTGAAGAGATAGCTGTGTCCAAAAATACTACAAAAAATTAGGTAGGTTATACTGTGTCTAAACAGTGCTAATTGTTTAAAGCTCATTTAGCGGTGACATTAGAGTAAAAACAGAAAAAACTGCAATAGTCTCTATTTAAACATAAGAGTACATTACATTATTATAAATTCTATTCTTTGGCGACCGGAGATAATACTGTCTGACTAATCTTAATCAAACATACATTCAAATACAATATAGCGCAAATATGTAAAAGCATGGTCTCTTCGGCTTTTTCTTTTCTCTTTTTTTTTTTTTTTGTGAAAGGTGCTTTTTGTAGCAAAAATATTGAACAACTACACTAGAGTCCAAAAATGTAAACTGTAAAGTCTCTAGTGCAAATACGAACTGTCATAAGTGACTCACTCAGTGACCCAGTCCCCATACCGGACCGGTCCTCGGCGCTTACGTTGGGGCCGAGGTTCACGTGGAGACTGAATGTGTGGTTCTCCCACCGCACCCCCACCATGGTCAAGTATCACATGGGAAGGAGTGGATGGAAGAGACCCGATCGTGGTAGCATCGGTAGCAGGTGGAGTGGGCGGCCGGGAGTCGTTGGGGCCGTCACTTGAGGCAGTAGAGTAGAGGCTGTGCAGGCCAAGGTCCTCCTGGTCTGCTGGGTGCCCGTCCACCGCTGGTGGCAGGATCTCACAAGGTGTCCAGTTCTGGGATTGGTCCAGGACCCAGGCGTTGTCCAGGGGCTCACGGCTGCGGTAGTGTTTGAGTTGATCATGGTGGACGACTTTGACTTTAGCTCTGGGGCTCTTTTGGATCCGGTAGACAAGATCGTCCAAATGTCCCATAACAAAGTAAGGTCCTTCGTAGGCGGGGAGGAACTTTTTGACTTTGTTTTTGACATACCGTGTTCCTTTGATGAGATACCACACCGCATCGCCGACTTTGTACTGTGTGTGGCAAGCGTTTTTGTCGTATTGTCTTTTTGCACGTGTGACTGACTCACCAAGGGCTTCTCGGGTGATGCTGTGAGCCAGTTCCAGCCGCTCACGCATTTGTTGCACATACTCGGGGGCTGAAGGTGCGTGGTCAGAGTCCGGGGGCAAACCAGCTACAAGGTCCACTGGCTCACTTATCTCACGGCTGAACATCATGAAGTTGGGGGTGAAACCAGTAGCGCTGTGCTTGGTCGATCTGTAGGCCATAACTGCATATGGGATCATCAAGTCCCAATCCCAGTGACAGCGTTCGGCAGTCGAGGCCAGGATCTTTTGGAGTGTGGCATTGAAACGTTCAACTTGACCGTCGGACTGAGGTCTGAATGGTGTTGTGTGGGTTTTGTCGATGCCAAACAGACGGCACATTTCTTGGAATACCTCTGATTCAAAATTGCGTCCTTGGTCGCTGTGCAGAGAGTGAGGCATTCCAAAGCGACACACCCATTCCGTTGCAACAACGTTTGCCACTGTCACAGCCTTTTCATCAGGGATTGCAAATGCTTCAGTCCATTTTGTAAAATACTCCTGTATTACGAGTATGTAGCTGTTTTTGCGTTCTGTCTCGTTGAGTGGGCCCATAATATCCAGTGCTATGCGCTCCATGGGGGCTCCAACTCTGACAGTTCCCATGGGCGCTTGTGGAGTCTTGTGAGGTCTGGCTCTGCATGCACAGTTTGTACAAGTCCGGCACCAGAGGGCCACATCTTCTCTCATGTGGTACCAGTAGTATCTGGTTTGAATTCTGGCCACAGTCCTTTCAACACCAAAATGTCCACCTACTGGCCCCTCATGCATTTGGCGCATAACATCGGGTTGCATTTTGCGTGGGAGAACAATTTGAGGATAGAACTGTGTGTCGTCTAAACAATAAAAGCGACGGACCAGTACTCCATCTCTGAAATACAGTCTTTTCCATTGACTCCAATACGTTTTAGTGGTTGGGCTGCATGGGGAGACTGCGGTCCAAGGGGGGCGCTCACTGCTGGCCTCTAACCAAGCTCTGATTGGTGCAATGTCTGTATCAGCAGCTTGAGCCTGGCGCAGCTCCTCCACAGTCCAGCCAGGGAACAGTACGGTTTCGTTTGTGTTTGTCACATAGATAGTCTCTGTTAGTTTTAATTTGTCTGTGTTGGTAACATTTACAGCGCTTACCCCCACCGGACTCACAGCTGTATTCGAAGGGCATGTCTCTACCCCCACCGGACTCAGCAACAGGGGGCTGGTGTCAGAGTCCAAATCACACTGAATTGCTTGGTGACTTGTGGTTCTCGGCTGTGAGGCAGGGTCCTGCAGATTACAAGGGCAGGATTGGCGGCAGGGCCTGCGGGAGAGACTGTCAGCATTAGTGTGTAAGCGACCTGGGCGATGAAGGATTTCAAACTCGTACTCCGCTAGCTTCTCAAGCCAGCGGGCTAACTGACCTTCCGGCTCTTTCATTTGCGTGAGCCAACGCAGGCTGCTGTGGTCAGTACGAACCCTGAAAGGCCGCCCAAGTAGATACTGTCTGAAATGAGATGTGAAATCGACAATGGCTAGCAGCTCTCGTCTCGTAGTGCAGTAGTTCTGTTCAGCTTTGGCTAGTTTACGGCTGCCGTATGCCAACACACGTTCTGTCCCACCCTGCATTTGTGACAGAACAGCGCCGATACCTGTGTCGCTGGCGTCGGTGTCCAGGATCATTTCACCATGGTCCAGTGGATAGCCTAAGACAGGGGCTGTGGTGAGGCGGTGCTTGAGCGTGTCGAAGGCGGCTTGGTGTTCAGCGTGCCAATGGAAGTGTGCATTTTTCTTTGTCAGGTTGTGTAGCGGTTCAGCGATGGAGGCAAAGTCTTTCACAAACCTGCGATAGTAGGAGGCGAGGCCAATGAAACGTCTGACTTCTTGGACTGATGTGGGAGTGGGCCAAGCTTGGACTTTGTTAACTTTATTAGGGTCAGTAGCCACACCGTGCTCGGACACAATGTGACCTAGATAGGCAACTTGGCGGCGGAACAGGCAGCATTTGGCTGGTTTCAGTTTGAGGTTAGCCTGTTTGAGTCTCTGGAACACTTGGCTCAGCCGCTGCAGCATCTCGGGCACGTCCTTGGCCAGCACGATGATGTCGTCCAGGTAGACGAGGCAGGTCTCCCACTGCATGCCGGCGAGGACACGGTCCATAAGGCGTTGGAACGTCGCCGGCGCGTTGCATAAGCCGAACGGCATAACGTTCCATTCAAATAGTCCGTTACGGGTGCAAAAGGCAGCTGCACGGCGGGCTCTTGGCGTTAGCTCGACTTGCCAATAGCCTGAAGCGAGATCCAGGGTGCTGAACCATTTGGCGGTGGAGAGAGTGTCCAGTGTGTCTTGGATGCGGGGCAGCGGATACGCGTCGGTGATGGTGCGGCTGTTGAGTGCACGGTAGTCTATACAAAGGCGGTAGGTCCCGTCCTTTTTACGCACCATAACGATCGGTGAGGCCCAACTGCTGTGGCTGCGGCTGGCGACGCCGCTTTGGAGGCCCTCACAGATCTGCTGGTCCGCGCTTTGCTGCTTTTCCCCAGCCATACGACGAGGATGCTGCTTCACCGGAGGTCCAGGCCGGGTTATGATGTCGTGCTGCACAAGACTGGTCCGGCCCAGATCACCAGGTCCCCTGGAAAAGACACTTTCATAGGCACACAACAGGTTAGACAGTTCAAGTTTTTCATTGTCATTAAAGTCAGTGGAACTCTGGGCATAGAGCTCCTGGAGGTGCTCAGGGACTGCAGGGGGGCTGGTGTGAAAGTCTGCCGCTGTGGGGACACTGGACGAGGGCAGAGCTTCAGCTGGCTGGAGGAGGCCTGCAATGGCACCTTCTTTAATGGTGACAGCTTTGTTCCCAGGATTAAATAGGCGTAATGGGACGATGTTGGTGGGCTGAGCGTGGACTAGGGCTCTGGCAATGAGTACTTTGTGCTTTTCAACAAAGCCTTTTGTGGGGCTAAGCATCATGTCCCCCTGAGCTTCTTTGCTAAAATGAACATTGCCCTTGACTAGATACTCATGTCCCGGTTCAACTACTACAGTTCTGGCTACTCTCACAGCGTGTGACTTAGGAACAGTCTCTGGGTGAAAGTAGGGCACTTCTTCTCCAAACAGAACTATGCGGTGCTTACCGAAATCAAGACGGGCCTCAGCTTGAGTGAGGAAAGGGTGGCCAAGCAGTACTTCATTGCCCTCTATGTCTGCTACAAGGAAGTCCACTTCTACTTGACGTTTGTTGATACTGACAGGTACTTTGGCCTCACCAAGAACTGGCACGTCTCCTGGTCCCACCCCAAGCAAGGTCTCTACGATGGATGACTGAAGCGGAGGTCTCATGTCTTGGTGAATGGCGTTGTATTGGTGAAGGGGCAGCACGCTCCTCCGTGCTCCACTGTCCAGGACTGCGCACACCTCCAGCTCAAATATGCGCATGTGAATGTTCATTTCACGATTCTGGCCTTTAAGGTGGAGCACAGTGGTCTGCGGGCTTTCTTTGCCGGTGCTTGGAGAGAAAGTCTTTGCATTTCTTTGAGGGGACGAGCACTGGCTCTGTTTGTGACCCCAACCATGACAGTTATGGCAGCGAATGTCACCCTTTTTAAAGTTCTTGTGTTGCTTTGGTGTTCTTCCAGTAAGTGGGACAAAGCAATTGGGTGATGGGCTAGCGGCAGGTGTAGTGGTAGCTACAGTCTCATCTTTGTCTCTTTCCCTGACAACAGCAGCCCGGGGCCTGCGTTCAGTAAGGGTGCTTGCTCCCGGTCGCATGATGCTGGTGACATAGGAAGCAGCCCTCTTGGTGGTGTCATGACGGTGGGCTATCTCGTAAGCTTTGGCTAGTGTAGCTGGACGTTTTTCTAACAGTCTTTGGACTAGCTCTGCATCGCCCAGGCCGTTTGTGAAAACTTCAACAGCTATAGCGTCTTGCTCCGTCTCTGACCAATCACCATAAGCTACAGCTACTTTCCCATAAATGTCATCTCTGAACACATGGAGCGCCTCACCAGATTTACGCACTCTTTGCCTCAGCTCCACTGCTACAGCTGCTGCATGATCTGAAGAAGGGCCATAAGCAGTCTCGAGTTCCTCCAGCAGGCGGCGGTAATCCCACCTGGATGAACGAGGGTTTCGGTGGACAATGGCGCCTGCAGCTCCGGTGAGGCAGAATTTCAGCTGAATGGACATTGTCTTGGCTGACCAGTGATTTGCCTCTGCGCAGCTCTCGAACCTGTGTAGAAACTCTCTCCAAGGTGTACTGCCGTCGTACTGACCGGGGCGTAGTGTGGGGACTCTCTCTTTGGGGTTGTAGTCCTCATCACTGTCCGAGGTAGAGCGGGGCGCACAGCGGCTCTTACGTGTTAGAGATGAGGGACAGGGCTGGTGCACTGGGAAATGTCCATGTTTAACAGTCAAGTCCGGATCAGTAAAGTCATAGAGCATGGGAAGCGTTCTGGCTTCAGGTTTGGATGCAGCTGGTGTGCTATGTACAAAACTTCCCATGTGAGCAGTTGCAAAGGGGTTTGTGACTTCATAATGCCCCTTTAATGGCATGTCTGGAGTGGAATATGGGAAAATGTTCATGTCTGGCCTTCCCACGGAGTCGTGGCTTTGACTATTGTCCCCGAAAAAGGGATTTGTGGGCGCAAAACGAGGGGGGCTGTCGAACGGCGCGAACAAATCTTCTCCATTAGCAAGTGTGTTAGCGCAGCTTTCATCACACACAAATGGGTTATAATGTTCGCATTTTCTCTCAGCCTTACGTTCATGAGCTTTCACAGTGCCTTGTCTGATGTCCTCAATATTGGTCAGCGACATGAACGGGTTTGAGTAGTTGGTTTCTTGTCCGTACACATCGGCGGGATAGCGAGCGGCCGCCATGTTGTATTAGCTTAGCTCCGCCGCTATTACAGTTGTTATTACTTTTTTTTTTATTGTCCTTTTATTTTCGATGCTCACCAGTCTTTAACAACGTGAGGGTCCCTTCGTGGTCGCCAGTGTTAACCGTTCCTGCGTTTGTCCCCTAACCTTAGTTGGGAGACACAGGGGAGATCCGTTTTCTCCAGGGCCGGGTAGTTCTCCCGGGGTTAACTCCCTAAACTTCACGCTGTTAATTTGATGTGGGCAACTGAGCATTCAAAGACACAGGCCGTCTTGCCGAAGAGTTTGGGTGCTTTTATTATGCTGCCTGGCTAAAATACACTGTACCATACCATCATGCCTAGCTACCTGCACCGGTCGCCGTCTCTGTCCGCACATCATCATCTCACTCGCACAGACAGTCATACGTGGAGGGGGGGGCGCGCCTCGGTCACGAGCGCGCACTCACTCACTCACTCACTCCGTTCACACACACTGAGCTGTCCTAAACTAAACACATATAAATGACACATCCCACAACAGTTTGTTAGCGCTAGCATAGCTTCTAACAGGCTAAAGGCTACGACACGTAAACATGACCTTTCTGTCATCATGTAGATCTAACTACAGTGATGATAATGTCTGTATTCACGTTTACTCTGCCCACCTTTGTCATGTTAATGACCCTGAAAACGAGGCATTATGTCATATCGCATTTTCGCGCATATTTAATTAGACGCATTTGCGATCGTTCGCGCATTTATCATTGAAAACAAAGCAGATCAAAGCTCATGCTAATCTTGTAAATCTACTGTTTGCTTTTTGCCAGCTCTAAACCAACTCTAAATATTCAGTCTGGCCTCATAAGTTCATATAAGGTGCTGTTAAAGTGACATTATGATATTTCCAACTCCAAAGCTTCATACAGAGCTGTGTGTCCTTTATCAAATGTGTTTAAAGTTAAAACATGTAGCTTAAATAACATGGTAGGCTACATATTTTAATAAAAAATACAATAAATAGTAGCCTCGCATACTCCCAGTGTCAGTGTTTACCATTAATAGAGGACATGGGTGAAAGTATAATAATAAGTAGGTCTGAGTAAATATTTAGCCAAAAACAAAATTACATTTCACTCCAACATTACATTTGGTCTTTTTAATATTTTTCTAATAAAAAGGATTGTTTCATCCTGGTGTGAGATGTGTCCCAGGCATAAGACATTCCAATAATGGAACAATTTACAAACTTTACCACATTTGAGTAAGCCTTTTTATTGATTTTTAACGTTGAAATAAATATCGGCAAATATCGGATATCGGCCACACCAGTGAGGCAAATATCGGATATCGGTATCGGCAGAAAATTTTCATATCGGACCATCCCTAAACGCCACTGTTCAGAGCTCACCTTGTGCTGAAGGAGAACAGCTGTTCAGAAGCCTCCACATCCTTTGCTCAGACACTGGTTTTGTTTAGTAGAAAAGTCTAAAACTCTACTTCAGGAGCAGATCAACGGAGCTCAAACAAACTCTTATTATTTCACACTGCTGAGATGATTATTTCTAGAGGCTCAGGCTTTGGTCCGACATAAAAACATTAGCGCTGTGTGACGATGTCATCAGGTCTCTGTTGGACAGGTGTGAGGGCCGGCCAGCAGGGGGCAGGTGTCTCTTACACCTTGATTTTCCTCCTTAGTATCTGACAGTGATTGGATGCACAAACCCACCACATTATTTGTATGTCTGAGAGTCCTTTCTATTGGCCAACATCACACTCATGCTTTCGAACATCGTCACCACTTTTGGACATTAGTTTATATGTGCTGACAGAGGAGACAATGAACTTTGAGACACTTTTGTTCCATGTAGATTCTCCCAGTGATGACTGAGATGTTAACCAAAAACTAAGACAAAGAAATCTGCAATTCGCCAAAGTTACCGGCATAGAATATTCAGTTGGCCTCCACCTCAATGTTAAACTATGGGCTCTTTGGAAAGTTGTGATGTCACGTGAACGCAACCTCTGCCCAACACTGAATACACAATAAGCAACGATCCTGTTTCCAAAAGGAATAACTCAACCACATCAGTCTTATTTATAGCATTGTAAGTCATTTATGTATTTATTTATATTTCATCACCTATTTCATTCAAAGTCATTTAACAGTATTTGTTCATCAAAGTGCTTGGAATTGTAGCGCTGCCCTCTACTGTCCTGACTGTATTATTGACAGTTATTGGCCTGGACTGCTGCCTCATTCATTCAATTAACTTCCAAAAACTTTATTCATCTCCACGGGACAACTCAAAAAACATGACGTCATACTTTTAGGCACAGCAGGTGAATAGGGGAAACAAATGAATTTATAGATATCAGTTTGAAACCTTTGCTATAGATTACTGAAATAAATATGAGGAAAGAATGCTTCAATGTTTCAATACAGGATTCATTACTGCTTCACAACAAAAAACATCCAAAAGACACTGCTTTAAAAGTAAGATGTTAAGGGAGGAAGCTGCGTAAAAAGTTGAAGCGTTCACCTGTATCAAAAGTATCGACTTCGCCGTAGATATATTGCATTCGATATCTCAACACGTGCCTCATTTGTCAGTAACAACATTCTTCTTCTATCCTCTCAGACAAATCGGGGAGAACCTGATAGTGCCCGGCGGAGTGAAGACCATCGACGCGCACGGCCGGACGCTGATGCCCGGCGGAATCGACGTGCACACGCGCTTCCAGATGCCAGACCGCGGCATGACCTCCGCCGACGACTTCTACCACGGCACCAAGGCGGCGCTGGCAGGAGGCACCACCATGATCAGTGAGTACCAGTGTGTTTACTGTCACCTGGCCAAAGAAAGATGGCGCCCAGAGCTTTCAATTCGGTTATTTGGTACGATATCGACCCCTGCAGAATGGAAAAACTACATAATAAAGCAGACTTTTAGTGTTTACAGAGCTGTGCAATTAATCAAATGACAATTATTACTCTTAAATAATCAAGAAAAACACTATGACAGTTTTCTGCAGCCCTCTTAGTTTTAGTCTTTTGGATGAAGATGCTTTTAGTTTTCGTCAGTATCGTTATAAGTAATAAATAATTTCGATAAGTATTGGAAATTGGGATTAATAATAATAAGCTTTTAACAGACAAATGACACCACACTGGCGCTGGCAGAAGTGTCATTTTGCTTTCGCAACAATAAAAAAAAACAACAACTTTAGTTTGACAAAAAAAATCCTTTCAATAACCATGATTGCAAACAAAAAAATCATTCATTCTTACATTTCCTTTTAACGGAGCAGCACTAATTGTCTATTGATTTAGTCCTGGAGGCGGATTCCTGAATTCTACTTGAAAAAAACGAGGCTTAAATCAGCGTGTCTCACCTCAGTCAGGGTTTCTGCAGCACCGAGTTCAAGAGCATTAAGATTCATTAAATGAGTTGTGCCAAAATCAAGGCCTTAAATGTCAGTAAAAGCATTAAATTAGATTCAGACTGGCATATTAACTGGAAAATTAAGTGTAAGTTCATCGAAAATACCAAAATGATGGTCTAAGAAGTAAGCAGTTGTAAGCAGTAAATTGACCACATATTTTTGCTATAAAGTCGCCTCTTTTTTCCAATTCTCTTTCTTCTGTTTGATGTTGGCAAATCTTAAGAAATGAAATATGCATGGATTTTATTTCTTTGTTTCTTTGCATTAAAATATAGTATTTGTTCTAAGGTCGATTTCTATAATCCTGTGTCTGAATGAAAATGTGTCAGTATTGAACTGTGACAGCAGAGGGGGCTTCATTAGGGACTTTATCCAGGACATTCATGTTCAGTAGGTACTTCAGAGGAAGCTCCTTTGAAAAACAAAAACAACAAAACGGTGAGTCTGTATCTCTTACGGTTCCAAAATTAAAAGCAAAAGTCGACAGCATAAAATATATCTGCCTTTATCGGCGTTAGATCGGCCGATAGCGAAATACACAAATATCACCCCAATATATGAGTCAACCTCTAGTATAATTTGGGCATTAGAATTCAAAAGCATTGATTGATTTGACTTACTTGTGGCTGTTTAAACCCTGAAGTCTTGTTCTGCTGCTCAGGCTGAGACAGGAGTGAGTCCAGAGGGGCCGACACCAGTCACACGCTGCCAGGCTATACGGAGCAGCTTCCATGTACAATGTCAGTGAATTAAAAGCACATGTTGTGTTCAAATGATGTCAGTGACACAAAGGTTAGGTAATGTTTGAGTCAGCAGAGCCAGAGTGAGGCCTCTCCCTGCAGAGCGCTGGCTGTGTGAGGGCTGAGTCAGCACCTCCTTCCTCACTCGCTTCACTGCTCTCAGGCCTGAATGCTCAGACCAGGACACACACCTCACGCTGAGGCTGTGACCTACAAGTTTAACACCATTTGTGTAGCAAGTGATAATAACCTAATTACATTTCTTTTTTCAGACAGATTTTTGTTCGCGATTTTAATATTTTTAACACAGCCTATGTTTTATTTTTGATCAGTTAGCTGCATAGTCTTCTAACACTGCTGTAAAACATCATGGTACTCAGTCATTACAGTTCAACTTCAGGCAGCAACAAGATACAGATCTGCAAGAGGCAGCGACGAAGCATTTCATGGAGTAAAAAAAAACATCCTTAGTTTGAATCTTCAAATCCGCCCCGTCATAAAGATGTAACAATTAGACGTGCCTTAATGACACAAGCGTAGGGCCATAATTCTGTGATCTAATCCGTAGGTTGCAAGACACTCGTTATTTGTTATTAGCGGTAAAAATAGTGAGCGGTTTGTGCTGCGCGAGACACATGGAGTTTGTTTATCGTGCACTCTGGAGCACAAGAGCATTATTCTCCTGCAGTGACTTTTGACTGACCATGGCCAGCACCATGTTGGCGAACATGCTCATCATTCAAGCAGAGGCGCCAGCCAGGGGGGAAAGACAAAACAAATGAATGACTTAAAATGCTGTACATTTAGTCGACTTTGCATTTATAATATTTATTACAATTATGTTTAATCAATGTCCTCTGCTTCATGGAGCTTCTCCCACATGAACAAAGCTCAGACCTTTTCCTTTGGCAGAGAATTTAAATGATCTGAGGCTGTTTCAAACTGTCATTTTAAGTTTCTAAATGACTTATATTAATGTAAAGAATAATTAATAGTGTAGTTGAAAGAAATATGAAGCACAACAAAAACGCAAGTTACTTTATCGGAAAATATTTCATATTTAAATGGACTATACATAGTTTAAAAATGTAAAAAATAAGTATTTTTTCTCCCCCTACATGTTCCCCAGACCAATTCATGACAACTGCCTCAAAAAAACTGCCTGCACTGTCACTCAAAAGTCTGAAGTGCCGTCATGCACAAGCTTAATCTAGAACCTGCAGTTACGGGTAAGACCTGAGGTGGCAGCAGTGAGTATAAAAATGACCAACTTGCATCTACAAGAAAAACAAATACAAATAACTTCCCCATTATTTGGTTCTGGATACATTAGTGGTTACATGTTTATGAATGTAGTTTGTAAAGTCCTGTACTTGGTTCATTGCAAACCAAATGTCCCCTGATGGTGGATGTGGTCTTGTTTGTGCCTCTCCACAGTCGACCACGTGGTCCCGGAGCCGGGGGCCTCGCTGCTCTCCTCCTTTGAGCAGTGGAGGGAGTGGGCTGACAGCAAGTCCTGCTGCGACTACTCCCTGCACATGGACATCACCGAGTGGCACCGCGGCCTGCAGGACGAGATGGAGACTCTGGTCAAGGATCACGGTACGGGACAGAACAGGGACTGGACCTTTGACCAAAACAAACTGCTCTTGTTGGTCAGTGTGAACTTTCAGAAGCGATTTTAGTTACTGCTTAAAGGCGATAAAGGCGATTGGAGCTCAGGCTGCAGAGTGGAGCTGGTCCAAATGTCGTCAGTTTTGACATTTGACGACAGAAGTGGGTGTGGTTTATCAGGCTAACTGGCACAATGGAACTATGGGAAAGTATTGTTATTTTGTGGTGAAAAAGCAAAACTACAACAAAAACCTGAGTAAATGAGTCACAAACTTGAGAGTACTTGGATAAATCACTACATAGATGAATAATCTTTGTCAACATCTGAATGGTCCTCACTTTCTTCCAGGCGTGAACTCCTTCCTGGTGTACCTGGTTTATAAGGACCTCTTCCAGCTCACAGACTCTCAGGTGAGGCCTTGCTTGTTCTGACAGACTGTTTGATATGTTTTTACACTTTGGAAACCTTCTTTGTGTAGGTGTACGAGGTGTTCAGTGTGATCCGGGATCTGGGAGCCGTCGCCCAGGTCCATGCAGAAAACGGGGACATTGTTGCAGAGGTACAACTTTTCCTCAGTTTTCTGTTCCAAACCAAGGGGTGGGACGCACTCATTTCCCATTGACTTAACATAGTAAGACTTGTGTTTGAAATGTATCCTCCTCTGTTTGATGGACTGTTTGCAAGTCTTATAAAATGAAAAATGCAAAGATATTTTTACATTTGTGGCATTGAAAATATACTATTTGGGCATTGACGACAATGATGAAAAATGCAAAGGTGCATTTAACTTATTTGCTTGACCAAATCTGCAAAAAATTCTCCCCTGAAAATCCATCGTGCAAACAATTTCACATGATTTCACTGAGCTAATGCTAAGCTACTGTAACAGCAGTGTGGCTCTTGGCAGGTTCATCCTCTGCGATGTGCTTTAATTCAAACTCGAAAAACGAGATGGGGTTATTCCTCTTCAATAAATACATGTCAAACTAAACAGGCATGACTGGAACACATTCATTTGGTTTATTTGAGTCACACTTTATAATATAGTTCCTATTAAACAAGTCACATAAGATGAAGCAAATACAGACTTTCCAAAGACTAATAAGCAGATACAAAATACACGTATACATCATGTGATTTTAGGAGCAGCGAAGGATCCTGTCCCAGGGCATCACTGGACCAGAGGGGCACGTCCTGAGCAGACCTGAGGAGGTGAGAAGCTTTACAACAACTTTGAGACGACAGTTTGTCCATTAGAGCAATGTTTCCCAAACAGAGGCACAGGGACCCCAGAATGACCTCGGATTTAACCTGTTACCTGCCAGCTTAGGGGTCGGGGTAGCAATTATGCATATCCAAATCTCACAGTTTATTGACAGGAGAGCTTACAACCAGTGTGATACCTAATTTGAAAGCCAAGACCTTCTAGTTTCTAAAAATATGTGCAAGATCTGTGTGAGTGAAACATCTAAACCCTAATCATAACCCCCACCCCTGATTCTAAATCTAACCCCAGCTCCCTGATCGGGGGGGCGGAAAGTAACAGGTTATAATCGATGAAACTGGGTGGAATTTCTAAATCACTTTCAATAAAGTTCATTTTGATGTAGTTTTTTTAGTTTTGAGAGTTTGAGAGTATTTTGGCTTTCGTTTTGAACACACTACACACTGAATAATAAAAAAATGAGTTTAATTGATCACTTTGTAAAAATACTGGCTGGATACCTGAGGTCGGGGTCCTCGGAGTGAGACAAAAGAGGTTGGGAACCACTTTAGAAACCACAAGCCTGCCGGTCAGCCTTCCATATGTTTTGGATGATGCCAAAATCACACTGAAAACAGAGCATGTACCTATTTGTTCTGACAGGCAGCTTCAGTAACCAAAGCATTGTGGGTTCCCAGGTGGAGGCGGAGGCCGTGAACCGCTCGGTGACTGTGGCCAATCAGACCAACTGCCCTCTGTACGTGACCAAAGTGATGAGCAAGAGCGCCGCAGACGTCATCGCCCAGGCCAGGAAAAGAGGTCAGATTCAGATGTGTTTCTCCGCGGTTTCCCATCGGGCCCATCTGAGTTCACACCCACGACTTAGTAAAAAGGCTCTGGCATGTCCTGCACCTCCATATTCGAAAGTTCATTTCACTGGGAAGAGAAGGAGACACACACTTAGATTTTGTATCTAAGAAGTCTGTGCCAGAAACTGAGGCTTTAAACATTAAACAGAGAGTGATTCTTAGTTCATCAAATGGCCCGCTGTAATCATCCCATTTGATTAAACCCTCATATTCTGTGTCTGCCTGGGCCCCCCCTCGCTGTCCGTATGGGCGTGTGTCACATCCGCTTTGTTTCACTCTTTACGTGCACAGTAGATGCGCCATTGAATATATATAGTAGTACACATTGTCTGAAAGTTTGAGTCCTATAAGCAGTCAACAGGAAGTAGGTCTATGTCTAAAGTGCAGCATATAGAAAAAAGAAGAAAAAAATATCCCAAGATTAATTTGATCTCGGCCTCTCCTTACTAGACTGTCACAGGAACACAAACTTTATAGCTACAGTTCTTCAGCTTCTCAGTCAAGGCGTCATAGTCATTTGTTCCATTCCATCTTCAGACTGCTTTAACAGCCCTGGTCTTGTTCTCAGGCACCGTGGTGTACGGGGAGCCCATCAGCGCCAGCCTGGGCACAGACGGGTCTCACTACTGGAGCAAGAACTGGGCCAAAGCCGCGGCCTTCGTCACCTCTCCGCCGCTGAGCCCGGACCCCACCACGCCGGACTATCTCAACTCTCTGCTCTCCTGGTACGGATATGTTAGGCCCAACACAAACCCCCTCTGTCTGAACGCATACTGATGCTTTCTGTTGTCCTGCAGCGGAGATCTGCAGGTGACCGGCTCTGCACACTGTCCCTTCAACACGGCCCAGCGCGCCGTGGGCAAAGACGACTTCACCCTGATCCCCGAAGGAGTCAATGGCACAGAGGAGCGACTGGCCCTGATCTGGGACAAGTGTGTGGTACGCACTACGCACCCATTTACCAGAACTGTGGGATTCCACTTTATCCACATGTTCGCTCAGACCACCACGAATGCCCTTCACAATCAACACCTACGGTCCACCTCGGTCCTCCTCAATTAAAGGGACAATACGGAGTTGCTGCTGCTACTACTACATCATCAAGTAAATTAACATCAACAATTAAAAATTGGGACCAAAAAAAGCCAAATTGGTATTAACTTTTTAGCCATGAGGGGGCAGTAAACACACGGTTTTAGACTACGTATAAGCAAAATACACTAGTTTACGCAAAAAAAAAAAAAAGCAGAACTGGGAACAGCCAACAATACTCTTTAATGACGAGGGTGTGTATTTGCACCCCTTTTATGTACTTCTATACACCCCTTATACTCTTTCCTGTGTGGCACAATCTGAAGTGTGGAGTTTGATGTGGTTGGACTCTGACACTGCAGAAAGTGGATTTCTGGAACAGAGCAGCAGACTGAGCAACAGAGGCCCTCACTTACAGGATGTGAATCGTTCTCATCAACTAAAACCAAAGACGATTTGGTGGAGTGAACGGGGCGAGAGTGGAGCATTATGTGTAGTGTGGTGGAAAACCACATGGGCATCTATCGAAGTTTGTTGTGGGCCTATGTCTGCACAATATACAAGTTGTTTTTTTAAACTTTATATTTAGTATACTAGTGTCAAATTGCAAAATGTTTGTATTAACTACATAATATACACTTAGTTTGTACTACATTCTGCAGCAAACCCACCAAGTGCCTTGGCTGTACTTTATGTGAAGCGTCTTTCCTCAGGTGACTGGTAAAATGGACGAGAACCAGTTTGTGGCTGTGACCAGCACCAACGCTGCCAAGATCTTTAACCTGTATCCTCGAAAAGGCCGCGTCGCTGTGGGCTCCGACGCCGACCTGGTGCTGTGGGACCCCGACCTCACACACATCATCTCCGCCAAGAGCCACAACTCGGTGAGAGGCTTTACACTCTGTGTCTGTGATAGTGGACTGTGCTTCAATAGAGGAGACCAGGGCTGAAAGATACATCGTTATATCAATATCGAGATATTCAACATATGAATATTGTAAAAGCTCAAAGATATAAACAAAATAGATTTTCATCAAGAAAACTGCACTCTTTTGTATTATGATTTTTGGTTTTCACCGAACCTGTAGTTATATTGCATCCATATGGAGATATCTGTCATAAATATGGAGATATGACATTTTGTCCATATGGTTCAGCCCTGTGCATGACAGTGCTCATTCATTACATCAGTGGCATGGGGAGAGGATTAGGTAAGTTAAGACAAGATAAAAGAATGATGTTTCTGTGCTTTCCCTTGGTCAAATGAAGGCTGCTTGTTGTAGCCGTGAGCTAGCGTAAGTTGCCATGGCTACAGGTTGTAGTTTGTCCAAGTTTCACCAACTTTCCTTTCAGTGCGAGCCCTGGTTCAAGCTGAATGGGCCACGGCACAACCACAGAATTTCAATATGATGCCCTTTAATTCCACAGAGCTTTTCTCAACCCAAAATATGTCCAAATCATAAGAACTTGCCTTTGACACCTGAGGGGCAGCGGTTTAGAGGGTTAGCAGAGTGGAGCATTATCCCTACTACAAACCTGAATAACTTTCTAGCTGGGTAGATCTCCATGGAAACGTGCCCCTGACGTAAGAAATCAGGATAAACAACACATTGTGTGACTTACAAGTGGGAAATGGACAGTCTGTCCCTGGGCAGCTGTGGCTACAATAGTAGCTTACTACCACAGAGTGTGGAGTGAATGAATATTGACGACAATGCAGAGACTTGTGACACAGGCTTGTAAAGTGCAATAAAGTGTAAAGTCGTTTCTTTGAGGCCACAGTCCTGAGGCTCTTTATTGTTCATTTATTGTCGTCAATGCGTGACTTCAGGTTCATAAAGGTAAGTGTTTTTGACTTAAAGCTAAGGTCAATTTCATGCATAATCAATTTGAAAAATAATATGATCTGAACTAATCTGCTTATTAAACAATTGTTCCGTCCTTAATTAGATTGAGTGTATATATAGTATATATTGTTTTGTGTGTGAAGTTCACATGTTCTTCTGTGTCTGCGTAGGTTTCCTCCGGGTCCTCAAGGCTACAGTCTGGTGTGGCCTGTTCATTAACATGCACTGTCCTAATAAACCCATAAACTAAGAGTAGAAATCTGCATTTGACAGTTACCATGGTTACTGCTCCATCTCAGTATTAAACTATAGGCTCTTTAGAACGTTGTGATGTGACCTATTGTATTGTGTAGCTAGTTTACTAAGCATGTTCCTGAAACTTGATACTTCATCTACTGTGGTGATGTCGCTCAGAAATGGGATACAGAACAAAAGCGTGTATAATGTGTATACTTGTTTATTCACAGTATATCAGGGGTGTCCAAACCATTTTCCATCAAAGGCACATTTTAATGGTGGTCAGTGCAATGAAACAGCAGTCCCTTCATCTGATGTCCATCTCTGTGTCGACAACAAACAAACGGCCTCTGATGCTAAATGTACTGGCCTTTATAGTGTTTTCATATTCGGAAGAAAGTGAGTTCCCGACAGAGCCATGTTCTTCTGATTTGGTCTGTACCTGTCCGTCATTTTACAGCTGCTGTGAGTGAGTTAAAAAACTGCTACTGTTTAAATTGAATCAATTGTCTTAAACTTTTTCACAACTCCTCAGACACTTTGATGCGGTGAACCCTGAAGTGAGTGATTCGCTGTGTGTTCCCTCACTGCAAATAACAGCTTCCTGTAAAAGCAGTGACGCCGTGATCAGCGCGAGAAGGTCCGTTTGCCAGTTCATACTTGCATCATGTGACTCTGGTCTTGTTCTCCTGTGCAGACCGTGGAGTACAACATCTTTGAGGGCACAGAGGTGCGTGGGGGGCCCCTGGTGGTCATCAGTCAGGGGAAGATTGTCCTGGAGGAGGGGACCCTTCATGTGACGGAGGGCACCGGGCGATACATCCCACGGAAACCCTTCCCTGACTACGTTTACAAGAGGATAAAGGCCCGCAGCAGGGTACGCTCCCACACTCGTCTGTAGACCCACAGTTCACTTTGATCATGGGGTGTATGTTGTTAGCAGGGTACGCTCCCACACTCGTCTGTAGACCCACAGTTCACTTTGATCATGGGGTGTATGTTGTTAGCAGGGTACGCTCACACTGGTCTGTAGACACAGGTCACTTTGATCATGGGGTGTATGTTGTTAGCAGGGTACGCTCTCACACTGGTCACTTTGATCATGGGGTGTGTGTTGTTAGCAGGGTACGCTCTCACACTGGTCACTTTGATCATGGGGTGTGTGTTGTTAGCAGGGTACGCTCTCACACTGGTCACTTTGATCATGGGGTGTGTGTTGTTAGCAGGGTACGCTCTCACACTGGTCACTTTGATCATGGGGTGTGTGTTGTTAGCAGGGTACGCTCTCACACTGGTCACTTTGATCATGGGGTGTGTGTTGTTAGCAGGGTACGCTCTCACACTGGTCACTTTGATCATGGGGTGTATGTTGTTAGCAGGGTACGCTCTCACACTGGTCACTTTGATCATGGGGTGTATGTTGTTAGCAGGGTACGCTCTCACACTGGTCACTTTGATCATGGGGTGTGTGTTGTTAGCAGGGTACGCTCTCACACTGGTCACTTTGATCATGGGGTGTATGTTGTTAGCAGGGTACGCTCTCACACTGGTCACTTTGATCATGGGGTGTGTGTTGTTAGCAGGGTACGCTCACACTGGTCACTTTGATCATGGGGTGTATGTTGTTAGCAGGGTACGCGCTCACACTGGTCTGTAGACACACAGGTCACTTTGATCATGGGGTGTGTGTTGTTAGCAGGGTACGCTCACACTGGTCACTTTGATCATGGGGTGTGTGTTGTTAGCAGGGTACGCGCTCACACTGGTCACTTTGATCATGGGGTGTGTGTTGTTAGCAGGGTACGCGCTCACACTGGTCACTTTGATCATGGGGTGTATGTTGTTAGCAGGGTACGCGCTCACACTGGTCTGTAGACACACAGGTCACTTTGATCATGGGGTGTATGTTGTTAGCAGGGTACGCTCACACAGGTCACTTTGATCATGGGGTGTGTGTTGTTAGCAGGGTACGCTCACACTGGTCACTTTGATCATGGGGTGTGTGTTGTTAGCAGGGTACGCTCTCACTGGTCTGTAGACACACAGGTCACTTTGATCATGGGGTGTGTGTTGTTAGCAGGGTACGCGCTCACACTGGTCACTTTGATCATGGGGTGTGTGTTGTTAGCAGGGTACGCTCACACACTGGTCTGTAGACTCACAGGTCACTTTGATCATGGGGTGTATGTTGTTAGCAGGGTACGCGCTCACACTGGTCACTTTGATCATGGGGTGTGTGTTGTTAGCAGGGTACGCTCACACTGGTCACTTTGATCATGGGGTGTGTGTTGTTAGCAGGGTACGCTCACACTGGTCTGTAGACACACAGGTCACTTTGATCATGGGGGGTATGTTGTTAGCAGGGTACGCTCTCACTGGTCTGTAGACACACAGGTCACTTTGATCATGGGGTGTGTGTTGTTAGCAGGGTACGCGCTCACACTGGTCACTTTGATCATGGGGTGTGTGTTGTTAGCAGGGTACGCTCACACTGGTCACTTTGATCATGGGGTGTGTGTTGTTAGCAGGGTACGCTCACACACTGGTCTGTAGACACACAGGTCACTTTGATCATGGGGTGTGTGTTGTTAGCAGGGTACGCGCTCACACTGGTCACTTTGATCATGGGGTGTGTGTTGTTAGCAGGGTACGCTCACACTGGTCACTTTGATCATGGGGTGTGTGTTGTTAGCAGGGTACGCTCACACTGGTCACTTTGATCATGGGGTGTATGTTGTTAGCAGGGTACGCTCTCACTGGTCACTTTGATCATGGGGTGTATGTTGTTAGCAGGGTACGCTCTCACACAGGTCACTTTGATCATGGGGTGTATGTTGTTAGCAGGGTACGCTCACACACTGGTCTGTAGACTCACAGGTCACTTTGATCATGGGGTGTATGTTGTTAGCAGGGTACGCTCACACACTGGTCTGTAGACTCACAGGTCACTTTGATCATGGGGTGTATGTTGTTAGCAGGGTACGCTCTCACACAGGTCACTTTGATCATGGGGTGTATGTTGTTGCTCTCTGCAGCTGGCGGAGCTCAGGGGTGTGCCCAGAGGACTATACGACGGCCCAGTGTGTGACGTCACAGTGACTCCAAAGGTCATGACCCCTGTGTCCTCCACCAAGACGTCACCGGCCAAACAGGCCAACCAGGCCAACCAGCCGTCCCGCAACCTGCACCAGTCTGGCTTCAGTCTGTCGGGTGAGTCCCAGAGCACGAGAGGCATCAAGACTGAAGGTTTCACACATCCAAGTGCCCATCGTACATATATATATATACTTCAAAAACACACACGCATTGTCTTTAATCAGTTTTATTTGAAAAAAATGTCTGCTACATTCATTATTTTCTTATATACTTTTTTTTAAATATAATATTTAGCTTAGAAGCAGCATATCTTCATTTCCAAGGTAAGGTGAACAGTGAAACTGAACAGAAGTGGATCCACCATGTAAACAAAGGCTACAAAGTTTAGTTTAAAGAAAAGCACTTGATGTCTAGATTTATTGAACTCAACTTTCCAAGTCTTATGTTCGCGTGAGCAACTTGAGCCTTTCAACCACTTGAACTCTGACCTGTGATGTTGCCACAGGCGCCCAGGTGGACGACAACATCCCGCGCCGCAACACGTCCCGCGTGGTGGCGCCACCAGGGGGCAGGGCCAACATCACTACGCTGGGTTAGACCCCGCCCTTCAGTGCCGAGGTGGGAACGCAGCTCTGGTGATGGCGGAGATTCACGGGACTAACCTGTGGAGGGGATTGGAACCGGCCACCCACGGGTCAGCCTCTCACTTGAATCCTGCGCCGTCTTTACGTGTTCCCGCTCTCCACAGACCAACCTCCATCTAAAAGGACGGAAAAAAACAAAAGGAAAAAAAAATCGTTTCACTCTGACAAAGAGAACGTGTTTTATTTGAGCACTTTTGATTTTTTTATACAGTTTTCCATGTATTTGTTCTGACAGCAGGATCAGAATGTTTAGAAAAGACATCACCATTTGTTTCTTTCAATGTTTTATTTTGGGAGTAGCATTTGTACATAAAGAGCAATTTTATACATTTCTTTCCTGGGTAAAGCAAAAACCAAGTACCTCCTCACGTATTTAACTCAAATGTACTTTTTCTTTACTTACTGGACAGTCTTATGTGATAAACTGAGCAACAAAGCAATCATTTGGTTTCTTTATTGTACAAAACAGTGTACAAGCTTCAACTTACAATCCCCAATTTAATGACAACTACATTCAGGGGAGGAAATGTACACAATGATTGGTCTGCTTATGCTTTTGGAAGGTCAACGGGTGAACAACGTCTTGCAAGAGTGACTAAAAAAGAAAAGTAACATACTTCACCTGGTTTGGAAACTAAAGAATGGCAAATGATTTATCTGGAATTAAGATGATTCTTTTTATCAAGCCGTGAAAACTCGTGTACTATAGTTCATGAAGTAGTTAACACGTTGATATTCCATTTGCCTTTTGGTTTTTACCATTTTTATAATTAAATATCCTCCAACCAAATTGTGAAGAGAGAGAAAACAAGATGGCACTTGTGACTGAAAATGATCAACAGTGAAAGACATGTCCGCTACTTTTGTAAAAATGTAACTTCTTGCCTTACACCACTGTAGACTCTCACACTTCTGCTCTAGTTCTGTAGGTGCCAAACTCACATTTCTCTTCATTTTTTTCTGTCAGTTCCAGAATGTTTCAACTCAAGGGGATCCTGTTCCTTTCTGCTCTTTACGTGCCTGAACCTGCAGAAGTTGTACTTATAGTTTGTTAGTTGTTTTCTTATTCTAATTATTGAGGTGGACTGAAGGGTGTACAATAAAAAAAAAAAAAGTTGTGAAATAGCCAGGATTAACCGATTCAAAGGTGCCAGATTTTGCGTTTGGAACGGGTTCTGTCGCTGGAGCCTCGTTATACTGAGATGTACTTTTTACCTTGTTGTCGACCTGCTTTAGTGTGTATTAGGCGCCTCTGAAGGCTGAGCACTATTCATATTTTCGCTTTAGAGTACTGTAGACAGGAGCTGATGCGTCTCAGTAGTGGGCAGTGTAGATGTGTTGGGAAAGGGATGGGTACATGACATAGTACATGACAGAGGTGGCAGCCAAAGTATTTCACTTTACTTTGAAAGGATTTTTAAGTACAAAGTAGTGGCCCAAATGTTTACTGAACTTAAGTTTGAGTGAATAAAAACTGAGTCATTTTCAAGAGCAAACATGAATCTCTGGTCACTTATACTGCATTTATTTACACACAGTGGAAACCAAGTAAAAGTAATGATATTTCAATTATTTATAATCAAATAATAAGTAAAAAGTACTGCAAAAAGCTACTCCAAGGTACAGCTAGTTACAAAAGTTACAAAGTGTATAACTTGAGTAAATACGACGGAGTACTGCCTGCCTCTGGCCAAAAATATTAGTATTACACAAAGTCAACTTACTATTAACTTACTATTAACTTACTACCTGTCCAGTTATGTAACTGCCCCACACAAAACAGTCCCAAAGACTATGATTCTCCTGCTGCACAGGTCTATAGGAGGAACCATTTTAGCTCTGACGCAATGGAGTTTCAGCCAAGCAGCAAGTCAGACGTCCATATTCATCAGTTTTTATTTACTTTTAGTGATGTATTTTGAAGATGACGATAGAATTGACCATCAAGGCCAAGATTTCAAGAGTCCACAGGCGAAAAATGGGGACCTTGAACATTTGAATTGCATGAGACCAATTTAGAAAATTCTGCAAATAGACAAATTAATGAAATGTATGGTTTTCAACACATTTACCAACAACATAATGCGTTGAAAGTACCACTCATTTAATTAAAAATGTGACCAATGCTGTTCCTCCACGTTCTACACTGCTCCCATGCTTTGAATGCTTTTCTACGCTGTAATGCTAATGATACACGAGTGAAATCTATGTACGCTACTGACTGCAGACTGAAAGGAGCTTTATCTATACTCTGTGTGATGGTCTTGTCCTGATGGCTTTGGGGTTTTCCGGGGGGTATGTTTGCTCACTATGGTATAAATGTCAGAACAGTTGAATGACAATGTAAAGAAGAAACACAGACTACAAATAATAAAAAAAAGGAAAAAAAAATTAACCACATTCTTTGAGTCCATCATCATTTATCGCACTGTCTGGTTGAACTAAGAGCATAACCATTAGTATGTGAAATGAGATAATAAACATATGTGGTGAGTTACAAAAACACAGCAGCAAGTTCAATTCCATGCTTTTTAATGCAAACAAATGCTAAAAAATTTGCCTTATTTAAGATTTGCAAACATTCCATCAAACCGGAATGAAGGGGAACTTTTGAGCAAAAGGTGATACAATTTTAGCCAGAACAGTTGTGTTTTGGACCAACATTGTTGCATTTTTTTTTTTTTACTGAACCTGATCCTGGGGTAAAGTAACCACAGCAGATTCAAACAGATAAAAAAGTTTACAACCAGATTCAATTGAGCAAATGTAGGTTTATTTTGTACTCATGGCTCAAAATGGTTGAGATATTTCCCTTCAACTCTTCCATCCGGTCATGAATCGACTGTTACATATAAAATCTGTGAAAGCTTGTATTACAGATTTAGGTAATTTTAATAAAATGTTCATTCAAAGCTAGAAGTGTAAATCTACATAAGTCAAAAGAAATAAAGAGGCATTTACCATTCTTTTTTTTAATCACTTTTCTTTAGTAGTTTATGGCATGGCACTTGGTAGGACCACTTACATAATACTTACTTTTCTTGATCCGCCCAGCATCAAATGAATGAACTGTCCTCTCAACCGACTTCACCCTGACAAGATCTTGATCATAGGTGAACACCATTCCATTCCGGCTCGTTGGTAACACTGTTTCGGGCTTTTTTCCTTCTCCATTTAGCATTAGAAGTATAGGAGTTTCTGCCTCATTTTGGACAAAACAGCTAATTGTAGATCATATGCAGACACATGATTAATATCCCTTTTAATTGTTCTTGAAAATACTTTAGTCTCTTTTTCCTCTTGATTCAAAGCACAAATGATTTTATATTCTAAACAATTCCAAGCTTGTGAGACAAATAAAGCCCCATGAATGGCTGAGTTTGGCCTTGAAGCCCTAATTTAAACACCCCATGACCCAGACAAAAGCATTGTTTTCTATTAATAAACACACTGAAACTGTATTTCATTTTCTTTATTAAAAGTAATGAATGACTTACAGCCACTGCGAAACAAGACAATTTGGAAAAGCGCCAAATCCGGTTATAAATTTACCTTAATTGACTTCCAAACATAAATCATTAATGAATAAAAAAATAAAAACAGTGAATAAAGTGAATTGTTTGCTATCAGTTAATTACCACATTAGCTAAAAGTGACAAAAGTAGCAACGGCACAATCCAAAGATGTTCTGCTTTAACGCATGGTTCTGTCCGGACAAGAGGAAGCTACATACGTATCCTTAAGCATCAATGAGCCTTAATGTGCTAGAATGGACTGGCTGCAGGTGAACTGTCTGATCTTTACACAGCGCTGAGAACAACTTCATAACATCATTTTACATAAACTGAATCTTAATCTTGCTAATATTAGTTCAAAATGATAATGATCTGAGCTTCTTTCACACACCGCCTTATATTCTACTATAAGCAAGACCCTAGACTGACTCAGAGCAGCTCAGAACATCTCCAGCAACTTCATTCTAGCATCTCGATAAAGAACAGAAAAGCCTACTGGTTCTTGTTCACTTCCTGTTCCCACTTCTCGAGGAGGTCCTGCAGGTTGAGGTTGAACACGTCGATGCCTTTGGGACTCAGGTGAACGCCGTCAGATCGGTACAGCCCCGTGTTCGCGCCACACCGGATGTTATCATGTGCGAGCGACACGCCGCCGAGCTCTATGAGCACACTGTGGATACGCCGGTTCACCGTGGTGCGCACCAGGTCCACCTCGTGGCTGTCATTCGAGTGTCTCCAAGCGCGACGCGGTAATATGTGGGACCAGACCAGGAGGCAGCGCGGAAAGATGCTCCTGACTGAAGCTAAATCTCTGCGCACGGCGGTTAGGAGGTCGGTGGGACTGTCATTCAGGTCATTGCCCCCGAGGTGAATGATGAGCATGTCCGGATTGGGCCACAGGACCTTGAGCTGGTGCAGCTGTGGGAGCAGCTGGGACCAGGTCATCCCCTGGGTGCCCCTCCACCAGAGGTTGACACGGCTGGGGTCCATGCCCAGCTGCATACCCACTTCTGGAGACTTAGCCCGGGACTCAGCCCAGTAAATCAGTGAGTGCCCGACAATCCACACGTTCCTCTGCTCCACATTCCCAGGTTTAGCTGAATGAACACACAGAAGAAACAAAAGGTAAACAAATGCACTATATTCACACACTGCACATTCATACAGAAACATGTCCAATATTACAGTCATTTTAGTATTGAATACTATCCAAATGTACATTTACAAATCATTTGATACTATGGTGATATCCGCTATAACCTGTGCACTCACCAAACTCACCAAACTGTGCTCAAGTTAAACAAGTATGGCAAAAAAACCTGCTTTAGTATTAGCTTTACATCAAATAGATCCTTAAGTGCAGATGCTAAAATCATGAGACACATTAGAGAAAACATACCCTCTGTCAGGACCAGCACTTAGTTTTCAACAGCGGCACGACAGGCGACGCGACGCAACAGTTTGATTCGACCATTCTCGACAAATAAAGGCAATGTCTAAACGATCCGAGCGTCTCGTTACAAACGTATTGACATACTCGACAAACGAGCACTAACTAAACTAGCTTATTACAGGTTCGTGTGTGAAAATAGCCTAACTGAAACACAGCGGCTTCTCCGTTAATACAATGACGTCAGTCACAGTATTTCAGTTATTACCTTTTCACAAAGCTACACTGCTATCGATCTCTCGTTTTCAATCCGTTAAAGGCGGAAGCAGAATAGAAATGATTAACTGCAGCCCAAAAGGGTTTCTAGCTTTCCCAAACCCCCAGTTCTTCAAGTTAAATAACTGTGCACGCGTGTAGTGTGTGGCCGGGTTAGCAATGGGGGAAAACACTGACATTGCTTTACTCTTCCAAGAAAGTACCACAGCCTTAAGTTGGAGCAGATAAGCAAACAAACATTTTACAGGATTTTTAACATCACCTACCTTTTCCAGCAACTGGACTTTTTTTTTACATTTCACAAAGTACAAACATTTAGGCCAAACAATAAGAAATCGGCTCTTTTTAGATTACTTAAGAACACACCTGAACCTTTCAATGTTAAAAATGTATTCAATATTCTGATACAATACTAGTAAATGTACAGTTTATATAAGCCGAAAGTAAGACTCAATCCAAACAATAACAAAAAGCAACTGCACTGCACAAATACAACTATCAGTGACAGTTTAGCCCTTTCCTTCTGCATGGGCTGCTAAATAAAGCTGAGCTCATCACAGGTAAGGCTGCTGGAGGAAATGCTCTGAACTAACCTGCAGAATAAGTCCACTTCAAAGTTTCTGGATATGTGAGCGCAGAGCGATAAAATCAGGAACATCGTGTTTAAAACCAAACTGACAGTTGCTCCAAAAAGTATTTCCTGTAAACCTTATAAATGATAACTCTGATTATAACAACGGCAAATACACAATAGTATACATAGTATAATAAACTATAATGAGAATCCTGCTTTAGCTTTATGTGTGGTTTCAGCTTCACTTTTTAATTGGGGTTGCCCAAAGATGTCATAATAGACCCCCCTCCCCCCCGTAAGGTGACCAGATGCCCTGAGAAATACAGGACAGTCCCAAAATCCAAGCATTTGTTCTGAATTCTGTCCCAAAAATGTGTCCGTCCCCCCCCCCCCCCCATCTCTCCTTCTGCCTACGATGTCCAGATGAAGCACTGACACGGCGTCACAAGCGCCCATTGGATGATGTCATGTCTGAATCTCACATCTGATCACCCACGGGTGCCATTGCAATACAGCATTTAATCACATGACGCCAGATACACGGCAGCAATTTGATCGTTAGCAAGATGGTGGGGCTGGACGGCCAAGCTACTCACACATTTAATTTAGGTAATTCATGTATTAAGTTTGTATTAGCATGACTTTACAATGAATGACTTTGATTAACTAGCTGTACTAAGGCAAAATCCTATCGGGAGAACTAAAACAAGGTGAAAATGAAAAGAGTTACGAGTGAGATGCACTTCTTTTCCTGCTGTGACGAGATTGATGATTTTGCTTTTTCTGACTGAATGAGATTTGTGAAGCACAGACGGGCACAAGAGAAAAGCTCTCATGAGCTTGAGGTGTTATTATAACAGCAGCAAATCATTTCAAACCCAACACTGAAGCTAGCTACAGTAACGGCTGTCTATTTGCAGAGGTTTAAACATAGAGACAGTAGATACTAGCTTGGTTTAATGTAAGCAACTGCATTACAATGTGAATGTAATGAGGCATCTTAGATGAAGAGAAAGCACAGCTAACTGTCTGGTTTCTTCACCCTTTTAACTGAACAATATTCTGTGACTACTGTCTAGACTCAGTCAGTACAGCTGCTATTCTAAACTCAACAGTTTAGTAGCTCGTGCATGCACAGCATTTGTAGCGTTGCAACATGGACATTCTAAGCAGGATCTGAAGGATAAAGTTCTGGCTAAAGCTGCTAAACACTCATGTACCTGGACTACACATGTTCAACATTTTATTCCTACCTAAAGTAGGACTGGGTACTGAATGTTCTGAAGCAGGGCTCTAGACTAACATGATGCACAAATACACATTTAGATGCAGTAACATTGAGAATAAGTAGGTAGTTTACTCAAGACATTGCTGTAAAAAGCCTTGAATGATGAAAACACATTCGAAGCAACAGGACATGCTTTGAATTCTAGTTGACTCGCACAAGTGTGGCCATGTAAAAATGTAAGTCGCGAACTTAAAAATATAACTCATAAAAATATTCACCAAGATGATGCAAGATGGTACTTTTAGGCGTTGCAGTGTTTTTCGTGCTACACTGCAAAGCCTGGGCCTTACTCCAACCTGTCAAACCCTGTGACCCTGTGCTAACTGGCCTTCATTTATACTCAACTAAAACAAGACAACTAATCTTCAACACAGAAATAATATCAAGTAGACCTACAATTATTTGAGGTTAGAGGAATCTAGCATGAAAGGATTTAGAAAACATATCAATACCCAGCCCTACAAACACACTTGTGTAGAATAAAAAAGTTAAAGATTTACTGTGATGGAGAGATTCAACCGGCCTCTTGTGATCTTTACTCAACCAAATGTGTCGCTGAGACTTGCATTTTGTAAGCAGCGATTGAGAAAAGACAAAAAAAGAAAGAAACCTGGCTAACTTTTTACATAATTAGTCTGCCGAAAATACTGTACACTAGAAATGATCAACCCCAGATTCAGGTTTTAAGCAAATGAAGGTTAAAAAACAATGGTCGTTTTTCATCACAACACAAAGCAGTCCTAAACCCTAGCTACTGCTTTCTCAGTTAACGCTGACTGAACTTTCCTACCAAACTTAAAACTAATAGTAACATTTTACTCAAGTTTCAGGCTTACACCGAACCTAACAATATACAGTATGATATTACACCTGACTATATATAAACCTGGCTATATATGATGTTAAACCTGACTATATATAAACCTGACTATATATGATGTTGAACCTGACTATATATGAGCGAGCTTAGAGAATCAGAAGAGGAGTCCTTACAGAGCTGTGAGTCCTCGAGGGCCTGTGAAACAGAGAGTGCGTTAGACTAGAATGAAGTAAACATGAGTGCTTTATACCTGGGACCACCACAGAGCCATCTTTGTTTCTGTTTTCCGGCGCTTTTCGAGCCTCCATGAACTTAATCTTCTCCAACTCCCTCTTCTCCAGGATCCGCTGATTATACAGATCCAACTGGAGAAACACCACACATTTTTTAAATTACACAAAAAACAATATTATTTAACCCCTACAACAATACTTTAACACATCTTTATCATTTCCACTTTGTTGGTTAGAAATGACAGTATTGGTCTAGAACAGCTAACACAAACATACTCAGTAGCTTCACTTCCTCACTATAACATCATGAATAACAAAAGCAAGTCTAGAATTGTAAACATGACATTGTAGATAGTCTGACCTACAACCAACATTTTAGGGGATTTTTGCAAAGTTGCTTCATAGCAGTCTTTGTGTTAAGTGTTGTTATTGATTTAGTCATTTCCATTAAAAAAAAGCTCATTATTCCATGGCAGGTGGTGAGTTACTGGTGGACAGTCACTAGCATAATGTTAAAAACATCACATCAGGAGCAAAGAACTCACCGGACTAATTAAAACTTCTAATAGCACCAAGACTATGAACGAGCCTGCTCAAAAGATAATCGGTCTTTTGTATAAATACTTTTTAGTTGTTTAATTTTTGTGGTGAAACTAGCCACTAGCCCGAGTTAAAAAGTTAAGTCAAAGTCAAAAAACACAGACGTTTCCTGTAGTCAAGAATTTCCATCCAACGTAATGTTTTTAACACATAGCAAGTGACTTCGGATCAGTATCTCACTGTCAGTCATGTTTTCTTCTATTCATTGATTTGAGCAAGTCATCGCTAATCCTTCATTGGAAAAAAGCGAGAGAGGAAAGACCAGGGCGTCCGGGATCGCACTCGTAACGTCAGTCACGTGTCATTGGCATGAACACAGCTTATTACCCCATTGAGGTTTCTTACCAACTAGTGGAGAGTTCCTCGTCTGAACTGTTTTACACCATGCTGAACCGAAGAAGTTCAGAAGCCACTGTAGTGATGGGCAAAGACTGGAGCTCAGGAGCTTGTTTATCTCTACCAGAAGCAGTGTGCCAATTGCTTGTTTCACCAACAGCTTGTCACGTAAAAACAGCTTCACTCTGCGAGTCGTGGTTCAGTGCCTCAAAGCGCTTCATTGTCTCAGAGTTTAACTGGCTCAGATGGTTTCAGTGGGATGAACTGAAGCTCCGATTCTTTTGGGAGACTTTTGGGAAGTGTCACACGGCTTCACTCGCCCATCACTATTGTCATCTGTTGTTGGTATTTTAAGGGTTAGGGTCACATTCACACCTGAGACTGTTTGGGGAACAAAATTACAACATTGTTTCATTTTTCCAACCTTTTTTGTCTATCGGACAATTGTTTTAGATGGAGAACACCTCTGCACGCCTGTGGTGGGGCTGTATCAAAACGCTCCACAGATGTGATGAAAAACTCACAATGGAGAAATTCACTCGTTACATTCGACACTCAAGAAAAACACTCAGATTGGTCGACTAAACTCCACTTCCTTTTCCGTCTTGTGTTTACAAAATGTAGTGTTATCACATTGAGGCCGTGTTGGCACTTTTTCATACCTGGCAGACACACACAGTAGCTGACGAGGCAGCGGACCACGGAGGTATTTCCCTTCACGAGACAAGTGCGAAGGCGACGTGCTTGGTGTAGAGACGTCGTAAACTACATACAACCACCGTCCAAGGAAACAGACGTGGATCTAATCAGGGCTCGACACGGTTCTGCTCTCTGGGCTCGACACTGTTCTGCTCTCTGGCCCCTGTTGCAGCTCATTTCAGAGGTTTCTACACATGCGCTCTTTTACATTTAAATAGAATTTGTATAGAAAATAGAAGAGCTCTCTTCTGTCGTAGCGCTACTCATTTGCCGCTCTCTGGCTGAGGTGCATTCACAAATCAAATGATCCGATTCAGGGTTAACTTAACTGGACCGAGGGTTCTCTTCTTTGGCCTGGATCAGAGTCCGTTAGCGCATTCACGTACTATCCGACCAAACAGGCTTGGATTCAAAACTCTTCTACTGAATCAATATTCATTCATTCGTTGTTGACAAAGCTTCATGGCTGCGAGACTACCACGTACAGATGACAGCTTAAGAACATTTGTATATGATTAAAACAAACAAACGAACAAAAACTAGTATTGAAAGACTTGGGCCTCCTCATCAGCCTTCCACCCACCTTCTCCTTCTGCATGTTCTTGATGTCTTCCTCGCTCTGGATGGAGGAGCTCTGGGGGCTGGACTCGGTGGGTAAATTGAACTGCACAGATTTGGCTGGCTTGGCGGGCGGCTGAGCCAAGGTCCGCACCGTCTCGATGACCTGCAGGCAGCGGGCCACAGTGGTGGAGATGGCTGGGTCGCTGGAGGTCGGTGCCTGAGGGTGGTAGTGGTGGGTTGTAGTAACTCAGAGACTGATGTACCATTTACTTGGGGAACATTGTCAAACTTATTTAATAAAAATATGAACCTGTAGAGCTTTGCAACCACATTTACAATATGGAAAATCAAACTCAATGTCTGCTCTGGAAAGACATGTGATATTTGAAACCACAACAAAGCCGGCTTTCGTTTATAAAACATTTATATACCTAAATATTGAGCCTTTTACTGCTTTGAAATGTCCTCACAGTTTTACAGGCTTCTATTTGATCTATGTGGTTCTTCTTTGATTATAAGGTCATTCCGTGACTTCCGACACATGACACATGATTCGGATTTCCCAAATCAATTCGATTCCATTCGATTCTCTTCACAAGGGCATTTGGATTAACAGGCTGCTAAAAATGGCATTTTTTGAATTTCAGAATCTTTTTACCAAAATGTCAAGGGCTCAACAAAAGAAGTGTGTTAAGTGATCGTCTTCATATTCTAGATTTTATTTGATCTTATTTATTTACGTGGATATAACATTGCTGCAGTAGAAGCAGGATGTCTGTCTCATGAAGGGCCCTTGAGTTACAACTTCACAGAGATGGGTCCAACTTGGAAAATCTCAAAAATGGCCCCAGGATTTGACCACGTAATCCACTACGGAGGTGCTTCAAATGTTTTTTATAGATAGACGGCAAATCAGTCAGTCTTTAGCCAGAAATGCTTTTTCTAGCTCAAATGACTGCATGGGTAAAAGATATTTTGAATGCTTATAATGATTTATTTTTTTAAAGGAGGGTCAGAAATAGTGCATTTATAACCATATATCTACTGTTAAAATAAAAAAGACCAGGTTTATAACAATGAAAAAATATTTATATGTACATATTTATGAAAATACATGCGCGCTAGCTTCATTATACTATCTAAGAGGAATATCAATACTTGAGATTACACATTTTTTAACAGTTTAGTTTTTTTTCTCTTCCTTCTGTAGCCTGTACTGTCTTTTTTCCCTCTGGCCCCCAGAAAACAATCTCATGTTTCATGAAGTTTACAAATCCTTTTCTTCATCATTTCTTTGGATTATGTTGTACCAGTGAGCATCACAAACAGCATGTTTTCCAGGCTGGTACTGATCATGGTCAGCGTCAGCTTCTGCTTGAGGAAGTGCATGCACACTAGTACTCTCCAAGTACTCTCCAAGTACTCTCCAAGTACTCTCCAAGTACTCTCCAAGTACTCTCCAAGCCAAAGGAAAGGTGATTCTGTTGAATATTGTCCTTGGTGAGATATGAGTAATGTACTCCTTCGATATTTGCACTTGCCCATTTGTCCCAATAGGACATGCCTGGAACACCTCCCGCAAAAATGTGTAATCTCAATAAATATGTATGCATTGAATATTCCTCTTAGATAGTATAGTGAAGCTAGCGTAAACACAAACAAACACAAGTGTATACACATGCTAAACTGTGTACAGAAATGTGCATTTTTCTGTCATTATAATCCTAGTCTTTTTTTTTATTTTAACAATAGATATATGGTTATAAATGCACAATTTCTGAACCTCATTTTTTGCAAAAAAAACAAGCATTCAAAATATTTTTAACCATGCAAGTCATTTGAGCTACATAAAAAAAAATGTTGGCTACAGACTGACTGAAATACCTTCTGTCTGGGGACAATAAGTAAGTGACTACGTAGTCAAATCCTGCATAGACCAGAGGGCCAAATATGAGACTTTCCAAGTAGGGCCCATCTCTGAGTAGTTATAACTCAAAGACTCTTTATCAGATGGACATCCTGCTTCGACTGCAGCAGTGTTCTATCCCTATAGAATATGAAGATGATCACTTAATACACTACTTTTGTAGATTCCCTGACATTTTGGGAAATTTTTAGCAGCCTGTAAATCCAAACGTTTTACAATCAAGCACACTTTTGATGATTGTTCCTGCAAACCCGATAGCTGAGCTACAGCACTTTAAAAGTACACACAAATGCTAAAAGGTGGGGTAAAGGTTTGAGTTTGTATATATCTTAGGGGGGATGGTAGGGTGTGCCAGGCGTATCGCTTTAAATGCTGTAATTTAGCACCTGTGATACCTTTCAATATGAAAAGTGTGTTAGAAATAAAGTTAGATTTGATTTGAAAAGGTGGTTACAACACATGGTGTATAAATTGTTTAAAATATATATATATATATATATATATATATATATATATATATATATATATATATATATATATATATTTGGAGTTAGAGCAAATAACATTGCGTAGGTGTTTGAAACAAAACAAAAAAAGCATCTGAGAGGGTGACCTGGGAAGATCCTGAGAACTTGGTTGATTTGGGATGGAATGACCCTATAGTTTCTTCTGGCTTGATCACATCACATATACATAAAGTAGGGCAGCAAAATGAGATGCAACAGTTCTGAATGTTTTCAAAACTTAAAAAAATAAATACAAAAATACAAAATCAGAACCACAAGGCTAAAATGGAAACAGGAAAACTGTGCCTCGAACTGAGATCCGTTTGTCAGATGGTGATGTCAGAAGTGATTTTGCGATATTATATATTGTAGCTTCATGTGATATTAGAATTGCATCAAATATTGCAACGACAAATCAATTATAATTTGGCGATATCGTGTGCAGCCCGACACCAAACTGGATGTGACTTTAAAGCAGAAGGTGAAATTAAAAAACAGATGAAGTTGGTTTCTGTTGTTGTGATCTGCCCTGAAGAACTGCTTGTTATGTTTTTACATACCTTTCCAGCTGCTTGAGCAATGAGTGTACTGAGGAGAGGGGGTTGACCTGGGAGCCGCCTGGGAGGGGGCCCAGGCGGCGGCCCCGGCGGGGTGTGGGATGAAGCACGTTTGGGTGGGGGTCCTGGGGGTGGTCCCGGGGGAGTTTTAGAGGCACTGTCCATAGGCAGGCCCTGGTTGTTGCGTGGTAGCATTGAAGGAGGAATCTGGACTTCCCAGCTGTCCGGGACTGGAGGCCGCTGGTACTGTGCAGGTGGGGGACCCGGGGGTGGTTTGGGAGGTGGAGTGCCCCCACCGATGGAGCGACTGGTCAGACTCTGCATTTGCTGAGCTTTCTTCAGGGCCTCCAACTCCTGTTGGTCCAGGAAGCTCTCGTATTCATTGACAGGCTTTTGGGCGAGTGGTTCTAGACTTGCAGATCGAGCCGGTGATGGGGAGTGAAGACGGTCAACAGAGCCGGTTCTGCTGCCGGAGCCTTCTCGCTGGATGTCCCGCTCCAAAGAGGCTGACTTAGGGGTAGTTATTCCAGCTTGGTTTCTGAGTTTGGCCATGTCATCAGTGGTGAATTTTAGCCCAATGGTTTGTAGAAGACTCTGAATCTTGTCGTATGGCTCGGCCTTCTTTACCTCTTCAGGTGGTTTTGGACTGGGTGGTTTGGGGCTTGGTGGTCTGAGGATTTTTGGTTGAAAAGTAGTGCTGGTGGGTTGTTCTTGGGGTAAGCCGACGATCCGAGAGAAGCCGCTCGTGCCCTCTTGCAGCGCTCGTTCATGTGGAAGCAGATCATCTTTGGGGGGGCTCCTGGGTCTCTCTGGAGCAGCCTTCTTCTTGTTAAGCATGTCAAGGAAACGATCTAAGGGGGGCTTTTCAACTGGAGGCGACTGTTCCTTTGGGGGAGACTCTTCTGGAGATGGGGGTCTAAACGGAGGCCCTGATGATGTAGGATTGTATTGAGGTGGGTTATCTCGTTCCATGGACGGAGCGCGGTAAGGATCGTCAGCATAAGTCCGGGGCGGTGAGTATTTGGGATCCTGGTAGCGTGGTGGCGGTTGGTCGTAAACATCGTAGCGGTCAGTGTATGGTTGGGAAGGCCCAGCGTAGGGAGGCTCAGGGTGTGGTCTGGTTTCATATTCATAAGGACGGCGGTCGTAGTATGGATCCCGATACCTCTCAGCATAAGGATCTGCATAGGGCCTCTCTCTGTATGGGTCGTAGTCCCGTTTGTAGTATGGGTCATCGTAAGGTCTTGGTGGAGGGTATTCAGGATGCGCGGGTTTGAACTCTTTCATAGGCACAGCGATTCTGCCGTGGTTGTAGTCGATGCAGGTCCTCTGTCCAGGCTCCATGACTCTGGGCTCCACCATGGCCTTCTTGTACGCAATCATTTCATTGAGCTCCTCCAGTTCACGCTTTTTTCGAGCTAATTCATCATCCACACGATTCGGTCTGGGACTGAACTCCCGCAGCCGTTTCTCCTGCTCCCTGCGTCTGTCGTCCTCCCTCCGCCGGACTTCTTGCTTGTACTTGTCCTCCTCGCGGTTGTGAGTGCTCCGTTTGGGGCGCTCTTTGCTTCTCTCTCTGCTGCGGCTCCGGCTGCGACTCTTGCTGGAGCTGGAGCTTCTGGAGCGTTTCCTGGACCTGTCCCTACTCCTGCTCCGCGAGTGCTTTTTTGGTGGCGGCTCCTGGCTGGGCCGCTTTCGGTCTTTGCAGAGTCTGATCACTCGCCCGTACCGATCTCTTTCCAGACTCTTGGAACGTGACCTGGAGCGACGCCGGTGGCTATCTTTACGGCTCTTACTGTCCTGTGCTCTTAAGTTCTTTACTACAGCTTTGAGCTTTTCTGATTCAGCCTTTTGCCTCCTAAAAAAAACACAAAAGACAAACTATGAACAAAGTCTGAGGTGGATTATGAGGCAATCAAGCTAAGAATACACTTATGAACTTACTCTTCTTTTGATGGCATCGCCAGTTTGATGGTCATGGTTTGCTAAAATAGAAAATCAAAGTTGAAAAATTGCACGGCCATTTTAACATTGATACGTTAGCGGAGAGAGAGTTGGGCGATAAGAGTTATTACAATGTGTATAAAACAGAAAATACCTGCCAATTAGATTTCACCATGTTAATCAATAGGAGCAGGAAAAAAACAAAAAGTATATGCAAAAGCCAGCAACGTAAAACACATTAAAAAAAGGCGCAATTTCAAAACAATGCTTCTCAGTTCCCCTGAGGCCTAGAAAGTTGTGGGAGAGCTCATTTTAAAGCTCTCTGACTGAGCTCCAATGCAAAACAGTCTGTCGCTTTCGGTTCAGGATATATAAGTTGATATTTGAGTATTTTACAATTTTTACAAAAATCCAGCAAAAAAGTGACAAAAATCCAGCAAAAAAGTGACAAAAAAGTGACAAAATTCCATCAAAAAGTGACAAAAATAGTGACAAAAATCCATCAAAAAAAGACAAAAATCCATCAAAAAAGTGACAAAAAAGTGACAAAAATCCAGCAGAAAAAAGATTTAAAAAGATTAAAGATTAAAAAAAATTAAAAATCTGAAAAAAAAATGTGAAAAAAATGTGAAGAAAAAATGTAAAAAAAAAATTGAAACAAAACAATTATAATCGATTTTTTGCGATTATGCTAATTTTGTAATCGTTTACTGTTGTAATCGAAATCGTAATCGAATTCTGATTAATTGCACAGCCCTAATACGGGTATAATTTGGGAATGATAAAAAACATGAAAAAGCGGACATCATATCACCCATCTCTAGCTCCAGCTGACAAACAACTGAATCGTTCATTGAGCCTAACCTTGCTCTTGCCAGCATTGACTCCGGCCAGTTTCTTCCCAGGTAGAAACATGCTTTCGGTGAAACGTTTAATCCGGATTGCCTGATGTTCCCCTTCAAATGTTTCATGCTAGAAAGAGAACATGTGCAGTATTTACCATTTCATCTTCAGAAGCCAGACTTGAGGAAATGAATGCTGGGTTTGAACAGGACAGAAACCTTACCGGGACAATGCTGAACTCCACCTTCTCATTGAGCTCCAGTCTCTTCTTCTCGATGACCTCAGACATGTGGAAGTAAAGCTGTGGGTTTCGGCTGCATTTAATCAACCCGTATTCGTCAAAGAACTCGATGACAATGCCCTGGGTCGAACACATCAACATCACATCAGATTTCTACGGCTTCATTGATATCATGATAGATTTCTTCTTAGTTAATTATTTTTCCGAAATCGCACACTGGCACAAAATGTAATTTGCAAATAGTACAGATACTTGCGTTTAAAGAGCAAAGAGTAAAACGCAACTTACATTATGTCGCTCCTCTGTGGACTCTTCAAATGAGTCACTGAGGATCTCGACGTAGGTGGCTCGTTCCTTCTTGGTTTCTCGGTGTGTTGCTATGTTAAAGCGAACCTTGGCAAAAACACAAACATTGCAATAAACAAATAACCTTGATACAATAAACAATATATATTGTTATTAGGGCCAACATTTGGGTATGTTCAATCAGTGTTTCCCACAGATTTCAAGGAGACTTTGGTGGGAGAGAGCATCCCACTAGGGGTCCGGGATTTTTTTTAATTTAGATTTGTTTTTTTTTGGCTATTATGCTTCTGTTAAAAGAATAATTTCTGGTTAATTTACATAGGGTAGAGCTTTTTTTTAAATATAATGTTATGGATCAGTTTTCTTTCAGGGGGGGGCAGGCCCTTGATTCTTCTCTCAGCTCCGCCCCTGCAGCACTCAGACTCTGACCCTCAGCCTGAGGCTGCAGAGAGAAAACACTGAGCAACAGCTCTCACCTCGTGTAGGGAAAGAGCGAGAGAGAGCGAGGGGAGAGAACTAAAGTTTATACAGGGCTCCTGCATTTAATTTCACTGCAATCCAAAAAAATACAAAAAATCATGCAAAGGTCTGGAGCATAATAAAATAAATTAATATGCTTTGACAACAACGGAACAATTGATTATAGTTTTGTTTTTACTCTAAAATTACATTTTGGGTTTCTAAATAACAGAATATGTGCTACACAATGTGCCAATGCAGTGCTGTGTTTCTCCTCTTTGCTCAGCTCAACAATGAGCCGTGTTTAGTCCAAGTTGAATCCAAGTTGAATCCTGGTTTTGTCCTGGTTTTGTCCTGGTTTGGTCCTGGTTTTGTCCTGGTTTGGTCCTGGTTTTGTCCTGGTTTAGTGCAGGTCTTGCTCCTGCTCTTTTTTTAAAAACGATGAGAAACAGTCACACTGTTTGCGCGTAACGATCGCGCGTGCCTATTTAATTAGATAATTAGCGTCTTCTCAGTTTTAAATCTTTAGCCATATTTCAATCATTCTGCAAACGTTTCTAAAAGTTTAAACCGTGTTACGGAGCTCAGAGGCTGCAGTTTCTCTTTCTGTTCAGCTGGGTTAGCGCGTAGCATGAGGGGGAGAGAGAGGGGGAGACTGCAGGACTGAGGGAGTCACGTCGGGTCCAAAGTTTGGATCCAAGTTTCGGGTTTGGACAGGTTGGCGTGTGGGTCCGGATCCAGACCGAAGTCCGCCATTTCGTGACCTATGGTTTAGTTCATTATAGCTACAGCTGCATTAGCAGCGCAGTAAAGAGGTTTACAATGCAAATTAGCCATGTGGTCTAGCCAAAACAAAACTAAGCTAACCTTCATTTTTTGTGAAATAGTTGAATGGCTTGGTCTAGGTATGAAAACCTTCGATATTTCATGAAAGATTAAGTGTAATCAACAAACTGATAAGAGATTTGTGGCTGATTCAGACACACTCGGGTTTGTGCAGATAAAGTCATGTGGACCCCCTCCTCCCCTGACCTCAACCCTATTGAGAATCTTTGGAGCATCAACAAGCAAAACATCTATGAGGGAGGGAGGCAGTTTTCATCCAAACAGCAGCTCTTTGAGGTTATTCTGACATCCTGCAAAGAAATCCAAGCAGAAACTGTCCACAAACTCACAAGTTTAATGGATTTAAGAATTTTGAAGCTGCTATCACACAAGGGCTCCTATGGTAAAATATAACTTCACCTGTTACGATTTTTTTGATTGAAATAGCTTTTGATTTCAGTAAATATGACCTCCTAACGCTGCAAATAAATGGCCATTTTCAGTTAATTACAAGCTTTAAAATGTAAAAAACTTAAAAATGATTTTGCAACTCATCAATTCAATACTTTATTTATTTAAAAAACAATGTTATCACTGGGAGGATTTTTCAACCACATTTAAATGGAACCGCCACCTTAACGTGGTGGAGGGTTTGAGAGCCCGAATGATTCTGGAGCTCTGTTGTCGGGGCTTCGTGCCCCTGGTAGGGTCTCCCAGGGCAGACAGGTCCTAGGTGACGGGTCAGACAAAGAGCGGTTCAGAAGCTCCTTATGAGAGACCAACAGGTCCTTCTGTGGACCCACCACCTGCAGGAGGAGCCATGAGGGGCTGGTGCAGTGTGACATGGGCAGCTCCAACAACTGCCCCCACGACCCGGAAACGGACAAGTGGAAGAAGATGGATGGATGGATTTAAATGAGCCTCTAACAGTTAAAGACTTGAAAATTATACTGACTCTGTTTTCAGTTGACATCAGAGAAAAATGTCATTTACATAATAATTTGGAACGCAGTGTAAAATGAGTTTCCTAGGCCTAAGGGGAGCGGAGAAACCCCTTGGTCACCACTTTGTTCACCTATTTTACATACTGGCTGTTCAATTGGACATTATATTTGTTTTTGATTGTTTTTGTTTTGTTTGGTTTATGTTTCACTGACTGAACTGCTCTAGTTGGTAAATCTGTAATATAGGTACAACAACCTGCTGTTGGGCTACACAAAAAACATTTTATTTTGAAATAACACTTAAAGAGATTACCTTGTCTCCAAACAACATGGTGGCCCGTGTGAGTAGGTCTTTACGACGGAAGTATAGTTTCTTCTGTTCTCCCTCCACAGTCATCACCAGCAGCCCAGAGTCCGGGTCCAGTTTCACATCCTCTTTCTTTCCCTCAGTCTCCTTTTTGATTTCCTCCTCTGTTTTCACGCCATCTTTTGTCTCCTCTTTGACAGGGGCCCCCAGAGGCTCCTCTTCTTCTTTCTCCACCTTGATTTTTACCTGTAGAATGCACATCACATTTTCTTCAAATAGAATTTTCACTTTATCTCAGACTTCTTGGTAAAATAGTTGATGCTGGAGCTGCTGCAAGCTGTAGCTCTTAACAGTAAAAAAAAAAAAGTATTAAAGAGGGGGTACTATAAAATGGTAAGAGTTTCTGTATAGTAACTGCTAGGAGTTTATAAAGGTTAAAGTTTCACCTCGGGGAGCTGCAATGTTCCATTTTGCCCTGGCTCTGTCTCAGGATCCTCTGGTTCCTTCTTGATCTCCTTTGGAAGGTGTTTGCCGATGGCTTTTAGAACAGTACCATCGAAGCGGTCTTTACTGAGGTCCTCGTCGGGGTCAGTTCCACGGGTCATGAAGCCAAACGGAGTCAACTTCAAGAACGACAAGAGAAGTGTAAGCAACGGTATGAACATTTATTTCACTAGAGATTGATTGATTAAAGATGAAAATAATCAAGGGTGAAGCTGCGCAATATTAGGTGATACAATGCACATATTCAAGGAAGCTTTAACTCTCTTTAACTTGTTTTTTTGGCTTGAGTTAAAATTAGGCAGAACAACTTTAACTGTTGGAGTAATATTTGACCAGTAGTTAGAGCAAAGAAAGTCGATTTTTCATAATATAAACCCCTTACCCGCCACTTAAACCAAGTGCATTTTCTGCATTTCTCCAGTTCAGCTTTACCAAAATCTAAAAGCCTCTTGAATGGAGAATTTACAGCCTACAGTATAGGCCAGTGTAAGTTCTCATTTGAAAGCTAAGATCTACAAAACTGATCTTTTTCCTTTCATTTTTGCCGCGTTGTCGTCACTTTTTTGAAGTTCTTTTTCATTGCATTTCTGCCACTTTTTTGTGGCTTTTTATTACGTTTTCTTCACAATTTTGTCCCTTTTTCATCTAGCTATTTTGATGCGTTTTTCAAGAAGCATTTATATTTGGGTTATGCCAAAACTGGGGAAAATGCACTTGGTTCGGGTGGAGGTTCGACGTTAACAGGAGAAATAAGTCTTTCTTGTAAAGAGTGATGGGCTTTGACCAGAGTAATGTTTTGTACCTTGTCTCGAGCTGCAGCCAGCGCCGCAGACACCTCTTCCTTTTTCTTCCTCTCGGCTTCTAAGCGACTCTCCTCTTCTTCCCGCCTCTTTTTCGCCAGTGCTTCCATCTTAACCCTGCGCTGCTCCTCTTGCTCTTCACGCCGCTTCTGCTCTTGCAAGAGCTGCTCCGAAATTCGACAAGTTCTGCGCAGACGAACAGCGCGTTTCTTCGACTTTACCTGTGAATATTATTACTTTATGAGGGATTTCACAACCAGAATCAGAGAACGGGAGGCAGATAGAGTCATATTCTTCAATGAGATTATACAGAATGTCCCTGACCTGTGCCAATGTAAACTCCATCTCTTTGTTGAGGTCACTGGAGCTGAACTCTGTGTCGCTGAAGTTCTCTCTCTTATCAAAGGGGATTTCTCCATGTTCCTCGGACTTTAGAACACCCTCTATTGCGCTCAGTTTTATGAGGACACCCTAAAACACACAATTAAAACACAACGATCAAAAGGCAGCCAATGACAACATGGGCTTATTATCATATAGGGCTGCAACTAACGATTATTTTGGTAATCGATTAATCGACCGATTATTTTTACGATTAATCGATTAATCGCTTGGCTGAAAGGTGCAGGGAAATTGTATTTTTTTCAATTTTTTTATTACATAAAGCTAAAGTGGCGCCGCTTGAGGACATGTGGATGGACTAAACTTAAAGTAAACATTCGTAGGAGGCTCTTTATGCTAATTCTGCTTTGATTGGACGAGGCAAAGACAGATATTTATGAAATTTACGATGTACAAAACACTGCAGACCCGAACTTTAAAAAACAAAGTAGATTTTCATCCAAAATTCATAATTGTCATGTCTTTTTTGCTCAATTTTAGTCCGTGTTCACTGGAAAACGATTAATCGATTACTGGAATAGTTGACAACTATTTTAGTAATCGATTAGTTGTCGATTAATCGATTAGTTGTTTCAGCCCTATTATCATACAATCCAACATCTGTACAGCCACATCATGAACCCCTGGATGAGGAGAGTGTCAATACCATCTCTCTCTTCTCCCCGGTGTAATTGAAGGTGAATGGGATTTTGGGCTTGATGTTAGCAGCTCTTTTCTTCTTCGTCATTTTGTCGATGAGCAGGTTGATCAGCACTTGGTCGTTTTTCAGCAGGGTCACTCCTGTGTCTCGGTGGTCAAACGTTACATTCGTCCTCGCTGGACCAATGTTTGCATGAATCTGGCCAGGATATCCAGGCAGAGTAGCCTGCAAAACAGAGCACACAAGTAAATATAATATCAACCAATCTTTGTGAAATAAGATCTCTATAAGGCCAAATTCAATCATTTCTGTTTCTGTCTGTGAACTATAGAAGGCTACATATTCTAATCTGACTTTTTGTTCTTTTAGTCATGTTATGTTGTTTTTCCCTCATGAAATGGACTTAAGTGTGCTAATGGTGTTTATTTCCATGGAAACGTGAACAAGAAATGCAAACACTGTCCTATTTATTGCAAAGCACTGTTGCTTTCGGCCCTTGTGGCGCGCAGCCGCTGGTACAGTATTTCTGTTGGCGGGGCACCAGTTGAGAGGAGACTGAAGGCAGCCTGCCAGGCTTCCTCCAGGTGTTACGATTTCCCCTATCTCCAAAAACATGGTGGACAGGTTGGCCCACAATGGTGGCGCGGCTCAGTCGGAGCGGCTGACTCAGCAGCTAATGGAGTTGTTATACGGCTTTTTTCTCCGCTTTTTATATTGTTTAAGCTAATGTTAGTCTATGGCAAATATTTGCTAGCCCCCGCTAACATGACAGACTGTGTGCCAAACTACTCCTGGTATTATTACTCTTACAATATAGTTCCCCCTTTTATCTGCTTAGAAAATCCACATTGTTTAATTTTGTGTAATTATACTTTGTAGTGGAACACTTCACGTAACCATATTTAAATAGGGAAAACGTGGAAGAGCTTGGTAGCTTCTATCTTGACCTGTTTTGGAGCTATAGAGGAGAGAGGGAGAGGCTAAATGCTAACGCCGTCTGCGCTGTGTTTACGTGACTGAAGATCAGACAGGTCCTAAAGAACTCGTCACAGCTCAGGTAAGAACATATCTCAGTATGTAAAAACACTGGCCTGTTCCTTTAAACACCCCATACATGAACACCAGGAACTCACGGTCCACCACAAAATCTTAGTGAATATTAGTGCTGTCCAACAATTGAAACATTTAATCGTGATTCATCTCATGAATGTCATAGTTAACTAGCGATTAATCGCACATTAATCACACATTTGTATCTATTCCAGATGTCGCTAGAATCATGATTTTAATACTCCTATCGGGTTCCTCAACTATACAGAAAACTTGAGGGGGTGCAGGTCAGTTTATAGAGTGCTCTTATTTCATTTTATTTTTCCTTACATTGTTGTCTTGCAATAAAGTGCATTCTTATCCATACGTGTGATGAACATAATGCAGCAGCACGAAGAAAGGCTAAAATAATGAAGCGACAGCTTCTTAGTAACCTGAGAGCAGCAGGTTGATAGCCTGCTCCCCTAGCAGTGTTTCCCCAGCCCTACCATTATTTTCGGCACTTCGGAAATACGTAAATCCAAGCCAAATTAAAGGCAGCAGTTGTGGTTTTAGGTGAAAACATTAGCATTTTTTATTCACTTAAGAGAGCTCTGCTGGGGTTTTGTTTTATTAAATTAAAGCCTATGTATCATATAGAAATTCAAATTATAAATTGTTGGAATAAATAACACTTCTAAAAACACTTATTTTCCCTGGCAGCGTGCACGGACCACGTGCGTGTGGACAGAGAGGGTAAAGGATTAATGCATAATGTAACATTTCAGGTTCTGTACACCAGAAGATACTGTCTTCTATTTGAATTATATTAAAAAAGGATACAAATATTATTACATTTAGATACAGATTTTAAAGTTTTACTGACTTAAAAAAATATAGCCTAAACTGCAGAATATGCCACCTTATACCATACAAAATAAAACGGCATCAGTTTTTTCTTTTGGCTACACTAGGCTACTAAAAGCTTCCAAATGGTTTGGCATATTGAATAGTTGCAAGTCTCTTTGGACAGGTTCGGTTTAGTAAACTTGCCAACGTTAACACCTCTGATAAGCAGAAACCACGTCAGAACTGCTCAAGACCACATGGTCCACATGAAGAGGTCAGCCCTCTCCTCGCTGACCGCAATCACAGTACGAGGAGCGCGCACGGAGCCACAGGCACCTGCTCGGTCCATTCAGCTGTACAGTAATGATTGCTATCCCTTAGCTTTGTAGGTTAGCTTGTAGATGCTCTCACGTTTCACGCAGCTACAATCGCAAAACTTAGATTAGTTTGGTGTTCTGTCTCATAAGGTCTCATCCCCTCAGTGGTCTGTCTGTTAGAGCAGGGTTAGCGAGTAGACAGACAGCGCTGCCCAGGTGAAGTGAGCGAGCGCGGGCAGCGGGGCTCACTCAGCCTGGAGCTGGAGGCTCCTATGGCTGCAGCCACGGGGAAATGGCATATTTGGCATAACAGCACCAGTGAACTTTTATAAGCCTCAGCTAGAGAGTAGTTTATTTACACCTTACACGCCGTTAAAATTGATTTGTGTTAATAACGCAATATTTTGGACAGCACTAGAAAATATATGATTTTTGGAAAGGATCCAAAGAATGAGGACAGGAAGTACTGGTGCCCGTAACGTAAGGTTAGCAAAACTAACGTAGCAACACACAATAGCTCTGCCATCTTTGTTTGTTCGTCTCATCTGTAAAGCGTCTTTGTGTCCCCAAAAAGCGCTATCTAAGACTTATGTATGTTATTAACATCGAGCCACTTTTGACATGGAGTGCGGTGTTGCGTTCACTGACCGAGGGCTCAATGATGGGCTGGCTCACGACGCCTTCATACAGCTCTGGGTCCAGGTCGAAGTTGGACAGAGGGACGTCTGCCCTGAGCTGCAGCGGCTTGTCGCTCAAATCTGGAAACTCGTTTATCGTCTCTTCTTCTGACTCTTCTTCTGACTCTTCCTCCTCCTCCTCCTCCTCCTCCTCCTCTTCCTGTTTTTCAGAGCTCATTGAACGCAGAGTGAAGAGGAGAGGCTCTTTGACTCGCTGGATCCGGATGGCGCGCTTGCCCGCTATGAGCTGCAGAAAGAATATTACAAATAAACAAGTAAATTGAGGCACCAAGAACTACGCAGCAAATGTAAAGTCAAGTAATAAATCAACAAACTGCATAAGAGACACAAACCATTTCAAAATAAAAAGCAAAGGCTTCAATAATTTGGTGTTTCACAAACCTTTGTAAAAGGTACCTTTGTATTTCTGGCGGTACCTGGGCCAGTTTAGATACTCAGGGTCACATGTAATCATTGTGTGGTATCTCCATGCGGTCCTATGTATGAAACCAGCTAACCCTATTGTTTAGAGCTCTACAAACATGTTCTGAAATGCAAGTGATCCTTGTTGAGTAACTCATATTTCAGTCTCCTGCCAGATGTCAACGTGCAATTCAAACAGGTGTTGTGTAACATCTTAGTTTTAGTTATAGTCACTCTAGACATGTCTAGTATTAGGGTAACAAACCTCAATGACTGTGAACTCCACTTCTTCATTTATGTCTTCTTCTGTGAATTCCACATCACTGAAGTTTTCTTTTATGTCAAATGGAAGCTCTCCGTGAGCCTCGGATTTTATCACTCCTTCAGTTGCACTTTTGAAACTTAAGACGACACCCTGGAGAAAAAACAAAATACAATACTTCTTTAAGTTTCACCACCAGCAATACATTGGAGTTACAAAGAGTTCTCATCCCTACATTCTGTAGATCAGGGGTGTCCAAGGGCCACATACTACCAGAAATTATACAAACAACTGGGCTGCATTTATAACCTCTATTGTATTAAAGTTAGCAAAATCAATAGAATGTGCTATGTTTCCCACAGATTTCAAGGGGACTGTGGTGAGAGAGAGCACCCCTGGACCACCCCCCATCCCCCCATATTTAGATGAGTTTTCCTGTATTCTGGTGCATTTCACGCAATAAATAAGAACTATTTTTGGCTATTATGCTGCTGTGAAAAGAATAATTTCTGGTGCCTTTCAGGGGGCGCAGGCCCTTGATTCTTGTCTCAGCTCCGCCCCTGCAGCACTCAGATACAAACTCTGAACCTCAGCCTGATGCTGCAGAGAGAAAACACTGACCAACAGCTCTCACCTCGTGTAGGGAAAGAGCGAGAGAGCGAGGGGAGAGAACTAAAGTTTAGAACAGGGGTCCTGGATTTAATTTCACTGCAATCCAAAAAAGTAAACAATAATAATTATCATGCAAAGGTCTGGAACAAGATTTACAGTAATAATAATGAATGTGCTTTGACAATGCAACAATTCATCAGAATATGTTAGTCCAGGTCCTGCTCGCTGCTCTTTTGTTTTAAACTATCGAGAAGCAACGATCGCGCGTGCATATTTAACTGGATAATTAGCTAACTAGTTTTAAATCTTGAGCGAGCCGTATTTCATTCTGCAGCCGTTTCTAAAAGTTTACAACGTGTAAAGGAGCTCAGAGGCTGCAGTTTCTCTTTCTGTTCAGCTGGGTTCGAGTACCGTGAGGGGGAGAGAGAGGGAGCGAGGGGGAGACGGGGTAGATGCAGCTGCAGTCCTGAGGAAGTCACGTCGGGTCCAAAGTTTGGATCCAAGTTTTGGGTTCGGACAGGTTGGCGTGTGGGTCCGGATCCAGACCCGAGGCCCGCTATTTCATGACCTCTGGTTTAGTTCATTATAGCTACAGCTGCATTAGTGGCGCAGTAAAGAGGTTTACTATGCATATTAACCATGTGGTCTTTTTGTTTATAAGCCAAAAACAGAACTCCGCGAAGCTGCCTTCATTTTTTGTTATAATAATTTTTATAGAGTGAGACATTGTTCACTGCTCCTTATCTGTCCTGTTAAACCTGCGCCTCTGCTGCAGATGTTGTTGGGTGAGACAGAGAAAGAGACGGGAGATCGGGACTGTGGCTGATAAAAATAGACTATGGCGGGCCACAAACTACTGCAGTAGTGGGAAACCCTGATGATTTTAGTTAGAAAACAGCCTTCATCACAGCTTTCTATTAATTGATTTTCATGTATTTCATATATATTCAATTAAAACAAACAAAAAAATGTTTCATTATTTTTAGAATTTGCAGGGGCCGTAGTTTGGACACCCTTGCTGTAGATGAATACTTTAAATGTCATTCAATACAGTTTTAATTGTCTTTCCTTACATTGTGAGAGCTAAGAGTTGAGTGCCCCTCACCCCTCCATCGACCCGTCTCATCCGCAAAGCTCCCTGTGGGGTGTATATTTTCTTAAACCTTGATCTGATCACTGTAGATCATTTGAAATATAATTGTATTGCTTAATAAAATCTAGCTGATTTATGTCACCTACAACACCCGCCTCCCCCGCTGGCTGAACGGCAGGTTGAAATTCAACCGATGTAACACTGAGATCAGACCCAGAAGTACATATATATATTATAACTGACCGGAGTTTACGGGTGGTTAAGCCCAGGCTAGTTTTAGCTGCCCCGTGTGTGGAAAGCAAAGCGGAAACTTCTCACTTAACAAGCACATGTACATGCACAGTAAATGTAAAATTGAACAACACAAACCTCCTCTCCCTTCCTAAAACTAATCTGCGGAAAATGGGAGAGAAACTGTGATCACAACCTCCCGTCACAACCATAAACCCTTGAGTCTTATAAGAATGTGCACCAGATTGCAATTTTTCCTCACAAAAATTGTGAAGTATATTTTTGGGGTAGGGGGGAAAAAATGTAATCAATTGTCGATATTTCTGTGAAAAAACATGGAGTTTACTTTTACCCCATCGCCAAGCAACACTTTAAAGCTAAACCAGAACTTGCCTTTTCTCTGGTCTCTCCCGTGTGGCTGAAGGTGTCCGGGATCATGGGCCGGATGTTGGTGGCTCTGCGTTTGTTGGTGACGATGTCTGTGAGGAGGTTCATGAGGATGCGGTCGTCCTTCAGCAGGGTGACGTTGGTGTCGTTCTTCTCGTAAATGACATTGGTCAGAAGCTGGCAGATGGTCACGTTGACTTGCCCTGGGTACTGCCGCTGCCCCGGCTCTGGCTCTTTGATGGGCTGGCTCACCACCGCCTCCAGGATCTCTGGGTCAACGTTCTCTGTCCCACCCGGGGCCACTTTGATGTCAGTTGCTATTTGCTTGTTCTGCAACAATAAAGGTTTGGTAAAAAAAACAAATACATTTAACTAGTGGCTTTTCTACGGTTGTGGGTATTCCAACAATTGCGACTTTGATATTAGCAAAAACTACCATAAGGGGCTCAAAGACCATGACAATATGTACAAAACAATAAGTCAAACTGAACAAGGGCAGCACATTTTACAATAATCAAATTAACATTACTCTTGCAAGGGTTACAATACAATAAACAACCTTTGTAAACAACATAAACATCTTCTTGGGGGCTTCTGTACAAATCCTGCTAACCCTGCAGTGTTGAATGTTCGCTTCATAACCTGGATATTTTTATATAGTAAGTCGCTGTGACCCAACCTATGGCCGGGCCTCCACTAGTCTCAGCGAGTTATTGTCCACCCTAGTCCCTGGCGATCTAGACCCGCATCCAAACTTTTTTTGGGGTTTTGTCACTCATAGTTAGTGGTTGTGCAAAGCCATTCATGGTCAAACAATAAAGTAATAATAAGAACAAAAAAGGGCATAAAACTAGCGCTTTGAAAGATTCCCAATGCTTAGATAAACTCAATGAAATAACCTCTGAGGCAAGTGCTGTTGTGATATTGGGCAATACAAAAACAATTTGATTGAAATGGATGAAAAAGGGAGGAGACTTACATTTTCATTAACAGCTGTGAAGTGGACTCGAACTCCTGTGATCATGGCTTTAGGATTACCAAAAAAGGAAGTAAAGGTGAAGGTGAACTTCTCCTTGTCATCTCTGTCAATGTGCCCAAAGGATGGCTTAAATTTAAAAAGCACAGACACACATGCAAAAACAATTAGAAAACAGTCTTAAAATGTTCTTATTGAGAGCAATGCCATGTTCTAAAACCATGATTCTTACCCCAATGAAGGAAATTGTTCCAATGGACCGGCCTGGTAGAGCTCTGAAAACAAAACAGTTAAAACTGTCAAACTGTCCTACATCATATTTAGGTCATATGTAGGTTTCCTCCTACCACTAAAAACATGTACAATAGGCCAGGATGAATGATGTGAGTGAGTGTATGGTGGTGTCAGAGGGTCCGTTGGCGCAGATGTGTGGAGTCGCGACAGCGCTTCTGTCAGTCTCCCCCAGGGGAAACTGAAGCTACAAACGTAGTTTACACCACCAAGTATGGAGTGAACGTACTCATGTAAAGCGCTTTGTGACTATGTCTGTGATAAAAATCTACTTTTACTTCTACTGTTTAACACATGCTGTTGAAAACAACAGAGACACTATTTATTTTACTTTATAACGACTACTCTTATGCAGTGTACTTTAGAAGTCGGAGAAGTAAGTAGTAATGAGGACTCACTTATCAACAGGACGCTTTCCCAGCAGGCCCACAAGTTTGGAGGCCTTCGTTGGTTTGGGCTTCTTGGCTTTCGGGGTTTTGGGTTTGCGAGTTTTGGTTGGTGGTTCAGTTCCAGGGGGAGGAGGGACAGTGGTAGGTTGTCCAGCTTTTATTTCAGAGACAGAAGAACCAGGGGGAGCAGAGATCAAGGCCTGGAGCTACAGCAGGAAAGAAGTGGTTCAATGAGAAATGTCAAGCCAACATCAAATGAAACACAAGAAATGTATTAGACTGACCCACGCTGGCTTTTCTGCTGCCGTGTCAGAGCTCTGTGTGGACACACATTATCAAACACATTGTTTCATGAAATATCATAACATGCAATACAAAAAAACAACATAAAAATGGGAATATTTTGTAACATATTAACAAGGGCCTCACCGCGCCTGTCCAGCCACCAGGGGTGTAGCCCGGATAGCCAAAAGGTGGGGGACAGTCTGGAGGAGGGATGCCTGGAGGAGGGATGCCTGGTGGCGGGAGACCAGGAGGAGGGATGCCCGGAGGGAGTACCCCTGGAAGAGGTACCCCTGAAGGAGGCACCACTGGAGGCACCACAGGAGGAGGCACCACCGGAGGAGGTACTACTGGTGGAGGTAGGCCAGGAGGGGGGCCCATTGGCGGAGGCTCTGGGCCCCATGGGGCTGGAAGTCCATCCCAGGGTGGTGGAGGTCCTGGTGGACCTGTAGGACCAGGTGGACCCCAGCCCTCTTGCCCCCTGCACTCATCGGGCCAATGTCGCCAATCTGTATCTGCCCTCCAGGTATCAGGACTCCAATGGCGTGGGGGGCAGTCACTAGGGTGAGGACCCCACCCTGGGGGCCCCCTGGGGGCCCAGTCAGGTGGAGGCCCACGTGGTCCCCAGAAATCAGGTGATGGTCCACCTGGCCCCCAGAAATCATTTGACGGCGGTCCACAGGGTCCCCAGCCTCCGGGAGGAGGGCACCAATCCCCACCAGGACCCCAGTCTGGAGGAGGGGGGCCCCAGTCCGGGTGTGGACCCCTAGGCCCCATGTAAGGCCGCCCTCGACCTGGATCCATCACTGGGTTGTGCTGCTTGAGTGTGAGATTTAAGCTGTTGAGAAAAAAACACACCAAAAAATGACTCTGTTATTGTTTTTGTATGAAAATCAGTTTAAATGATTTAGATTGAAGTCAAATGCATTGACACATACAAAAGGGAGCACCACAACAATGCACACAAGTAATAATAACAAGGCATTCATCAACTCACCGAACAAAATAAAAGATAAACAATCGGATAAACACACAGGCCCACCTTAATGTACCCATAGGCCCCGGGGCTTAAATCAATGTTAATACCATTGATAGTTTCTTTCTTGACACAGTTCTTTATTGTTTTGCTTATAATACATTAAAAAATAGGCTACAAATTATAATATGTGCTTCTTTTTTGAATTATCCGGATTTAATGCCATTTCAGTGGCGCAGACACAGGATAATCTCAGCCCTTCAGCCTCGTAGTTTTTGAATAGTACGACCGAGCTGCAAAAGCTCGTTTCAGCTCGTGCGCTTTGTTTTGGTTCTTACTAACGTAGCAGCTGCACGTGTAGGCTAAGTGTATACAGAGGACAGAGTCAGACGGCTCTTTACAACGTGTAGCGGTGCGGTCCTGGTGCGAGTGGTGCGTGTATCTGCAGGGTTACAGTATAAAGAGGCATCAATAATAAGACTGAGGCGTCGTTAATGAAGGAGTCACAGTTCTGACGGATTACTCATCAGAGCCGGTTCTTCTTGTAGACAGACTCGTTGCTGCTCCAGTGGGACAAAAGAGCCACAACAAGGAGGCTGAAGAGCCGCATGTGGAAGTACAAAAACAAACAGAGCGGGCTGTCCTGTAGGGCTGTCCTGTAGGGCTGTCCTGTAGGGCTGTGTGCGCGCTGTAGGGCTGTCCTCCTGTAGGACTGTCCTGTAGGGCTGTCCTGTAGGGCTGTCCTCCTGTAGGGCTGTCCTGTAGGGCTGTCCTGTAGGGCTGTCCTCCTGTAGGGCTGTCCTGTAGGGCTGTCCTGTAGGGCTGTCCTGTAGGGCTGTCCTGTAGGGCTGTCCTGTAGGGCTGTCCTCCTGTAGGGCTGTCCTGTAGGGCTGTCCTGTAGGGCTGTGCTGTAGGGCTGTCCTGTAGGGCTGTGTGTGCGCTGTAGGTCTGTCCTGTAGGGCTGTCCTGTAGGGCTGTCCTGTAGGTCTGTCCTGTAGGGCTGTCCTGTAGGGCTGTCCTGTAGGGCTGTGCTGTAGGGCTGTGCTGTAGGGCTGTCCTGTAGGGCTGTCCTGTAGGGCTGTGCTGTAGGGCTGTCCTGTAGGGCTGTCCTGTAGGGCTGTCCTGTAGGGCTGTCCTGTAGGGCTGTCCTGTAGGGCTGTGCTGTAGGGCTGTCCTGTAGAGCTGTGTGTGTCCTGTAGGGCTGTGCTGTAGGGCTGTGGATGGTGCCTCCCACAGCGTCGGTGGCGAGTCTGGAATAGCTACGCAATCAGCACCGAGTAGACTCTAACGCGCTGACAGAGGCAAAGAAGTGATTCTTCTGAAGGACAAGGCTGCAAGATCATGCAAATATATCCTTCACAATCTCACTTGTTTCCTTCACTGTAAAAACGGGAGAGTTGGCCAGTATGCACTTATATGTGACGCAAGCAGCGCTCTGAGCTGCAGACCCGGTGTGGACGAGGTCATTCTAAAGCCCATTTGCAACATTTTCTTTCACACAATCGACGGACAGAACTCAACCATGTAGTGTTTGAGTTTCAGTGAGTTTCAGGTATGGTTCAAACTAGCACCACTGTCCAGACACACAGAAGCACACTAAGCTAACCCAGGCTAACGCAATGGATTCCTAACGCTCCCGAACAATAATGACCACACATTCCATGTTGATAATGGTGCATTACCTGATTCTGCTCTCGTGTCCAGAACCACAATAAATGTACTTCAGGAAGTAATACCTACTTGACTCTGGAGGAAAACAGCCAAAACGAATCACTCAACGAGCGGCCGCCATTTTGGTTTCTTCTTTTAGTGTGATGTAAACACAGCAGGAAGCAGCTACAGAGCGCCACCTACTGGCTACTCGGTCAACTATGGTCCAACCATAACATTAATGTAATTTTACAGGGTCTAACGAGGACCTTATGGGACTTCTAGTGACAGACTGCTCCAATAATGTTTAGCTGCAGACCCGGAGCCCAGACAGATCTACCGTGAAGCGAATCCACCGTGATAGTGCGCCCTCTGCTGGTAAAGACGGACATACGACGGTATTAAAGAGGGGGTATTATGCTTTTTTCAGCCACATAGCACCAGTCTATAGGACACTACAATGATGACGAAACCTTCTGTTGGTCTGTCAATGCAGTAAATTAGAATAACTGCCTTGTATAAAATTGCTCTCTCAAAATGGCGTTAGCAAATGACTTGAAATAGGCCCCTGTCTCTTTAAGAACCTCTGACCCTTTCTGACACGCCCCCTCCACACGCTGTCTGTGGCATCACAACAACACTCCGCTCGTTGTCTCAAGTATTGAAACTACGATCGGTGCATTTTAATTTTTATTGTTGGAAAGGACCTACTGTTTATCACTTTGTGAACAATGGCCACACAGGATATTATTTGGAAACAAACCTTCCACACCGGACGCTTGGAAGGGGCTCTTGCCTGAAAAATAACTGCTGTTTGGAGGCTATCTCTTTGCATCTGCCATGCCCTATGGATCTCTAAATATACCCCCATGGACGACACCAGGATCTGCAGGAGCCCATACGATTCAAAGACGGACATTATCTGTGCAAGTGGACAATGGTTTTTCGAGGTTACCCGTTAGCTTGTTATAATCGACTACAGCTCATTGTTGATGAAAAGTCTGTAATAAACCACAAATGTGTAAAGCCAGGCTCATTGTGTGATCATCGTAAAGGCTGCTTCGAGTAGTTGCTGCTTTATTGACGTTATTTGTGCATAATATGCTGCCTGTTTTCAATGAATGTTGTGAAGGTGAAGGTTGTTAGCTTGTCGCGGCTAATAGTGCCTTAGCTCCGAGAGAAACCACTCGGCTACGACTCACTGTAGATGAAATGTGAGCAATAAACTACACAATCAACAAGCCAGGCTCCGTGTGTGATCATCATAAAGGCTGCTTCAAGCAGTTGCCTGTTTTAGTGACGTTTTCAATGCATAATATGCTGCTTGTATTCAGTGAATTTTCCCGTTAGCTTGTCGCGGCTAGCTTGTTAGCTCCGGGAGAAAACCACTCGGCTATGACCCATTGTAGATGAAATGTGAGCAATAAACTTCCAAATCAACAAGCCTGGCTCCGTGTGTGATCATTGTTAAACGGTTCTTTATGTGTGTGGTGGTTTTATTGACTTTATTTGTGCATATTTCTCGTTTTCACGTGATGACTCGAGGTTTAGCTTAGCGTTAGCTTTCTCCGGAGGCTCTGTGCATCATCAAGGCCCAGCGCAGAACCAGACACTGAAATAAGTGTTCTTGTCACCGGTTTTAATCCTGGGTGTTTCGGTAACAGAAACACTGATGTGTGTCTTTGTAAAAGTCTGCTGTGGCTCCGGTTCACAACACATGAAGCTAATCATCCATGATGACTCTGTTTACATCTTAGGGCTAGACACTGCGGGGAGGGGGTTCTGCTGAGGAGCAGTGGTTGGTTACTCGGCTGGTGACGAAAGGTCGGAGGCGTATCCTGGAGGTCGAGGGCGTTTCCTGAAGGAATCAGGCGTTTTATCCCTAAAATGGCTGCCATCAGAGTTTCTACAGATTACTCGAAAATACGTGAATGTGCCAAGGCAACACTTCAGGCATGGTTTTAATGAGGGAATGACTTAATAACATGATGTAAAGCTTGAAAAAGTCGATTTTGCATAATAGGCCCCCTTTAAACTCATGTTTTACAGTTGTATTGTTGGGATTATTTTGTGTAATTTAGAATGTGTTGACATGTACCTTAGTTAAGGCTACACATACTATTATTTGGGTTATTTTATGAAATTAAAACTGTATGTTTTACTCCTTTCATTGTATTTTGTAGGACAGAGCCTTCATTTGTTCATTTGTTCAACAAGGGACAGAGACAATATTTTGGAACAAAATCACATTTTTATTGCGGTAACGGCCATTGCTGTAATCAGTAAAGAAAGGAAAGAAATCATAGGGTCAAAGCGCCTTTGCTCTGCCTAATCCCCTCAGACCTTGGAAGCTCAGCAGGGAAGGGCCTGGTCGGTACTTGGATGGGAGACCGTTTAGTCACACCAGAAAGCCTAGCGAATGTAGTGAGTGAGTGAGTGGTTGGTGGTGGTCGGAGGGGCCGATGGCGCAGACTGGTTGCCTCGCTTCCGTCAGTCTACCCCAGGGCAGCTGTGGCTACGATAGTAGCTTACCACCACCGGGTATGGAGTGAATGAATAGTGCAATGTAAAGCGTCTTTGAGTGTCCAGAAAAGCGCTATATAAAACCAATGCATTATTATTATTATTATAATAATGTTAGCTTGCAGATGCAAAAAAACAAAAAAACAAAAACACATTTGTACCGTAATTTGTACCGTCAGAGTCTTCCCTGTTTCCTAAATTCAGCAGCATCTTTCTGTCAACTTCACTAAAACAAAAGATCAACCCTGATGTCAATAATGTGTAATTCTGGGCTAATAATGATAATAATAAATTAATAATAATAATACGATCAAAACTAGTCTGGAACGACATATACATACAACAATGTGCCATTAATTATTATTGCCTTTATTTATCCAGGATAAAACTCGTTGAGATAAAAAATCTCAAGAGTGTCCAGGCCAAGATTCTTTAAAATGTCTTTAATATTAATATGCAATAATTTGCCACAGAAAGTAAAAGGTACCTGTAATACATAATTATGAATAAATTATATATTTACTTTACAGCCTGCAATTGCATTTTTTAAGTGGCATGTAATTTGGATTATTTATTGTTTTTACTCATTTACAACTAGCATAAGCTATCTTAAGCAGAACATTATTGTGTCATGTTATCTTTATCAAACAACATTAATGTGTCATGTTATCTTTATCAAACAACAGAAGCATCTACGATTTCAAAATTGGTTCATAAGAAATCAAAAAATGAAATAACTCGGTTAAAGTCTCAGGTTCGTTGAGTTGATCAAATCAATCTTCCCAAGACCTAATACCGTCGTATTTCCGTCTTTACCCGGAGAGGGCGCACTATCACGGTGGATTCACTTCACGGTGTTTCTGTCTCGGCTCCGGGTCTGCAGCTTCCCCCTACTCACACTGCCCCGGTGCTCGTGCTGAACTGAACCGCATGGGGAGGCTCCGCCTTTATTATTATGACACTGCGCGTGACCCTGCGCTGAACAAAGTAGTGGCCACAAAATGACATTGGCAAAACATCCCACTCTTAACCTGGCTAACGCCATGCTTCTGTGTGCGCACGAATCATTTGGAACTGCACAACAGCCTGGGGACCATGGCCGAAATGTTCGCATGGATTTGGGAACCAATCACAGAACGACAAGGGACGGCAAGATGATGACGCGCTATTCGATATACGGAAACTTGTAGTTTATTTACGGATCAAACATGACAGCAGCAGACGCAACGCTATTTTTCGATCAAGTTTTAGGCCGTGTTCTAAATAGTTTAGCGCGAAAGTTTACAGCGGGTACGTCATACGTCATCGGATACGATGATACGATTGGCTGTGCTACGTGCAAACGCATGACATTCGTAGCGTCCCGTAAACCACACCTCTCCTACGAGGAAATGAATTGGTGTCCCCAGACTAAATATCACTTGTGATTTTAGTCTGACGTTAGCCAGGCTATCCCACTCTGACAATACGTTTGGAATGAACACGGCTTCTCCTTTTTAAATAGGGCCTACAGTCTGATCCTAGAGGCCACCGTTATGGAAAACAAATGTAAGCTACCATGTGAAACATCCATACTCCATATATCCATACTCAAAGGGCAAATATGCACTTGCATCAACGCTTTCTCCACATAGAAAGACACATAATGCACTTTTGAATATTACAGGTCAAAGGTAAAGTAGCTTTTCACACAGTTGTGCAATCTTTTTTCTCAGAAGAAAAACCGTCACTACCACACATCAGGGATAAACCAGGAAACCAAGGAAATGTATAGAATCAGAAGCCATTGTGGTTCCCTCTTGTGTCCAGAAGGTGGCGATGATGCACTTTGTGTGATGAAGTCAGGTATTATATAAAACCTGTGATTCTTGAAGGTTTTAGTGTTTATTCTAAATAATTCCAATCCGCCTATATTGTCACCAGAGTGCTAATCTAGAGTGCTAATCTTTTCCAGCATATTCCTAACCATCAGTCTGTTTTTCAATTCATGACATACATTAGCACAGAGGGTTATTCACTGATCTCTGTCCTCTCTGCTGTTGGTCTTCTGGCTTGAAGTTTTGTCTTGAGAAACATTAGTTTCTTTTGGCCATCGTTTCCATATTGAAACCATCTATGCAGGTTGTGAAAACATCCCAGAGGTGCATTTATTTTAATAATAAGGACCGCTTATTGGTCCCCTCGCCATTTAATGCTGGAGCCAGCACTGAAACACCAATGGAAAAAGTACTGTAATATATAGAGCAATGTCTGCTTAGAACATTTTGTCAATGACATCAATGTAAACACCAGTTTAAAGTCATTTGAAATGTGGAACCATCCAAGGTGCTATTTTGTTGGGTGCCCTGTGCTCCTAGGCGAGGATCACATGGAAAACATGTTGTTGGTGACAGGTCAGATAAATATCAGAAGCTCCTCATGATGAGAAACCAGCAAGGCCAGTTGGTCGGCCAGATTGTGCTGAAAAATAACTGATCATGGAAATACAAAAACACACCTTCCTGCCTCTGACAAGTTAGCCACACTTGCTATAAACCCTTTTGAATGTTGTGATGTCCCATGTGTGTCGCTTATGTGCAGGTCAAGGTTCAGCATGGCGTGTTTACATACACGTGTGTCGTCTATGTGCAGGTCAAGGTTCAGCATGGCGTGTTTACATACACGTGTGTCGTCTATGTGCAGGTGGAGGTTCAGCATGGCGTGTTTACATGCATGTGTCTCATGTGAGCTCATTACAGGAACATAAATGTCAAATTCTAAAAGACTTAATCACAATGGTTAACAGTGGACTCAGCTCCAGGATTAAAGTAAAACAAAGATCTCTTTTAGAGGGTCAGAGTTAGCGCTACATTTTGGATTAAAAAAAACAAACAATACTTGACTTAAAACGTCTTCCTCACATAAGCAACGTTTATGAAGAAAAAAAAACCTTACATATGCACACTTATTTCAAACTGAAATGTTCCTAAATGGAAGCCAACTAGAAGGGCAGGTAAGCATATCTCAGGTACAGATGGCCCAAACATCTTTTCAGAGCAGAGCTTGAATATCTCTTCTTGATAAACTTTCTTGCTTGAAAGATCGGAGGGAATGCATGCTGCATATAGCAACATGATACTAACTTCTTCTGGTAAGAACTGTTTCCTGTCCTTGTTTTATCAGTCAGCTGTGTCTCTCAAAAACACTTCTCCACATCCTGCGTCCCAGCCAATGGCCGCTGGTTGCGCTGCTTTACGACTACGACGCAAGAGGCCAACATTGCTGCAGTGCCTCCAGATAAGGGCGGCAGAACAAGCTCGCCTTCCATAAGCTACCATTGCACTTTAGACACGTTAAAAACAACTTTAAATCCCGTTGCCTATTTTTCCTAAAGCTTCTACAGTAGATATTCCTTCTGTGACATCACTGGGTCAGGCACAATTACAGGGACCAGGCGGGCTTTCGTAAGGAACATTTTAGAAATCTTGTATACTAATGAAGGCCGGACTTTGATTGACAGGCCGTTAGCATTAGAGCTAATGGCGCGGACGTGGCTGGAACTGAACTACACGTCACGCAAGGGCCGAGTCTACAGTGAAGATCCCGCCCTTATGCCCTTTCTAGGAATTATGTGTCGGAGCTGGGTAAGAGGAGGCTCAATCCGCCATGATTTCCCCCTCGAACTTACTTATTATGGCAAACGGGGAGGAGTGAGGAGGAGACAGAGTCTATGGCTGAATCCGAAACCCTTCAGTTGGTAAGAGGTCTAACGCCAAACCGGATGTGCGTCAGCGTCTGCCATGATAAGACGCCTGTCAGTTAGGAAGGAGTTAGGGAAAGGAGCCTCAATGCTAACTATCATAGCCACTTTAGCATAGGGACCTCTGATGCTAACTCACCGGCGATTAGGAGCCATATGTGCCATCCCATAAGCCACTGCGCTGCCAATCCCCCAATCCCACCCTCGAGCGATTCTTCATGAGCATGAGCCAAACTTACAAGGGACCACATATAGTCAAATACTATGGGTGATGCTTTATAAAACAGCTGTGGAGAAAAAATAACACTAAAGGGAAACGTGATGGAACATTTTTCCCTCCTTAATGTCTTGGACACTATGTTGGCCTGCAGTCCGCCAATAACCTTAAAGAAGAAGAAGTAAAGAAACAGCTGTTGGTGATTTCACGTACCCTGTGTTTTCCGCCCTGGGTAAGGACGGTCGAATTGGGCAATTGCTGCTGAAGCTCAAGTTCTGCTGAGAGAACAGTTGACTCCATGAAAGGTAAGGATCAGGAGCTAAGATCAGGACATAGAAGCTACTTTTTCGAGCTTTTAGATGCAGCCTATTAATATTTTGTCTATGGTCTTTGGCAGCTGTGTCTGGTAGAGGAAAGGAACACTGAACGATGCGGACCATCGGGGGGGCTATGGACCGTGGTGCCATGGATGTTATCAACAACTATTAGGCTAGTTTTATAGCATTTCTGTGACAATGACCCGGAAAAGTGTGAAAGTTATGAAATGTGCTTATAAACTCGTCCCTGTAAAGAATTGGGATATTACACATTTGTTACGAAAAGTTAGTAATGAGTTTGGACCACAGCTAACATATTCATTTGGTGGCTTCCTCTTTCATTGTTTCTAATCTTTAAGGATGATTTGACTTTTAATAAATGTTCAAATAGATCCATAATCAGAATTAATTTTCTTGAATAACAATCCGTTATTAGTTTTACGTTTGCACAGATTTAGTTTTCCTGACCATATTTCTGACCATGCTGGTTTCTGTTACATGGAATAAAAAAGTTTAAGATTGGAGCTTTGATTGACAGGTCACATGGGCTCGTTATCATGAATGGTTACCGTCTCTTTCGTGTATAAGTTATCTTTGGTTATAGGACGTGACGAGAACAAGCTGATGTAGCAGTAGAGTAGACAGTAGACAGAGTTTGTGTCTTGCGATTGAAAAAACCAATAGAGAGAACAGTGAACACAAGACTTTATTTGACAAGAAGTTTCTTTCATGCTGAAAAAGGTCAAGATTTTGTTCCAAGCAGCTCTGTCCATATCCATTTGACCTTCCTTTTGACTATATGGCTTTTATTTAAATTAATTATCATTGTAAACAGTCCAACCAGCAGTTCAAATCTTGCTTGAAGAACATACTGTCATTGTGTCCAGCTAAGACACTTTAAAACACATTGCCCATCCAGTCACAGCTATGAGGCTGTGAAACTAGTGCAGTTGCAACCACAGACAAAAAGGGAACAGCAGCATGAAAATACCATTGTGTATTCAAAATGTTCGGAATTTGTGACTTTGAAACTCTGGTTCTTTAAAAGTTTTTTCATTTATATCAGTCAGAAAAAAATAGCTATTTATCTGTGATTCACACAGTACATGGCATATCTGCATTTTCACATTATGCTTTATGCTCTGCTGGCACTCCATGCATGACGGGGGAAAATCTATATTTTAAGAGGACACACTGCAGGCAAAACTCTTGTGCAGTAAAGCAGAACACCAGAAATTCTGGACTGCCTCCAACATTCAGACCAATGCATACTAAGCTCGTGTGCAGGAGCAACATCAGGCCCAACAGTGAATCAGAGCAGAAAGCTAAACGGAAAGTAGTGCACTGATTTGGACTCTGACTCCATGTTAACGATCAATTAAAAATGTGCTATGTTTAGCATGAGCACATTGTTTATTTCACAAAATGCTGCTTATACAATGTAGAAATGGTGGCAATAGAAAATAAACAGGAAAATAAATTGGTTGAACCTCTTTTAGATGCACCTGTGGGGAGGCTCAAACCCTTCTTTTGACCAGGCAAAAAAAAGAAAAAAGGCCTTTATACCAAGAAAACTTGCCTAGCCCTGCCTTCAAAACAGCACTGGTCAAAAATAAAACCGCACCAATATTTGTCTGATTTGGAAGAGTTTATATCCAGCCAGTCTTCTTGTCAGACGGCCTCCCCAGCCATCCCAGTGGAAAGCTTTAGAACCTTGGCTGACCCAGCTCTCTCCCGTGTCACTGGGCTCTGTCTTCTGGAGAAGCACCACGCCTTTAATAGAACTTTGCTCCGTGACTGTGTGCTGGACGTCCTGCCACCTCCACAGCAGCAGCAGCAACAGGACAGGGGAGACGGAGCCCCAGAGTGGCCCAGTGTCTGAGCAGGAGGAGGGACGGACAGGGCCAGAGTGGTGGAGGTGGTGGGTGCGGAGGTCTGAGGGACCGTGCGAAGGCAGCGACCCCTCAGGACATGTTGGAAGGCGCGGCTGAACTCCCGGCTGAAGCAGGGGTAGATGATGGGGTTGATGCAACTGTTGAAGTAGCCCAGCCAGAATGTGATCTTGAAGACGGTCTCGGAGGGTTTGCAGGAAGGGAAAATGGAGCCTGCAGGAACATGAAGGGACAAGGAATTAGAAAGCAACAGGGGGGTGATAAAAACGACATGATTTGTGGAGACACACAACTGAGCAATGAATAATTATAAGACTTGTTTTTCGATACTGGAGGGGCCTTGAAGTTTTCATCACCAACAAATGCTTTTGCAGCACGCACTATTTTCACTAAAGTTATGCAATACTTTTTCCGGGTCATTTACATTAGTACAAAAAATAACATCATGGTGTTGGAGTTTTACAAGCATCTGGTAAAATGTTCAACAGATAATTACACCTTTAGAAGTATTTAATTACCACCACCAAGTATGGAGTGAATGAATAGTGCAATGTAAAGCGTCTTTGAGTGACCAGAAAAGCGCTATATAAAACCGATGCATTATTATTATTATTATTAATTAGATAAAATATGAACTATTGGGCTCTATGCACAGTGTCCCCACGTCATTTCTTCCAGTGCAATAAGATCGCCGTGGAACTTCCTGTCCCCTATCTTTTACATTCACGATTAGCAGGGTCCCAAATAAATGAAAAGATCTGAAGATTTTGTAAAGGACAACGTGTTACTGATGGACAGTCACTACCATGTGTTACAAACATCATGTGTGCTGTGAGTAAAGGAAACGCCAGTGGTCGTAAAGTAGAAGCTTTTATCTTGCAAGCTAAAGGCTAGTGTAAAATAATTACAATAATATCGCCACAAACGGCAATTATCGGCCCTCGCCAACCGCCCTGCCCAAAGCAACTTTTGTCTCCCTCAATCTAACATTACGGTGTTGCTACTGCCATTTTGTTTGTTTCTTAATTTTTTTCTCTAGAAGGATCTTAGTTTTAGGATTTTTGGAATGCGTTAATGTGCCCTCTCGGTGTCTGACTAAGTTTTTGTCAGAAAAAAATAAATATTTTTTTGGACAATGCTGAGTGTTCCCCACTTAATTTTGGTTGACATTATACAGACATTTTTTTTTTTTTTTTTTTTTTTTTTTGTATCACACTATATCTGCAAACTGAAGCATTTTCCTCACTTCTCTAGATCTTCTTCACCACGTTTTCATCGGAGGAGATTGAATGAGTGCATGTCGCTGGATTATGGAGTTTAACATTTTTCCATCAGAATAAAATGGGACGTTCTGGTCATCGTTATGGCAACACCATGAAAAATACGGCATAGGTATGATTGACTTTTCTGATCGGAACGACCAAATAGAATTTTGTGCCAAATTATTTTAATTTTCATAAAACTAACATTTTTACTCACCACATAATTCCTAAAGGGGGCGCTATCACGCCCAATTTGAAATTTGCCTACTGAGAGTGTTAAGGACTGTGACTTTAACAACTGATGACAAAATGATCAAAATCGGGCTTCGTATGTGCGAATGGGAGCCATTTTTATGATTCTACAACTAACCTCATTTTTGCCCGCGTCCTATCTCACAATGTTAAAAAAAAAACTATTGTGCCATTATTTTGAAATTCAAAGTTTGGAAATAGTTCAAAGTTGTGTCGGATCAGGTTTGAATTTTGAAAATGCAAGAACGATTACAAGAACCCCTTGGCCAGGCCTGATGGCGCTCAGGCCTAATAACATGTAAACATCTCAATACTATTTAAACTATACACAGGCCGCAGGTTCATTCAAAACCTTTATGTTGTGTTAGCCGTTAACCTCAAGACAAAAACCCACCGTTATGATCACGGTGGTTTCCTCCAGTTAAGTATTTACATCTCACATAATACTACAACCCGCAAATCGGCGCAAATGCTTGACGTCACCTACAAGCCCCGCCTCCCCCGCTCGCTGAATGGCAGAAAGTCAACTGATGTAACGCAGCCACTGAGATCAAGCCCAGACGAACATGCAGGGAAATGATAACTGACCGGAGTTTACGGATGGCTAAGGCCAGGCTAGTGTCGGCATATTGATTAAATAATTAAGATCAACACAATTTGTACAAATGTGGGACAAAGGATAATATCTGTCATTACTTTATTGTGATTTTATTTTAATATTGCTATAAAAAAGAAGAGAAACAGCGTCCCAAGGGAACAAAGGACCACAGGTGATTTTATGATGGTGGGTCCCGACATACCAGTTGAGAACCACTGGTTTAGAGAATCCTCTAGAAATGCTCAAATAAACCTCTATGGGAAACGAAAACTCACCACTGCTGGAAATCAATGCCTCAGCGCGACTTCGCTGAGTTGTGCCCATAATTGCCCCAAGAATAAGGTGGATAAAGGAATGTAGAAGAATGTGGGGAAAAAATCTAAATCAAAACAACCTCCCTCTTGTAATAATAATGTGGTGGCCTCCAATTCCTCATTCTAAAACCGCCGAGCATTTAGAACCGCCTCCGTAAACGGTCTGAGCAGTGTGCGTTTGATGGAGGATGACCTTCTCACTTCTCTATGACTGAACTGCAGACACATATCTCTCTGGCACAGGCTGTTTTTATGCTTAGTAAGCAGGTGTAGCTTTCCATCCTCAAAGGGGAAAAAAAATCCAATCATACTTCAGCCCTTCCATATTCAAGCTCTTAATGTCCATCATAATTGAAATGCACGGAGCACCCATGGGCGTCCAGAGAGCACCCTTGGGTAAGAGCAGTGGCAGGAACATCACAGGCCATTAGACTCCGCACTTGTTATCTGTAATAGCTTTTCATATAGCACCACCAGTGGCACTGACCCATTCCGTCGCTCAGAGGAAGCCAATTTGACCCAATGTGGGCTCTTTTATTTGTCCGGTTTGGCCGCATGTAATTGAATTTCTCTCTGTGCCTCTGTCCGATTGTGCCGGGGAACAGTTTGCGGAGCAGCGGGGGCCGAGGGACGACGCTGGTTTGAAAAGGAGGAAAAGTTTGGAAATTGGCAGCACTGAAAACAAAGGAAACATGTTGATATTGCTCCCCACATGTGACCCAAGAGCATACATTTTTATTTGAGTTATTGTGATGGCATAAAATACACTCACACAACAGTTTTTAAGGCCATACTATAAATAATTAAAAAAACAATACCGCAATTTCTTGTGATGGGATTTATGGCTCTTTATTGAGAGTTGAGTCTTTGGGATCAGTTCATTTCAAAGAGTTGTCCAAAAGACTGGCTATTTTCACAATATCTAAGACGCAAGCGGTAAAAGTCAGATTTATTACATTTTATATATCTAAAATGACATATTATTCACACTTTCAAAAACGTGTTTCTGACAACTTATAAAAAGATTCTGCAACTGTTTTTACTGCATTTAGCGTTGACTTTAGTGCAAAAAGTTTTGTTTTCCTGCTCCATTGTTTTCCTGCTCCTCTGTGTACTGGGTATAACTGACTGAAAGATCCGGTCGGTCGTGAACATCACATGTACTCGTAATTTCCGGAATATAAGCCGCTACTTTATTCACATATTTGAAACTCGTGGCTTATGCAACGATTTATAGATATTTTCATCCAGAATAATAATAATTAGGGATGCATTTTTGGTAGAGTTTATACATTATGGGCAGTTTCTCAAAGCGCTACTACCCTGTTGTCATTATTCATTCACCCCATACTCAGTGGTGGTAAGCTACTGTTGTAGCCACAGCTGCCCCTTGGGGCAAACTGTCGGAAGCAAGGCTGCCAATCTGAGCCATCGGGCTGCTCCAACCACCACTCACTCACTCTCTCACTCACTCACTACATTCATTCTGCCCTATTGTACATGTTTTAGTGGCAGGGGAAACTAGAGTACCTCCGCGGACACGGGGAGAACATGCAAACTCTGCACAGAAAGGCCGTTGTACCAGATTGTGCCATGTTATCAATAACAATGCACCCGGGTCTAAAAACACTCTTCCTATTTCCAAAAAAAGAACTCCAACGTGAGAAAGATGCAATAACGGCTCCAAATCTACACGTTGAGGAGACAATGGAGAGCTCACATGGTTCCTTTGGACGCCCCCACTCATCTGCACCATAACTGGGACAGGTGGCAAACCTTAAGTGCACTTTGTAACAACGTGGACATCGACGGCCTATATATGTAAAAAACACAATTCTTTTTAGATTGTGTTGGTGTGGCTTTTTATTCAGGTGCTTTTTCTATATTTCTATATAAAGACAGTGACTCTCAGACACAGGAGCCCGATGAGAAACTTGCCTGGAGCTCCCACCGCACAGTTGAAATGACTAAAAAACTAACTTTCAGTTTCAGTGAACAGCGTGGTTGGCATCTAGTGTTGCTGAACACGTTTAGCACAGAACTGCTCAGAATGGATCCAATATTATGGGTTTTAAAAATGTGGAGGTGATTTTTTTTTATTTTTTGCAATGACCTAATATAAGCCAGGAAGCACAGATCAGAGCACTTCAGCAGTTGAAGAAGAAATGACCATTTTGAACAGGATTACTAAAAACCTCATGAATTAAGTGGAAAAATGTTCTAACATGGTTCACGGCTCATAAAAGTCAACATTGCATGATACAGCACGTCTCTTTTAATTTAATTTCAGTTTTTTTCTTTTATATAGTGTGTGTACAAGTCTCTCCATGGTCCAGTCATGTTAGAGCCACAAGAACCAAATACAGCGAGTCTGCATGTCAGTGTTACACACACAGTCACCGGGTGTTTTTCCCACTGCAGAGTGTGGCTTCATGGCTGTAATTTCGGTTGATTGCAGTTATTAGATGATAAACAGAGTGCTAGGATTGAAGGTGCCACATAAGAGAACTACACTGCACTTTCTGCAAAAATGGCTGTCATTTGAGGTAATTTAAGTTAAAGCCCTGTGCTATTTCAGAGGCCTGTCCATTGGATTACTTTGAGTGTGCCTAAAATCAACAAATGACAGATAAAGATGTTGTAATTATTACAAATATTATTTTTGTTTTATTTTTTTGTTACATTTTTGTTGATACACAGGAGAGAAAAAAACAAGTCAAATATTGAATTCACCTGTGTTCACACCGTTAAATGTATCGGATCAAACTTCCACTCAGGTCAAAGTCAAAATCACAATCCAAATTCTCAGACTTGTCAAATACAATATCAAGAGTTTAAAGGCACACTAGCTCTAAGACATGAACATACAAATGAAAATGCTCTGTTTTATGTGTATGAGTCTCTACAAAGCAGATTACTTTCCTTTAGTTTTTCCCCCACAAAAAGGGAATTGTGATTTTTATTTGTTAGTTTAGTTTATTTGAGCAGCATAAAAAAACAGCAAATGTTTATGACAGGGAAAGGAGTGAATTTGCACACTCAAAAGGAGTAGGCTGAAGTTCACAGAACTTATGTAACACTGACTTCTCATCATAATATGAAGCTGCAGTATGTGATAGAGGAGAAAAAAAATCCATATATGTTTACAGTAAACTCTTGATAGGCACATCTGCTGGTACTCGTTTATGATTGTACAAGTTATAAAGACGGTGAAAGAAAGAGTATTTTCTTAGACCTTTGATGGGTCCATAATACCACCATAAAATAGGTATTATGATCGTGCAAATAACAAAAAAGGAGAAAAGAAATAAAACACTATACAAAGCCTTTTCTTGGTCCTTTGACAGGTCCTTTTGTTTATGTGGTAACCGCGGGCGGCCTATTGCGTCCCGACTGAGCCTTTAAAAGGTGAGTACCTCACCTGCGCGAGCTCTCTCTCGCCTCTGAGGCCCCCCCTGGAAGCTGGAGCAGCACGAGCCGGACTGGAGCCTTGCCAAGCAAACCTTGCCAATCGATTTGGGCTTAAAACCAAAAGCGTTATCGTTCTCCAGTGAGTATTTTGCATGTCAATCAGTCTTTCGTTCATTCCGCCGTACTAAAACAAATCTTATTTCTCCAGCTTCCTTTGACGCACAGCGTGTATGCCCCCCCAGCTTGGCTCAGTCACTGTGGAACAACTTTGTGGCTCGTGCTGCACGCATCTACATTAAAGAGGGGGTATTCTGCTTTTTTCAGTCCCATAGCACCAGTCTATATCACACTACAATGATGACAAACCTTCTGTTGGTCTGTAAATGCAGTAAATTAGAATAACTGCCTTGTATAAAATGTCTCTCTCAAAATGGCTGTAGTGAATGTCTTGAAATAGGCCTCTGTCTCTTTAAGAACCTCTGAGCCTTTAGACACGCCCCCTCCACACGCTGTCTGTGGCATCAGTGGGGAGGGGGTTCTGCTGAGGAGCAGTGGTTGGTTACTCGTCTGGTGACCAAAGCTCGGAGGCGTCTCCAGGAGGTGGGGGCGTTCCTAGGAGGACTCAGGTGTGGCGCCAAAGAGGAGCGTGAGCACCAAGACGGAGTGTTGGCACTTGGGACCTCGGAACACTGTAGCCTCCCACACAGACTGGAGTGAGGAGAGGTCAGTGTCCGGGTGGAGTGAGGAGAGGTCAGTGTCCGGGTGGAGTGAGGAGAGGTCAGTGTCCGGGTGGAGTGAGTGAGGAGAGGTCAGTGGCCGGGTGGAGTGAGTGAGGAGAGGTCAGTGTCCGGGTGGAGTGAGTGAGGAGAGGTCAGTGTCCGGGTGGTGTGAGTGAGGAGAGGTCAGTGTCCGGGTGGAGTGAGTGAGGAGAGGTCAGTGTCCGGGTGGAGTGAGTGAGGAGAGGTCAGTGTCCGGGTGGTGTGAGTGAGGAGAGGTCAGTGTCCGGGTGGAGTGAGTGAGGAGAGGTCAGTGTCCGGGTGGAGTGAGGAGAGGTCAGTGTCCGGGTGGTGTGAGGAGAGGTCAGTGTCCGGGTGGAGTGAGTGAGGAGAGGTCAGTGTCCGGGTGGAGTGAGGAGAGGTCAGTGTCCGGGTGGTGTGAGGAGAGGTCAGTGTCCGGGTGGTGTGAGGAGAGGTCAGTGTCCGGGTGGAGTGAGTGAGGAGAGGTCAGTGTCCGGGTGGAGTGTGGAGAGGTCAGTGTCCGGGTGGTGTGAGTGAGGAGAGGTCAGTGTCCGGGTGGAGTGAGGAGAGGTCAGTGTCCGGGTGGTGTGAGTGAGGAGAGGTCAGTGTCCGGGTGGTGTGAGTGAGGAGAGGTCAGTGTCCGGGTGGAGTGAGTGAGGAGAGGTCAGTGTCCGGGTGGAGTGTGGAGAGGTCAGTGTCCGGGTGGAGTGAGTGAGGAGAGGTCAGTGTCCGGGTGGTGTGAGGAGAGGTCAGTGTCCGGGTGGAGTGAGGAGAGGTCAGTGTCCGGGTGGTGTGAGGAGAGGTCAGTGTCCGGGTGGTGTGAGGAGAGGTCAGTGTCCGGGTGGTGTGAGGAGAGGTCAGTGTCCGGGTGGAGTGAGTGAGGAGAGGTCAGTGTCCGGGTGGAGTGAGTGAGGTCAGTGTCCGGGTGGTGTGTGGAGAGGTCAGTGTCCGGGTGGAGTGTGGAGAGGTCAGTGTCCGGGTGGTGTGAGTGAGGAGAGGTCAGTGTCCGGGTGGAGTGAGGAGAGGTCAGTGTCCGGGTGGTGTGAGTGAGGAGAGGTCAGTGTCCGGGTGGAGTGAGTGAGGAGAGGTCAGTGTCCAGGTGGAGTGAGTGAGGAGAGGTCAGTGTCCGGGTGGTGTGAGTGAGGAGAGGTCAGTGTCCGGGTGGTGTGAGTGAGGAGAGGTCAGTGTCCGGGTGGTGTGAGTGAGGAGAGGTCAGTGTCCGGGTGGTGTGAGTGAGGAGAGGTCAGTGTCCGGGTGGTGTGGGTGAGGAGAGGTCAGTGTCCGGGTGGAGTGAGTGAGGAGAGGTCAGTGTCCGGGTGGAGTGAGTGAGGAGAGGTCAGTGTCCGGGTGGAGTGAGTGAGGAGAGGTCAGTGTCCGGGTGGAGTGAGTGTGGAGAGGTCAGTGTCCGGGTGGAGTGAGTGAGGAGAGGTCAGTGTCCGGGTGGAGTGAGTGAGGAGAGGTCAGTGTCCGGGTGGAGTGAGGAGAGGTCAGTGTCCGGGTGGAGTGAGTGAGGAGAGGTCAGTGTCCGGGTGGAGTGAGTGAGGAGAGGTCAGTGTCCGGGTGGTGTGGGTGAGGAGAGGTCAGTGTCCGGGTGGAGTGAGGAGAGGTCAGTGTCCGGGTGGAGTGAGTGAGGAGAGGTCAGTGTCCAGGTGGAGTGAGTGAGGAGAGGTCAGTGTCCGGGTGGAGTGAGTGAGGAGAGGTCAGTGTCCGGGTGGTGTGAGTGAGGAGAGGTCAGTGTCCGGGTGGAGTGAGTGTGGAGAGGTCAGTGTCCGGGTGGAGTGAGTGAGGAGAGGTCAGTGTCCGGGTGGAGTGAGTGAGGAGAGGTCAGTGTCCGGGTGGAGTGAGGAGAGGTCAGTGTCCGGGTGGAGTGAGTGAGGAGAGGTCAGTGTCCGGGTGGAGTGAGTGAGGAGAGGTCAGTGTCCGGGTGGTGTGGGTGAGGAGAGGTCAGTGTCCGGGTGGAGTGAGGAGAGGTCAGTGTCCGGGTGGAGTGAGTGAGGAGAGGTCAGTGTCCAGGTGGAGTGAGTGAGGAGAGGTCAGTGTCCGGGTGGAGTGAGTGAGGAGAGGTCAGTGTCCGGGTGGAGTGAGTGAGGAGAGGTCAGTGTCCGGGTGGAGTGAGTGAGGAGAGGTCAGTGTCCGGGTGGTGTGAGTGAGGAGAGGTCAGTGTCCGGGTGGAGTGAGTGAGGAGAGGTCAGTGTCCGGGTGGTGTGAGTGAGGAGAGGTCAGTGTCCGGGTGGAGTGAGTGAGGAGAGGTCAGTGTCCAGGTGGAGTGAGTGAGGAGAGGTCAGTGTCCGGGTGGAGTGAGTGAGGAGAGGTCAGTGTCCGGGTGGTGTGAGTGAGGAGAGGTCAGTGTCCGGGGGGAGTGAGGAGAGGTCAGTGTCCGGGTGGTGTGAGTGAGGAGAGGTCAGTGTCCGGGGGGAGTGAGTGAGGAGAGGTCAGTGTCCGGGTGGTGTGAGTGAGGAGAGGTCAGTGTCCGGGTGGAGTGAGTGAGGAGAGGTCAGTGTCCGGGTGGAGTGAGGAGAGGTCAGTGTCCGGGTGGTGTGAGTGAGGAGAGGTCAGTGTCCGGGGGGAGTGAGGAGAGGTCAGTGTCCGGGTGGTGTGAGTGAGGAGAGGTCAGTGTCCGGGGGGAGTGAGTGAGGAGAGGTCAGTGTCCGGGTGGTGTGAGTGAGGAGAGGTCAGTGTCCGGGGGGAGTGAGTGAGGAGAGGTCAGTGTCCGGGTGGTGTGAGTGAGGAGAGGTCAGTGTCCGGGTGGAGTGAGTGAGGAGAGGTCAGTGTCCGGGTGGAGTGAGGAGAGGTCAGTGTCCGGGTGGTGTGAGTGAGGAGAGGTCAGTGTCCGGGGGGAGTGAGGAGAGGTCAGTGTCCGGGTGGTGTGAGTGAGGAGAGGTCAGTGTCCGGGGGGAGTGAGTGAGGAGAGGTCAGTGTCCGGGTGGTGTGAGTGAGGAGAGGTCAGTGTCCGGGTGGAGTGAGTGAGGAGAGGTCAGTGTCCGGGCACTGCGTAAAGACGCCTCGTCTGAAGGTCATGTGACCCGAGCTTTGGACCTAAACCCAGTTGGTCAGACTTATGTCCAGAGATGACTCAAAGCTCAGGACAGCAGGGTCATTCCTGCTTCCCGTTTAAAAGGCTTTAGTGCCAGTGTGCATACGTGCACGGGTACGAGCGTGCACGGGTTCGAGCGTGCACGTATGTGCGCACCAATATTCACAAACATGGTGATAAGTTGCTTATTTCATTCTAATCTGTGTCATTGCTGAAGAAAGTAAATTCAAACCATTTCAAACCAAACCAAACCTCCTCAAACCAGTGGTGTCTCTGCTCTCCCGTCTCTCAGTGTTTCTGAAAAGTGCGGACCTCGTACGGCAGCTCTTTAGTTTGGGTGGAGCAGCGCAAAGTTTCACATTCAGTTTGTTTTCTATAAATACCAACTTTGGCGCAGAGGAGCGGCTACGCAAAGTTTTGGCCTCATTTTGTGCGCAGCAAGCTTGATAAATGAGGCCCCAGGGCCTTTGACCTGGCTTTTTCTATTTTTTCACTCTTTGTGTGGAGAGCAGTGTTGCCACAGATAACTTGAACAAGTAATCTGACTACTGAATACTGATTTCTTCTTTAAAAAGTAACTTAGTTACTTTCCTGATTACTTGGTTTTGAAAGTAACTGAGTTAGATGACTTGTTACTTTATTTTAGAAAGTTTAGAGTGGTCTTTGTATTCTATTATTTATAGAGATGAATCTACGGTATTTTGGGAATATATTTAACCACTAGAGGGCACTACATTACTGCTATTGATCGAGTCTGATTCAGTTAAAGCTAAACAACCCAATGCATTTCCATGAAAAGGGTCTTTCCACATGCAGGCACGTATCAGCCAAATACCTGCCCGGTTTGGGGAGCTTTTCCATAACAAAGGATTAACAGGGATTTTACCAATATTAACATTTAGCCGCGAGACTGTCCTCCAATAGAAAATGACACAAGTGCTCGTTTGTCTTATACCTGAATTACGACCATATAAGACGTTTGCTAAAACAGCGCCCCCAAGCTCCCATTGAGGGTATGTACATTACATTTAACCCGATTCAGAAACCACTTTATTTTACGTAATGTTTATGACCATCTTTGACGACGATTCCAAAAGTCAAACGCAAAGAAATAAATCACAAACTTGCAACATTAGTTAGTTAGGACAAATAGCAGTCCCAGATGTTCAGCCCCGCCCACACCTGTGGAGGAACTGAACGTCCAGCTGTGCCAAAGGCTCTCCAAGCGCGCTCTGCGCCTTTACGCATCACACCTCCCCAACCGCAGCAGCGGCGACTATTCACCACTCTCATTATATTACATTATATGTGTAGGCTATAGGTTATCGCCATTTTACTCACAACAACAGCGACACCAAAGCATTTACTTACCATTGATGTGTTCGTGAGTCCTTCTTCTCCTCCAGATGAGTCTCCAGCTCCATGTCTCTCCTGTTCACGTCCATCTCTGTCCTCAAACGTCCTCGTGTCTCAGACTCCGTGTCTCCCGTACGTCCGGTTGTTCGGTGACCGCGGCGAGCCTCGGATCCGCCCCGGGTTCCAGTGCGTATGATGGGGGTAAACACCTCTGTCACCCCGGTAAAGTCTGGCCTCGGCTCCGCTGCTGTTCTCCACAAAGTCCTGCGTCTCTGTCAGAGTTCCTCTGGAGAACGAGCTCCAAATGTCCTGATCAAACTGAGCTCGTTCATTTCTCCGCAGTTTCGTCATTTAAGGATAAAAATATAAAACATCACAGCTGTGTTTAGCTCGCGGGTTTTTGAACTAGATTTGACGGAAACTCGCTCCGTCCAATGAAAACACGTGAATCAGCTCGAGGGCGTTTGGGCAGGTTAGCCTGCGCTCTGATTGGCTGAAGGCTCTGCTACGTCATAATGTCATATCCAGTAGTTTGTCTGATCATCACTATATCATAAATAAACTGAAATAAACGGTTTTTGAATTTCCTCTGATGCCGTGAGTTATATGGACAATATTACATATTTTATAATTTTTCGATTCAAACTAAATGTCTTGGTCATAATAATCATTCTGCCCATATGTGTTTCTATGACATAATGGGCTAAACACATAATAATAATAATAATAATAATAATAATAATAATAATAATAATAATAAATTTTATTTGTATTGCACTTTACATATGAAAAACACATCTCAAAGTGCTACAATTGACACAAAAACAAGCAAAACAGAAACAGACAGAACATATCAATAGTAAAAACACGAGGAATATTATCAGTTTAAAAACACAAAATAACACACTAAGAATAAGCCGCACAAAATAAGTGGGTCTTAAGTTTATTTTTAAAAAATGAGTACAGATTAAAAGTTAAGATCATTTATGTGTCATTACAAAATGTGTCTCTGCATGTGGCCCCTCCTTCGACTGAGGCGACCCGTCAGGAGCAGTGGGCAGGAGCGTGTAGCATCTGGGGACCATCTCCAGATGTGGAGCCAGGCTGATGGTCAGAATCACCTGCTGGAGGATTCACCTAATGCACATGTTTTATGTTTAAAACAAATGTAATAGAGACACTGCAGATGTGGCACTTTGTGTTCAGTGTCTGATTTTATGAACTGTCTGTGTGTGTGTGTGTGTGTGTGTGTGTGTGTGTGTGTGTGTGTGTGTGTGTGTGTGTGTGTGTGTGTGTGTGTGTGTGTGTGCAGATGAGCGGCACTGTAGCACAAGACTAATCCCCTCTGGAGCTAATTACGTTTATCTTATCTTATGTAGGGGTGCAGGTGAACTCCACACTGAAAGGGAATTGAACCCAGGACCCTCTTGCTGTGAGGCCAGAGCACTAACCACTCAGCCACATGAGCCGCCATCATGTAAGTCATACAGGCGACTGTCACGTGTATTTTAATAGAAATGTAAACATGACTATATCAAATAGTAACATGTGAGGAGGTTTCATTATGTCTGATCTGTTTTGTGCAGAGGAACATCATCATCATCATCATCATCATCATCATCATCATCATCATCATCATCATTGTTCCCTATATTGTAAACATCTAATGAACATCTGCAGGACAGATGTGCTTCATGGAGTTCTGGACAGTCCAGTTGTGTCCAGTTCTTTGGGTTCCTTTGTGAGCCAGTGTACGACACTGAGATGGTCTGTTTTAATGGTCAAATGTCCACAGTAGCTTTTATGTTACATTGACGGAGCTCCATTGACGTCACATTTACATGATAAACCGACCCCCACATGTATGTCCCACATGTATGTCCAAACCCTCACGGTCCAGATGACATGTGAGGGTTCACGTCTCATGAATACTATGAGAATTAGCTAAGCTTTTATTTATTTGTTTTATTATTGTTGAAAATTCCACTGAGCCCCTGAGTAAATGTTTGTATGATTAAGGTTTAATGTTGATAAAGCAGAGACAAAACATAAAACAAAAATTCTGATATGTGTAAAAAATACCCCAGAAAAAAACAGCATAATTCTTATGAAAAGACAAAAGAAAATTAATACAGGTTTAGACTAATTGTGCTATAATTCATTTTTTTTAATTCATTTTTCCGCTTGCAGATTTACTCAGTAAGAGAACTATACACTCAAGAGTACAGATACTTCAAAATAATATCACTGCTCATCTCGAGTAACAGTAAAATTACATTATGCACAATTAATAAATGGATCCCAGGAAGAATAATTATTGCTGCGGTAAATACATACATAAATAAAAAATAGATAATAAAGCATTTATAATTGAATCAATAGAATCAAATACATAAACCTTTTTCTTTTTTCCTCTTTTTTCTTTCCATCATTAAACTCTACCATTTACACCTTTCGCTATATTTTATTATTTTTTCCTACAAGAATTCTGCTTAAGTCTATACATCACAGGCATCAGAGGAAATGCTCTACAGCAGTTTATTTCAGATTGTTTATAATATAATGATGATAATTATTAACAAATACTACTGGATATGACGTAGCTGACCCTTCAGCCAATCAGAGCGCAGGCTCACCTGCCCAAACGCCCTCGAGCTGATTCACGTGTTTTCATTGGACGGAGCGAGTTTCCGTCAAATCTAGTTCAAAAACCCGCGAGCTAAACACAGCTGTGATGTTTTATATGTTTTATCTTTAAATTAAGGAAAAATGAAGGAGCTCAGTTTGATCAGGACGTTTGGAGCTCGTTCTCCAGAGGAACTCTGACAGAGACGCAGGACTTTGTGGAGAACAGCAGCGGAGCCGAGGCCAGACTTTACCGGGATGACGGGAGGTGTTTCCCGCATCAGACGCACTGGAACCCGGGGTGGATCCGAGGCTCGCCGCGGTCACCGGACAACCGGACGTACGGAGGACACGGAGTCTGAGACACGAGGACGTTTGAGGACAGAGATGGACGTGAACAGGAGAGATATGGAGCTGGCAGTGACTCATGGAGGAGAAGAAGGACTCACGAACACATCAATGGTGAGTAAATGCTTTGGTATCGCTGTTGTTGTGAGTAAAATGGCGATAACCTATAGCCACACATATAATGTAATATAATGAGAGCGGTGAACTGTAGCCGCTGCTGTGGTTGGCGAGATATGATGCGTAATAGCGCAGAGCGCGCTTGGAGAGCTTTTGGCACCGCTGGACGTTCAGTTCCTCCACAGGTGTGGGCGGGGCTGAACATCTGGGACTGCTATTTGTCCTAACTAGCTAATTTTGCAAGTTTGTGATTTATTTCTTTGCGTTTGACTTTTGGAATCGTCGTCAAAGATGGTCATAACATTACGTAAAATAAAGTCGTTTCTGAATTGGGTTAAATGTAATACCCTCAATGGGAGCTTGGGGGCGCTGTTTTAGCAAACATCTTATATGGTCGTAATTCAGGAATAAGACAAACGACCACTTGTGTCGTATGGATTTGGAGGACTTGTTGTTAGCCGCTGTTAGCACAGCTTTAGCTGATGTTAGCATAACATTTGCATGTAGCTTACCTTCATAGTTGTATTTAGCGGTTTCTTTTCTGTTTTAATACAGCTTGACTCCTCTGAATGATTCCATAACTCCCACCAGAGGGCAGCATTTGTTCTCATCACAAAACTTTAATCTGTACAGTGTGCTCCTCTGTGCGGGTGCCTGCCACAACAAATGCAGGTGTGTGTGGTGGAAACAGAAAAGTGTATACAAAAAAAACGACTTATATTATGGACAATGCTACTATTTGTATATAAGTTTGGGAGGCTCAGACTGAATCTAAACGGAAAAATGTCCTTGCGATTAAACAAAACGTGGGTACCCCTCACTATAAACATATGACACTGTGACACTGTGATCCCTGAAACTTGTGATTTTTTTTCTAGATCCGCGCCTGGTGTGCGGGATAGAGTCAGTACGTGCACGCAGATCGTGGTGTGCACGGTTGGGTCATCTCTCTCCTCCTGTTGTTCACGTATGTGCCGTGGTCTGAAAACAGGACTTGTCACGTGTGTTATGTCACTCTTTGCGACGCAAGTAGAAAGCAAACATCTTTTTACAAAGGAAAATCACAAAGTAAGAAGTGCGACTTGGAAAAGTAACTTTAATCTGATTACTGGTTAGGAAATAGTAATGCGTAAGATTACTCCTGAATGAAAAAAGTAGTTTGATTAAAGTACTGTTACCGGCATCACTGGGGGAGAGTCTAGCACAGGGGGGCCCAAACCTTTTGTCTCCGAGGGCTAAAATTAAAAAGTGCCTGTGGGTCGCAGGCCAAACATGGCGATATCAAGCGTGAAACACATAGAACTGCAAATAATAACAATTACTTCATTTTATTTTTCGGTAGCCTATACATTTGCATTTGAATAACATGCTTAATTAAAACAAATGTTAACTATGGCAAAAGCCTAGTTTCAGTAGAACAAAATCAACTATTGTAGCAATATAGTGCAAGATATAAACAACAACACCTGTATCTGCAGCTCCTTCAGTGACTTTACCTCATTCATTTGTTAACTCAAAGAAAATGCAACATTAGATCATTTTGAAAGTGTCAGATCAGCATCAATTCTTTTATAAGTCCATTTTTAACATGAACCTTTGTTGATGTCAACAACCTTTGCAATAGAAGTTGGAAAACTGGGAGAGTTGATGCTACAACAATCTGTGATAAACACCAAGAGATCACAACAGTGTTTCCTTAAATATGCGAAAGGAATGAAACAGCGCCCCCAATTTGATGATGGTGGCCAAAAGGTGCACTGCATCCATATTTATCATTGAGAATGAATGGGAGAGAGTTAGTATTAATCATATGCGGTGCAAAAGTAGGTCATTCTCTGGCGGGCCAACAGAATTGTTTCGGCGGGCCAAATTTGGCCCGCGGGCCCCACTTTGGGCACCCCTGGTCTAGCATCTTTTTTTCTTTCTAAAATTTCTACATTTCTACAAGAAAATATTTCTGTATAACTTGAAATATCTCAAGTATAAGCAGATGCATCCTGGCTTCGATATCATCAATACTTCTGTATCCTTGCTCAGCTTCACTTTCAAAAGAGTAGATTGAACTAGGGCTGAAACAACTAATCGATTAATCGACAACTAATCGATTATTGAAATAGTTGTCAACTATTTTAGTAATCGATTAATCGTTTTCTAGTAAACACAGACTTAAAAAGAGCAAAAATTACATGAACATTTTTTATTTTTGATGGAAACCTACCTACCTGTTTTTCAAGTTAGGGTCTGTAGAGTTTTGTACATTGAAAATTTCATAGATATTTGTCTGTGTCTCATCCAATTAATAAAGCAGAACTGGCACTACAAAAACACTTTACAACACAGTTTAAGTTTACTCCATCAACATGTCCTCAAGAGATGCCACTTTAGCTTTATGTGATTAAAAATAAATGAAAAAATACAATTTTCATACACCATTCACAGCCAAGCGATTAATCGATTAATCGTAAAAAGAATTGGTAGATTCATCGATTACCAAAATAATCGTTTGTTGCAGCCCTAGATTGAACAACGGATCGCACTTTTTTTGTGTGAAGCCTATAGTTTTCATTTCCCATAAAGCCTTTTGTGCCCTGTCTTCTTCAGTCCCGGACTCTGACATTTCAAAGTGCCTCGTGAAATCACTCGAGAAAGACGGGACAGACTTCACCGAGCTCAGGTCATGTTGGGGTCGGCCACCTTGAAAATCCCAGGAATGTGACATTTATTTTGGCTCCTGAATGCCTTGCTGCTTATCGCCTGCTGCTATGCGCCGAGAAAACCTAAAGGACTATACCATCTCACGCATGCTCCATGTAACTCAAGACAGTTCTTTTATGAAATGTACAAAACAGTGACTTGTAGGAGCCAGACAGGGGCAATGAAGTCTGAAACGGGGATTACAGCGATGGTGACCTGGGGATAGCTGGAGAGGATAAGAAAGTTTTAAAAATGGCAAAACAACTTCTATGAATGGCTTTAATTATCTGCTTGTTTAAATCCTCCCGCTGCTTTAGCCCAGTGTGGCCACTGATTTGTGAAAGCTGACCATATGTGGAAGTCACAGGAATGAACCATGCACTGTATACCTGTCCAGGGTCTTAAAGCAACACTGCAGCTGCTATAACCTAGAATGACGGGTCATATGTTGGTGATGATGCCTCACCCTCAGAAAAGTCCTCACTATTGACATGCAGGTTATACAGATTTAATATTTCACATCATACCGCTGTTCTAAAACGGGATTTTGCCGATATTAGCACTTCGCTGCTATAAGCGCAACCTTAGCTGGTGTTGCTTATGCCTTCATAGTTTGTCTTTTAGCTGCTTAATTCCTGTAGTATTTGCCGTGGCACCTCTGAATGATTCCATGACCCCCACCAGAAGGCAGCATTTGCCCACATTTGTTCTCATCGCGGCCTGCAAAACTTTTCATGACGCTCTGTACAGGGTAGAGTCGACACAGAGATGCGAGTACATAGATGGTGGCGTGTGTGGTAAAACCTTGTTCAGTGGAAAGACGGCAAATGGGATTTGAGCAGAGAGTCGTCGAATGGCTCATTTAACAAGTCACCAATCAAAATCTCAGCTATATTCGGCTGAAATTTAAACTATAGGCCTATTCATAAAAGAAAGAAGAGCCATTTGGGAGCCAAAAGACCTTGATCCAAATGATCTGGTTCACCAAAATAAGCTGAAAATCCGATAATGTCACGGAGAAAAGCGCGTTTGGTACAAGAGGACAGGACTTTATTCACCCTTCCTAAAGAAGAAGAAGAAGAAGAAGAAGAAGAAGAAGAAGAAGGAGGAGGAGTAGAAGAAGAAGAAGAAGAAGAAGAAGAAGAAGAAGAAGAAGAAGAAGAAGAAGAAGAAGAAGAAGAAGGAGAAGGAGAAGGAGGAGAAGAAGGAGGAGAAGAGTCTCTCTGGAATTCGGCGACTCTCAGCCAAAATAGTGTTTTTCTGTGACTGGTGAATATTCACCAGACTCTCTATATCATTTATATGATATACAAGCTCAGCCAGTTCATATCATATAAATGCCTATAGTTTGCTTTGGGGAGACTAAATTAGCATGATGCAGATCCTTTAAAGGTTTTTAAAGTTATTTTACTGAACACAATTTCCCTTGAGGATCAATAAGTTTGTAAGTCATACCCAGAAAGTGCATATTTAGGCTACACGTTATATACTGACTACACATACAAGTTTATTTATTTCTGTTATTCAACTTAACATGTGAAACTAATATGATAAACTCATGACATGCAAAGTGACATATGTAGCCTTTATTTTACTGTCCATTTTCAAAATATTCTAATTTTATGAGTTTTTTAATTTGGGGTTTTACGAGCTGAGCCATAATAATCACAATTATAACAAATAAAGGCTACTCACTTAGCATGTAATGAGTCTATCATATATTAGTTTCACAGTGTAACTTGAAAGGAATGCACTTTTTAAGGATATTCTAATTTTCCGAGTTTCACCTGGACTCACTATTAAGCATTTGTAACCAAGCATTAGTTCCAAATAATTTAGAAACACAAAAGTAATGGTGAAAGCCATGAATATGTTTTAGACTCTATCCAGCCCCAACCCTTTTTCTGACCTGAACACATTTAATAGATTGCGTATAACTGACCGCCTGGGCCTGCAATTTGACATTATGGCCAATTCAAAGAGCCGTTTTAAATGAGACGTTTTAAAAATATTTTTTAGTAAACTTCCTTTATAAATATACAGTATACATTTTTTAAGTATAACTTTCTGGGCCATAAGCAGCACCTACAGACGCCAGATTTTCCAGTCTTGTATATATATTAATATAATATATATAAATATATATTTTGACGGTTTCCATATGTATTTCCACATTTGGCAGCAGCTAAGATTTTTCACTCCACTATCTCCGACTTCAGGATCATTGAGGTAGAGGAGCTGTAATTCATCCGGATGACCTGCGACCTGCTTTGTGATACCATTTAAACTGTATAAAGCCACTACTGTTGGGGTTCTTCTAAACGGATAGAAAATACTTTTTAGTTGCAATTTGGGATTTCTTTTCAAAGGCTCTTTATCCCTAAACGGTTATCAACAATCTCTACTATAGACCTTAGTGATCTTTAAGGTTCCTTCATGTCTGCCACTTAATTCTATCAATATCCTGCACTTTCTAGATCCTATCTGCGCCGCTGTATACATTTCATTTCCTAAGACTAGGGGACAGGATGGAGAGTTAAGTGTAGGCTTCAAGGTGGTTACGTAACCGCAAAAGTGTGTTTGGTTTTAATTAAGTGGCACTTGCAAAGTATTTTTGACATTTCCTATCAGGAATAACATTTGTCTCATGCACATATGAAGAAGAAAACACCTTTGAGGACAGCCAAAATGACAAAACTGAAACGACAATGGATATTGAACAGAAGCTTTTAAGAGCAACAATATCTACAGCTCTGTTATTGGCAGACACTCAAACACAAAAACAAACTGTGACTGGACGGCCGGCATAACAGCTGTTTTAATGGTGATTTAATGAGTTCATATTTAACAGCATTGACAACACTGGTGTGGAAGATATGGAAAGTCTGAGGCAACGTCATAATGTCTGAGATGAACTCTAGAACAGAGCGGCGCGGTCGCACTCGTGCTTCACAGCAAGAAGGTCCTGGGATTGAAGATTCTAGTGGTGGTTTTTTTAAACAAATGTCCACATTATATTGCTTTTAATTTGTAACATTTGAACAAATCATTTCTCACTAGCTAAGTTCTGGCTCAAATGTATCCCAGTAAAATGTGTCTATAATCTCATAATTCAATCAGGACAAGCAGCAGTGCTAGCTGGATAACAGGCTCTATGCACCCGAGTGGCATGTGACTTCTGGATGTGATCTCCTCTTCCTCTCTCACTATTTTCCCAATAAAGATTAACGATGTATTGCCCAAATCAACAAATAGTTCAAGAAAACATCACAGACTGTGAGATACTGATGGAAGTCACTGGTTATGTGTTAAAAACATTACGCTGGCTGTAAACACTTCACTGCAGGATCAGGACTTTTAACTAAAAAGTATTACACTAAAGACAGGGCCATTATTTTTTGAGCGGCTTGTTCAAAATCTTTACGCAATTTAAAGGAATAGGCCACCTTTTTATGTCCTCACCTGAGCTTAGATGAGTTGATGCGTACCTGTCTGGTCTTAACACGTGTGCTCAGTCACGCATAAACACGTTGTTAGCATTTAGCCTCTCCTCCTCTCCTCATGGACCCAAACAGGGGTGAAGTTTGAAGCCAATTCCATGTTTTCCCTGTTTAAATACGGCCGTGTGAGTGAACCAAGTATAGTCACAGAAAATTAAACATGTGGATTTTCTAAGCGGATAAAAAGGGGTCCTATTGTAAGGCTTAATAATACCTAAGGAGCAGTAAAGTCGAAGTGCTCCTTTGTGTAAAAACCCAACGGGTACCATCAATTCATATAAAACTTATCTCAGTATGCAAAAGCATATTCCTTTAAAGCGAGATTGATCCCCACCATTCAGTCACGCAGACATCCATCCACATTGTACATGATCTTTATGGAAGGGTAAAAGTTCATTCTGGTTTCATGTCAGACAGCGAGAACAAAAATGCATGTGCCTGTTTTTGTTGTGTAAACATCTGGTTCCCACTGTGTAAAATGCAAAATCATACATATATATGTATTTAAACATTTTTGCTTGATTAAACAGGTGCAAAAACTACAAATCATTACAAAACAATATGTTTAAGGAGAAATTTAAAGTTTAGAAGAGAAGGGGTTAGTGACGGTGAGACAAGGTGCCTTTGTGAGAGTGTGCATTTGTACTTGTACTGCCAGCCTATACCCAAGGCCAGCTGTGACAACAAACTAGCTAACCAGCTCTATGGATTTCATTAAAATTGGCCCAACCTGTAAAGCGCTTTGGGAGACTTTGGTCACAGAAAGTACATTCACATAAGATTCCCTTCCCCCTTCGATAACCAGTAATTTAAGAAATTAATTAAGTGCATAATTTGGCCACACCATTTTTTTTAAATGCAACGTTTGTTAGATCCGTGACATTGCAATTGACTGTTTTATTGATTGCCGTTTCATGATGTGGTTTTGAAAAAGCTGTAATTTATTCCATGCATTTATTTCTCTAATTGTCTGTGTGAGTGAGCATTGTGAGTGCACCTCACTGCCCAGGAGCCAGCTGCTCAAGTCAGATTACAGGCAAGTGGTAGAAACTAACTCAAGCTACTATTGCATAAAAAAAAAAACCTCAGAACTTTATTTCAAATGTCTAATACAGTAATACAGTAATTGCTATTCTCTGTTCAGAAAGTCAAAGAAAGTTGACTAAAGCCGACCCCAGCGAGAGTAGACATGGTGTAATTTGTCTCTGATCAAAAATAAAAGTTCTAAGCAAACAATAGCAGATCCTTCAGAACATTTTTCATCTGTTTATGGCCTCACCTCAACTTGCCAGTAAACGGCACTCCCGTGTCTCCAAGGTTGATGTGGCATCTACAGTTTGATTGCATTCCTGTGTGAACCTGCTAGACTATAGAAATGAGGCACTTCTAGCACACTGCAATTTCCAAGTTAAATACATTTCATTAGCCTCTGTATTGTCATTGTCAGACAAAAAGATTAGCATACTTTTTTCATCAATGGTCACCCCAATCAAAATGTTCCCATTGTACAAAGCTCCTAGCCGTCACAAACTGCCCTGTCAGAAACTTTATTGCTTGCCTCTTTGTTTGCACCCGTTGAACTAACATGGGGTCTACAGAGATTTGCATTGTGTCCATTTCACAAATCAGAAATTGATCTGTTTTCTTCATTTCACTATTCCCCTGGTCAGTTTTCTATCTGATTACTGTCTCCATCTACAAAAAATATCCAACTCTTTTACATCAATTTAATTTCTAAACTTAATTGGTCTGCCAAAGGAGCATCAATACGAGCAATCATTAACAAAGTATGGAAACGGTCCTCAGTTCCCGTCTTTAGTGAGTGGCTTCACAACAAACCTCCATTGCCTGCCCGGGTGTCGGGATATATCCAGACCATAGTTTCAGATCAGGCTGCAGTATGTTGCTTTGTAGTGAAGCTTCGGGAGGTGTTTTGCCTGTCTATGCTCTAGGAAATAGAGAAGTAAGGAAAGTGCTTCCATTTTAAGTAGGAAGGATTGTATGTGCCGCCGCCCATGCACAAAGAAAAGCTGTCAATGGCACAGGGATGGTGATTGTGTGGTTAAGTTGAGTTTTATCTTTTGCATGCTCTTAATCATTAATATTATTACAGACAACCCAGAGTGACTATACACCATATCATTTAGAGATAGATGATTACCTATTCAGCCCCATTGAACATGGCGGCTCAAACTCCTCCTACGATGCCTGTGCCTTAAAATGGTAAGAAGGCGGGAGCTCTGTGGAGTCAAAGCACTGAAAAGGCTTCCACTATTTCATGCTGATATACAAAACCCAGCCCAGCGTGGTCATATGGGTCATAGCAATTTTTAGAAAAAGAAAAACTCTTTGGAGCCAGGCTTTTAATTGGTCATTGAAACGCTGTCTATCAAGTGTCTTTTGGATCCGCCCCCCCAGCTCCCCCCCATGAGGACCATAGAGAGGTGTGTTCTTCGCCCTTTGCTATACACCAACACCTATGTGAGTAATGAGATAGCTTGGACAGAGGAAGAGAGAGAGCTTGGACAGAGACACAAGCCACTGCTGCAGGCTGAAGAAGAGGGTGCAGTGGAGGCATAGATAGAACCAGGGGCAGCTGGGCTAAAGCTGTGCCCGTTGCCAATGCGACAATGGACTGGGTGCAGCAGGACAGAGCTGGAAGGTGGAGAAGAGTGAACGGACAGGGCATATAAAAGTCATGTCCAAGACTGGACAATGAGCAGCTGGACTGAGAAGACCAGAGGAGGACGCTGAGGATGAGTTTTTACCCTTTTAGCTTTATAACCATTGTTTTATTGTTGGGTTTTTATTGTCATAAATTGTAAATGTTTTCCATGGTTACATTCTTGTTTTTACTGGTTACACAACCTTAAGCTGTCACATTCATCATAAGTCTATAGCTTTATCCTGGCCACTTTGAGTGTTCAATTTTGTACAGAAGTCATATTGTGGCATATTCATTGGAGAAGATTCAAAGATTACTCAAACATAACTCCATGATTTTGATGAGGGACCAGACATGTATGTTCAGAAGTGTTACGTACCTATTGGCAGCACCAGGAAGAACGGCAGCCAGCAGAGAACGAAGCACCCCACGACAATCCCCAGAGTCTTTGCCGCTTTCTCCTCACTGGAAAACTTCAGCATCTTCAGCAGAGCAAAGGAGGCACGTTTATGCTTTACACCAGCCTGCTTGTCCGGATGCCCGGCGGTGTTGCCTCGATGAATCCTTAGCGTGACTCCTTCCGAATTCTCGCCTTTGCTTCCTTTCCTCAAACTTTTGGTCTCTCTGGTTGCAACGGTGTAGACTCTGCAGTACATGAACAGGATTATGGCGAGAGGTATGTAGAATGAACCAAGAGCCGAGAACAGCGCATATGCGGGCTCCTCCGTGATTTGACAAACCGTTTCGTCCTCCGGTTGCGGTTGCTTCCACCCAAAAAGCGGGCCGACGGATATAGCCGCGGAGAGTCCCCAGAGGCAGGCGACTGCGGCCAAGCATCGCCTCCCGGTGGCCATGGAGGGATAGCGCAAAGGGTAGCTGACGGCAAGGTAGCGGTCGATGGAGATGACGCACAAGCTAAGTATCGACGCAGTGCAGCACAGAACGTCCAGAGCCGCCCATACGCTGCAAAACGTGCGGCCGAAAACCCAGCGGCCCAAAGCTTCGGAGGCGGCGGAAAAGGGCATGACTGCAGAGCTGAGGAGCAGGTCCGCAGCGGCGAGGTTGACGATGAAGTAGTGCGTGACGGAGCGCCAGTGGTGGTGGAACAAAACCGACAAGATGACCAGCATGTTCCCCAGGACGCCAAAGATGAAAAATACCACCATTACAATCCCCATGATGACAGTTTTACGGACGTCGACCTCCGGGTAAAAAGACACAGTGAAGTTTGAATAAAGGGTGCTCATGTTGGGCTCATTAGCAACCATCTTGTAATGTTGGCATTTTGGACCTACGCTTTCATCTTTGTTTTTGGTCTAGAGGTTTATATTCAGTCATTAAAGGGTAATCAAATTTGTTTATATGTTTAAAAAGTGGCATGACTCAACATTATTTCCTCCTTAACAGTGTTAATTTAAACACTTTTGTAAAGATCTACAAGCTTAAAACATCAACTAAGATTGTCTATGACTTGAATAGTAGCCTAAATTTTCGTTTTTTAGTCCGATATTTGGAAAGTGCTCAACACTTTTGTCTACATAGCTAGCATGCGACTTGTATCACACGATATTTCAGCATCCAGTTGAAATAATTTGCGACGTAGTATTTCAATCCGTCGTTGCTTTAGACTAAAATATTCCATGTTTGCCATGTCATGGAGTGGGAAAAAGATGTTGCGCTGTCCCTCGGTGAGCCAGGTTTTCTTTTTAAGCTGCTTGTGATAAATGTACTTTTAACTCTTGGCCAGTGTCCTTCCTTTCACAAAATATCCCACTGAGGGCGATTTAGTTGCTTTGTATTACAGACCGTCCACAGTTTTCATTTATCAAACATTACTCCTCGGGATTGCTTCCAGTCTCGTCTTATTTCGAAGTACAAACTCTTGCCATCCGTTCAGCGCTCTGCTTGCCAACGGATCAGATGGGATTTCTTGGCTAAATGTCACAGCGGCCAAAAGAAACCATGTTTGTCAGATTGTGCCCAGGATGGGTCCTTCGAGGCAACAGTTTTTGTGGTGCGGAGACATTCCCGGTGGATTTGGCAAAGTTCATCCATGATTTAGTTTACTCCATTGTAACCTGAAAAGACAAGAGGAGGGAAATCAATTCAAGCACCGGTTCACATTACAAGGTGTCACTCTAATTGGGCTCATTAGCACTAAAATGTGGTTGTTCTTGACAATCCCCAGACGAAGTAGCGTTGTCAGTCAGTAATAGAGTCCAATTTAGGAAGATGGAATGTTATAGGTTGCACATTTCACAAACTCTGTCTTATTATGCATAACTCTTAATGAGCATAGTCCCTTTCAATTACACATTGACATTTTTGGCACAAATGACAATGTCTAAGGGAAGATATCATTCAATGCCATTACACAGTTTAATCTATCGCTAAATCTGCATTTGTGCCACCAAGTCTCATGCTTGAATCCCCTCTGAGGCCAGTTGAAGTTACAGACACCGAATGCGGGTAATCATGGTGCCATGCCATTGGTCTGACAAGCCATTAGTCCGACATCTCTAACCCAGTATATTGTAATATATTGTATACAGAGTTTGAGACTTTGCACATCATTGTGTAGAGACAGGTGCATCAAATAGGAGAGAGCAGTCCAGTGAACTTTGTCGTGGACATATCATGCGTAATTGTGGTTTATAAACCTGCTTTTGGACATCTCCAGGGCGGAAGAGTTTTAGTCTTTTCCTGTGTTACCAGTTGACAATCTAAAAGTCTTTGAGCGGCATTTGAGGCCAACAAAATTCACAGATTTCTTCTTCAGAAACACTGAAGAGGCACCAGGAGCCCCCCACACTTGCAGCACAGTGGTGGATTCACAAGAGGCACTACCGGAAACAAATTGGGGTAAATGAGGAGGTATCCGGACAAGTCAAACAAGCTTTCTATCCCTAGTATAGTTCTGGCTAACACTGTAAAATATTTATCGTAGATTTTACAATAACCTACTGGCAACAAGGTTCCAGTAAGTTACTGTACTGCCAATTACATTAGTGACACTTTATATGAATATTACACTGTAAAGATGTTCTACAGTAGAGATAGTGTAGCCTGGCATCCAGACTAATCTCCGATGTTTATTAATTAATAAACAGGAGACTAGTCTGGCGACCCTGTCGTAGAAAAGCTACTGCTGGAGGCGGGACTAATGTGGGACAACCGAAGCGCAGCAGCCAATGAGAACATAGCGGATGTGACGACAGAAACAGCGACAAGAAAGTTGTGTCATTCGGACATTAACAATGGCGCTCCTGCCACACGGAGTTCATTAAATTACTTCTGTCGTTTATGTCAGAAACACTTAAGAATACAAGCATACCGGAGCATTACGTGAAGTGGTTGCTTGTGTTGAAAAACTACAAAACAAAGGCGCAACAACATGACGCCCGTTCAGGGAGCTGCTCTGATTGGTCGGTAGGCTCCAAATCGCTGCGTCACTTCCTTTGAAAGCGCGCAATGGAGTGTTGCCAGAGCCTCTTCTGTAAAGAAGTGGAGTCTGGTTGGCGAGACTAGAGATGGTGTACTAAGATACATTAAAGGAATTATCACTGTAATATGAACAACTGTATTTTTGTACAGTAAGTTTCTGTACCCAGAAGGAGCACAAAGATGAAGATGAGACGGAGCGAGAGGAGGCGGGTGGGAGCAGAGGGAGCTGTGCAGGAGGAAGAGGAAGGAGGAGATGGAGGAGCTGACAGTGCGTGACACCACACTCTGAAGCAGGGACAAACCCAGGGGGCGCTGCACCGTTTCAAAGGAGCATTGAAGGCAGCCGGCTGGGTTTCCTCTAGGTGCTATTGTTTCCCCGAGCTCCACAAACATGCTGGTTAGCCCACAGAGAAACACAGCAGCTCGGGACTAAGCCTCCATCTGATCTACGCAATTTCATTGTACAATTGAACAATAACAAATAAAGTACTTAAATATAACTTAATAATTCTGCATGTAGATAGGAGACTGTATTGCCAAGTATATTGGGTTGATTTGTTTCTCATAGTTCTGGTGGAAGTGGCAGCAGGAGGAATCAAAGATGCTAACTCATTGTTTGAGACACTTTAAAAATGGTCACAAAACATATAATTCCGATACTAAAAACATTTTGAAGATAAACATTGATTTTAGCAGGCATCAATAATTTCTTTTTTTTTCTGCTTGTTTTTTTTTTATACATAGAGCAGTCCATATCAGAGTCAGTGCTGCCACAGCCTGTAAAAGAATAAAACCTTTACAATATATACATATGTTATTGCAACGAAGCTTGAGATGTAATATGCCATAATTGTTGAAAATCAAGTGAGCATGCGATGAGTTACTCTGTACCTGATCGTGCTTCCTTTAAATGATACTCAGTGGAAGCAGTAACATACTGTCAAAGTCTGTAGATACATGGCAATAAAAAACGTTTTCTCTTTCCCTTCAATTACCATTGCATTAGAGAAAACACAGCTTATGCTTCACTGAACAAAAAGGCATTTTACAATTTCCTTTCTTCACAAAACCATTACTGCATTTGCATTTTGTGCTTTTACAACAAACAACCACAAACACCTCATTATTAATGTCCCATTAGAGTTTCCATTTTACCCGATCCACAATTAAGGGGAATTAACGGCAAAGGAAGAAAACAAACAAGTCAGGATTATTACAAATTGAAGAACTTGCAGCAAAATGACAGTTTTAAAAAGGGCCTCTATTGTGCCCTGGTAGCGCAGCTTCACAGCGCTCGTGCTTCACAGCTCGAAGGTTTGATTCCCACCTGGACGCGGCCTTTCTGTGTGGAGTTTGCATGTTCTCCCCGTGTCTGTGTTTAGGTTTCCGTCAGGTACTCCAGTTTTCCGTACCAACATGTGCAATAGGTGAATCCTCCAGCCAGGTGTTTCTGACCACCAGCCTCGCTCCACATCTGGAGATGGGTCAAATGCAGAGGACACATTTTGTTTTACAGTTGATGTATGATGACAAATAAAGCACCTTTACCAATATCAAGGTCAACTACAGCACAACTACGGGGGGCTTAAAAGAAAAGAGGTTGGGAACCCCTGACGAAGAGAACAGTCAACACTGTCTATAACACGTCTGTGTCCTCTAGATTAGGTTTCTGCACTTCAAACCAGAGACAAACTATTGACAAACTTCTAGTGTGCATGATCATAGTACTGCGCCGGGGGAAAGTGACGCCTATAGATACAGACAGCAACGCGTCATACAAGGGTGTGTGGCCAGCGAGGGGGTAGGAAGTCACTCATAGAAATCATTATTATTATTTGTACACGAATAATTGGAAATGTTTGTTTAATGTTTAAATGAATGAATAGACTACAGCTGCTACTACTACTACTACTACTATTACTACTACTACTACTACTACTACTATATGAAGTTTGATCAGTATGGCACAAGAATCAAAATAATACCAGTATATACATTATATCAGTGATTAGGTCTTGGAAATGGTTTGAATCGGTCTGAAAACTCTCAGACGCACAGATCAGTTTATTTGCTGTGCTCCGATTGGAAGTCTGTAGTGTGCCGGTATTCTCAGATGTGTTGTCGGTAAGTATGATACCGATTGGAAGTCTGTGTGTGCCGGTATTCTCAGATGTGTTGTCGGTAAGTATGATACCGATTGGAAGTCTGCAGTGTGCCGGTGTTCTCAGATGTGTTGTCGGTAAGTATGATACCGATTGGAAGTCTGCAGTGTGCCGGTGTTCTCAGATGTGTTGTCGGTAAGTATGATAGCGTTTGGATGAGGAGGAAGGGAGAGTAGACGGATGTGTTTAGGCAGAAGTCATTGGGATGCGGTGCGCTCTGGTGAGTAAGTGGTTTAGTGTCTCCGGCTGCGGTGGTTCTAGATCAGCGCGCCGTGACAGAGCTCCGGGAGGATAGTTTATTAAAGACTGACAGCTGCTTCTATCTGCCAAAGGACCTGATGAATGCAGAGCCCAAATCAAATGTACTCTCTGGAGAGGCGGAATGTGCACCGAAGTGGAGTTCCAGGAAAGAATTTGAAAAAGAATAAAAATAGTTTTTTAGATTTATGTTATAAACTTCCCTTGTCAAAAAAAATAGAATATATATATATATGGAGTTGCACTTTGCCTCAATTCATACCTAGTTTGCAGAGAGAGAGAACTTTAACTTATTTCCTTGATTTTGATGCATAATAATCCAGAGGTGTCCTCTCTATTTTTAAATGTATAAAGTTTAAGCCATGCATCACGCGAACCATTTGGAGCAGTTCTGCACTCAAACTGCGTTTGTTGTAGTGATGTCACGTTCATGATGGAATAAACTCTTTTGAGTGGCTCCTTAAAGGGGCTAGATGCAAGTTAGTCATTTTAGGCTCACTACTGCCACCTCAGGTCTTATGCGTAACTGCAGCTTCTATATTGAACTCATGCACGACGGCACTTCTGACCCGAATTAACACCTTTTTGAGTGACAGTGCAGGATTTTAGAGGCAGTTGTGGTGAACAGGTCTGAGCTCATTCTACACTTTAGGACATGGCTGGAACATGTAGGGAGGGAGATACCTAGTTTTAACATTTTTAAACGTTGTTAAACAACGCACGTTGTCATAGAGGTGTGGCTACTGCCTTGCGACAGGTCATGTCTATATGTTTGCCAGCTAGAATTTATGGAGCCTCGCATTCTTTGGCTGCTGGCCAATCAAAAGTGTCTGCAGGAGAGTCATGTTTGTCTGCTCTGTAGTGCTTTAAAACCAACTCCACGTGTGTCTCAGGTAGTGCAAACTGCAAACTATTCTCATTCTCAAACAAGTGCCTCAGGACCGGTGGTCGGGTTGGATCCATAGATATTATATAGAGACAGTAGCCATTCAGCTCAATTAATGTGGCCATGTGGTTTGTGAAATTAACAAGGCGCAACTTTCTCCTCCAACAGAGCATGTTTGTAAGGGCTAAAAGTCGGGCTATGTGTCTCCACAGTCAGTCAAAGCCTTGGGCTTAAACCTTTTAAATCCACACATCAAAAACCAGCTTGGTTAAAAATATGACACCCTTCTCAATGTTGTCACATGGGTCACAGTGATCTTTGGAAAAACACAAACTTGTTGAGCCAGGCTTTTAAGCTGTTTTTGGGAGGTGCAAAGTCTCCATTGCTTTCCCTTTAAACAGTTTCTTTTGGCAGTAGTATTGCCGTCAGTATTGCAGTCAACATGAAAAATAATAAATGAGTAACCTGATGTTTTAGAGTCATAAACGCAATGCGCATGTAACCCGCATTTAGTAAAGCCTTTTATTTTTGCGGGTCCACTTCCTGCGCCACCTCAAACTTCCAACTTCCTAAAAGTTACGGGTCACGCGGGTTCACTGTGGCTGTGGCATGATCTTTCCCCAAACAAATGAACGAAACGCTCCAATCTTAGTGATTCAAGTTCTGAATCCTCGGTAAGTCTTTTTCCATCCGCTACTCAACTATATCATGTCACGTTCTGCGTGTGATTCTCACTGAGCGTTACTTTGACTATAGCTGGTGCCGTTCCCCAGCCAGAGCCCCTGTCTGGTTCCACTTCGTTTAGACGTCGGGCCGCGCCTGGAGACTCTGCGATAAACATTCCAAACTCAAAGGTCAATTGTTTTACCGTTCTATCGTACAAGCCGAATTGTAGGCATTGATTTAAACTATTAGCTTGTTCGCTAATCTAGAGAATTATTGCTGTTTTGAGCGTTTTTTGTCACTTCCGTGACTACCGCTGAAATGGTTACATGTTTGGTGGCCATTGAAGCCCATTGATTTTAACGTAGCTACGTAGATCCCTTCATGAATATTGCGCAATACTATTTCGAATACCAACCTCTGCATTAGAGTTTTGGGTTATTTGACCACTGAATTTAAAGGTGCACTTTGTATTATTATTTCTCTCAATGTTGACTTGAGTTATGTTTTGATTCTGAACACATCTTTCAGATACAATTCAAACTATGGTGTAACATCATAACACATGATGAGTGTTATATGCATTCACATTCAGCGTGTATATTATTTATGCATATGGAATTACTTTATTGTGTTGGTTACTTTAGTAACTAGGTTACTTAACATGTGTCTTTGGCCTTGTAGGTCAGGTTTTTTGTATGGGACCAACTAAGCCATCCCTACCCTCATGAACTCTTGAACTCTCGATGGTCCTAACTCCAGGACTCCTAACGACATGGCGAGCTACGAACCCTCGGACCTAGACGTGGTAAGCAAAACACACATCCATGCATCACGTCTGCACTTTTCCCTAACTGGATTATTATCGCTCAACTCGAACTCTATTCTGGCCGTGGGACATATCGGGACGGGTTTTTTTCCCTTCCCATTCGTTGGCAGCGCGTTGCTCCGCCATCGAACAGTACTAAGTATTTTTTGTTCCTGTACTCGAGTGGTTTTGTCATATGTGCTTGATGACTACAGACACTAAAACTGAAATCTATGACTCCGGTATCTTCATTCACAACCCAGGCTCTGTGACGAACCATCTACTGTGCATCTTAGCTTCCGCAGCCAACCGCCTAGCCCTTACATGTTACACGCAGTTGCATGAAAAATCAAACACAGGCTATAGCCTATTATAAAAAATATTAAAATTGCAAATTGAATCGCAATCACTGTCAGAAAAATCGCAATCGCAATTTTTTAGTCATAATTGTGCAGCCGTCGGAACAAAATCAAGAAACAGAACAACAACAGAGCAACCAGCATGTGGTTGTTATAAATTAGATCAGAGTCAATTAAAAGCACAAGACTTGTGACTTCTTTTTCTGTCACGTCTCTTCAAAAAGAGTCTTTAAGCTTCCAGTCGCTTATCTCTTCAATGCAATCATAAACCATTTCTAACGGACTGTTTTTGTTGGGCGAGAGGCAGCACAGCGTCATTATGTGTGTCCATGTAGTTAAAGTAGATTTTATCCTCCAAATAAGATTTTAACCATTTTAAAACTACTGCAAACCAATCAAGAATTCAAGTCTATCAAGTAGGAGTATTTTGTGATTGACCGTATCAAATGCCTCTGGTTTGTAAGCCGCAATTTGCATATGTTTACTTTAAAAACAAAAAAAGTCTGTTGTTCAACTTAGAATTGTTTAAGTTTCGCAAAACCAAAGCCCAAACAATTCGACTTTGATTTGAGTAAGAGCAGTTGGATGCGCCGCTGCACTACTGGCAAAATGGACTGATTGATCCAAAGTTGAATAGTTTGGAAGGAACACACAATGTCATATGTGGAGGAAAAATGGAACAGCAAACAGACATCAAACCCCTATGTTCACTTTGAGGTATGGAGCAGGAGAATCATGGTGTGGGGCTGGACAACGTGATTTCATCAATGGAAAAATTAATTCAGAAGTTTCTAAAGATATTGTTTGCAGAAAAACCTGAGACATACACAACAGCGTGGAATAAATAAGTGAACCATTGTATTAAAAAGCTGTCTGTCTCTTCTTTTGCAGCAATAACTGCTGCACAATGATCAGGATAAATCTTGGACCATTCCTCTTTATAAAACTGCTGCTTAGTTTTTCCTCCCTCTCCTGTGAATGTTTTTTACACCAATAAAAATGTGATCACATGTGGTATTAGTTTAAGCAGACACTGTTTACTCATTCTTATGATTTTGATGAAGATCAGAACACATTTTATGAGCGATTAGGGCAGAAATTCCAAAGTGTTCACATACATTTTCCTCCCACTAAAGGTCCTCATTCAAATCCATTCTTTGAAGACTCACTGCAGTCATAACATTTTCTGTGTTGAGATGGTCATTAAGAGCATGTTTTGTATTGACAGTATAGTCCAAATGTTACACAGTGTGCCTTTAGATAAAGGTCAACTACTTCATATTGACCCAAGATGTTGCATGTCCCACCTTTGTAATTAGAATTGATTGCAAAAATGAAGCTATGGAAAAAGCAATTCAGGGAGTCATTAATATCTGAGTTATCAGGGCATGCACAGTCGGAGGGTAAAAATAACATCGCCTCTGGATTTGACCCGAATGTCTTGAGGATAACATTGCATTTTGGCTAAGCCGTGGTCCACACAATCTCAAGCACAAAACACGGCTCTAAATGACTTATGTCTCTATGTCTCAGCTCCATTGTCCACAGTTTTCTCTCTTCTCTTCCCTGCTAGCCCCGTAAATCTTCTTAAACATAAATAACTTCACAGAGCTAAGAAGCAATTGCACCTCCAGTTTTCCCTGCAACAGATGCGATTGGAAGTTCATTCATCACTGCAGGCATTGTTTTTCCACAACCTCCAAAAGATACAGCCATAAGAACGGTGAAAGGGGTACAGGTTGGTGGAATAGATCATAAGTTCATGTTATATGCTGATGACATTATATTGTATGTCTCAGAACCTGATTGATCCTTGCCTACGCTGTTTAAAATTATAATGTCATTCTCAATTATATCTGGATATAGGGTCAACTGGTCCATTGCCTTTAACGGCCCAGTGTCCAGCTAATCTTTTTTAAACCAGGGGACTTTCAGTGGCCAAAACAAGTAATCAAATATTTTGATATTTTATTCCCCCATTGTCTAAAAGACTTGATAAAAGTCAACTATAATGCAAATGCAATGATGCAAAAGATTTCTTGTGATATTAATAGATTGGGTGCACTGAATCTAACTATGGTTGGCAAGCGTTTCAACAATAGCAGCATCACCACCTGCATCTCCGGGGAAAAGCTCAGCTTCAGCACCACCTGCACCTATATTAAACGATTCAGCCGAAGGAGCACTTTCTCTTACTCCACCACAGGCCTTGAGCCCGACTACTACATCTACACCCTCCAGAGACTTTTCTGAATCGTTCCCATCCCCAGAGTCACCTATGGGATTTTCCAACCATCTTGAAAACTTGATCAAACATGGGACTAAAATGACTCCCCTCATTCCAGTTGCGTCAAGACCAAGGCTTCCATCCCCAAAGAAGCATCATGCCCCTCTCCCACCTCCGCCTTTTTCACAAACCAAGGTCTCCCCAGCTCGGCCCCCACCACCGGCGCCCACAGCTGTTATCTCCAGCAGCTTCACTGCTGCTGTCTAGGACATTAGGGGCCTCTGCGTTGCTACCATACACAGCAAACTCAAAACCAACCAGAGGTCCATAGAGGGCGTGTGTTCTTACAAGACAATTAGTACTGTCAAACAACATAGATTAGATAAGAGAAGGACAGTCAGACCGTCCAATCAAAGAAATCTAATCCATGTCCCCTGCAAAAAGATTCCACCCACTCAAACACAGATAAATCTCAAACATGCTGTACTCAATGTCAGATCGCTAAAAAACAAGTCCTTTTGAATAAATAGTTTTATTTCCTCTTATAATCTAGATTTTATGTTTTTAACTGAACATGGCTAGACAAAAACACTGGTAATGCAGTTTTGATTGAGTGTAGTCCATCTCACTTCAATTTTGTGTCTGAAACTCGCCAAAAACAGAGGAGCGGGGGTGTTTGTGCAATATTCAGGATACTATTGCTCCTGTCAAGGTTAAAATGGTTAACAATAGGCAAAAGGCACCTTGGAGAAGTGAAGATTCGGTCAGGGCACAGAAAAGGGAGTGCCGAAAAGCCGAACGGAAATGGCGCAAGTCAAAGCTCCAGGTTCATTTTGAGGTTTACAAAGAAGTACTTTGTGTGTTTAACCAGATTTTGCGTGGAGCAAGGGAGAAGTACTTCTCTACAATCATCTCAAACTGCAGAAACAATTCTCGTGTTCTGTTTTCCACAGTAAACAGATTAACTAACCCTCCAGTTTCACTGCCCCTAGAACTAATCTCGACATCTAAGTGTAATGAGTTTGCAAAATGTTTCTATGACAAAGTCCAAAGCATTAAAAATGCCATAATTTCCACAACACAAAAAGAAACTCTGCCACCAGATAAACACCTTGAGCTGACACATTTCACACCTGTTACTGACAAAACAATCGAAGAGGTTATCTCTGGTCTGAGTTCATGTACATGCTGCCTTGATGAATTACCCACTAGATTTCTGAAGTCTGTGCTGACCAGCTTGTTACCACAACTTGCTCAGTTAGTTAACATCTCACTCCAGACTGGAGCATTTCCAAAGGCCTTGAAAACAGCAGTCATTAAGCCTCTTCTAAAAAAGAGCAGCCTTGATGCCAAGGTAATGAACAACTACCGGCCCATATCAAACCTATAAACTTCGTAGCGTTCATTGTGTCTACTTGTGTTCTAGTATCACTTTTTAGGTTCGTTTTGCCAGACACTAAGGTTAGGGATGTTAAAGATCTTTTACCTTTACATGTTTCAGCGCCATCTGCAGGCCGTCATCAGAAGTATCACCGGCGTGCGGTGACGTGTCACTTATCAGCTGTTCTTACTTCCGAGGCGTGACCAGTCTGACGGTCCTAACATGTCCGACAGACAGGTCACGCCCCCTGCCGCCCGGTGGATTCAGGGCGACAGGGGGCGTAATCATGTTCTGCCTTTTCTTTGTATTTCATTGGGGTATAGTTAGAGATCCATACGAGCGATCGCGATGTCGTCACATCCGTTGGCCGTGGTAGGCATTTTACATTTTCATATTTGATAAACATTTTATTAAAATCCTATAATCAGCAAAAACAATGTCCATAAACAGGGCATTGCTTCTCTTGCGCTGTAACAGATCTATCATTTTATAAAACCGAGTTAGAGACCTGGTGCATCAGCTGCCTACCAAACATCCGGCGAAAATTGCGGAAGTAAACAATAACAGCGATCGCTCGTATAGGGCATGGCAGTAGCAAAGAGGGACTAGAGCCTCCGAACAGCAGTTATTTTTCAGGCAAAAGCTCCTTAGCGTCAGGTGTGGAAAGTTCGTCTCCAAAGTCACTTTCCGGGTCAGACGCTGGATCAAATCATATCCTGTGTGGCCATTGTTCACATAGTGATAACGCGCAGCTCCTTACCAACAATAAACATCAAAATGCACCGAATATCGATCGTAGTTTTAATACGTGTGGAGAAAACGAGTGTTGTGATGATGCCACAGACAGTGTGTGGAGGGGGCGACAGGCAACATTATAAAATGGCTAAAACTTCCTCGGCAAATGATTTTTCTGACACTTTTTTCTTTACAATTGCCTCTAAAAGTTCTGCCTGAACCTCCATGACAGCTGGTATTGCTTTTGTTACACTGTGCTCAAGTCCCCGATCCACCTGAAAATATCAGAGATTGTTTTTGTGCGCTCGCTTGTTTTGTGAAATGGCCTTTGCTCGCCTCATATCCGTGTGCCGCTGGAGACAATATCCAAATGGCAGCACACAGTGGATGCCTGGACCACCGTGGAGAGATTGAAATCGAATGGATATGCATGGAAATGGGAGGCATACCTGGTTTTGTCAGAGTAGAAAAAAACAAACTCGTTTTTGGAGTTGTGGATAATCAGTTTTCCCAGCGTGTTGGATGAGATTAAAGCCACCATGTTGTTTTGTTTCTACCGGTCCACCCCTCACGGGCAGGAAATAGAGAGAGACAGGCACCACACTGAAGTGATCAGGCCTGACAATCACATCAACTAATCATCTGAGCTGAAAGCATTGGAAAATCAATGGTACGATGGAGCCCTGAAATCAGTCACAGACAGGGGCCAAATTGATCGATGCAGACCCTCGATACGGAAGGAGTCTTGAAGCTTTCACAATCAACAAGTGCTTTTGACAAAAATACATGAATTTTGTTGCCTGTACTAGGGTTGTTCTGATGTCATCGTGGATGTCCAACATCACGATGGAGAGCCACTATCGTGATGCCACGCCCCCTCCTGTCAGATGTCCTGTCATCTTTAGGCCTAGTAAACCTAACAACTTTGCAGGGCTTAATACTCAATTCCGATTTTTTTGTAAGGTTGTTCATTTTACTCTCAAAGGTGAGCTGTCTGAGTTCTCGGTCTGTAGGGGACGTGGCTCAAATGTGTCGTGCATGTGCAGTAGATGGCGCAGCACTCTGCTGTTTGAGGGAGTAAACAGGGAAAGGCGCTGCGGTTCAGGCAATGTAAACCTTTTAGAAGCTAACGGAGCGAGTACATCAATAACCAAATCATTTTAAGAAGGAAGGGAGTTTTTTGGACTACGGACTTTTATGGAGCAGAGGCAGCGATGTCTTTACTGAGAAACATGGCGCTTTGAGAGAGAGGTGAACGGCGTCACTCACACTAACTTCATTACTTCAAAACAAGTGCATGGGCCCAATCTTGTGTGTCAAAACGCAGCAAAACATTTTGCACTAAGGAGGAGCGCACTTTGTCATCTGCCACTCCAGACTTAGCGCATTTAAGGGAGAAGTACTGGGGTGGAGACACGCTTTATCCTCCAACCAGATCGACTCCGCAGTTGGGAGAGGGGTTGGGGGGAGTGGGGGGGGACGTGTGCATTCGTTTAGTTTCCCGTTCATGCCAAGCGGGACGATCCGCACCACACTGTAGCTCTTTCTCTCTCTACACATGCTCACAATGGGGTAAATACAGTTCTTATTTTGACCTGAGACAGCCTATCATGCTAAAGGTAGGACATAAGGCAGCACAATGTAAACGAGGAAATGAATGTCAGTGGTGCTCCCATCAGAGCAGTCCCCTCCTCTCGTGACGCCCCCTCACAAGTGGTGAAGGCACAAAGCACATAGACACAAGATCTGGCCCCATGTGTTGTTTCTCTGTCCCGTCCCGTCCACTTTAATCCAGAATGAATGGCATTTGTAGCGCATTGATGGCGTGCAGGTCGGCTAAATGCGACCTGGCTGTTCAGACTGTCAGACAAGTCATTTGAAAAGATCGGATCTGTGTTGTTCAGACTGTGATGAAAAGAGTTGGGTCGTTTCAGCCTGCAGTCTGCGCGTATGCATGCTAGTTTAAGTAGCCTGCCAGAGACACAACGTGTTAGTCTGTGAAAATACCATTAATTCTCAGCAAGCACGCCCCAAACCCCCCACCCCCGATATCATCGCCCATCATTATAATTCATTGTTAACATCAACTGCCAATTAAGGGGACATCGCCCAACCCTAGTGTGTACAACAACATGGATGTACATCTATTTTGTCCCCATCTTCCCGGTGCCACTATTGTGACTCTAATTATTAGGAGCACATGTGATGTTGCTGGCATGTTTGCTTATTTATCAGTTGTTAATGTGTCAAAGCAACAAATAACATGGAGTCGTCCGCAATGTTGCTTTAAGTTTACATTTTTAATGTCTTTTGACAAGAGAAAAAGAAGAGATTCAATCATGCAACTGAACATAGAGCGTCAAAATGTTTTAATAAAACAAAGATTTTAAACCGGTGATATCCACCGTAGTTCCTCTCTTGTCTTGCAGCCCTACTATACGTTTGAAGAATGGCATTGCATGGCTAGTGGTGACTTGCACATATTTACACAGACGAATAGCCCAATCGCCCGTGTGCACACAGGGGCGAGCTTCATGTTTCATTCATGGTCTTGCGCCGCCATTTGGAGAAACTACATCCCACTGAACAATCGTAAATATGCCCAATGCACACTTCATCGTTCACTGCTCTTTCTGTTTATGTGCGCACGATTTACTCTGCAAATCACACCTGGGTTTTGCTTGATGTTGTTTTGCCTATAGCCTTCGTGGAGGGAGTAAGGGCTTCAGCAGCATGCATAAACAGACAAGTTTCCATCTGGTTGCCTTCCATGAATAAAGTCAACGATGCTCATGCAGTGTCTGTGTGTAGCCTATTCGTGAGTATATTCAACAGTAACAAACGGTTATAATGCAGACATCTGGGCTGGGTCATTTAGTTGAAAACTTGAGAACACATGAGGTCGAGCATTGTAGGATGCTATCGCAATCTCTACTTAAGTCAGTCTCAATAATCATCATGGGACTTTATAATTGTCAGGTTTATAGCAAATTCTTTGGCAGAAACAGCACCTAGTTTTGGAGTTTGGACGAGACAATGGAAGATTTTTGTGTTATGTGAAACTGGAGGAAAGGATTTGTTGTTGTGTGAGCTATTGTTTGTATAAAAGGTTTCTGTAAGTCAAGAGTCTGCAACCGTCAGTATGAGCCATTTAGCTCCCTCTTCCACCAGAGAAAAATAGTTTGGAGCCATAAAATAAAAAACAGCCGATAAACTTTTTCAGAGGGATGCACCGATACCAGTATCGGGCCGATACCACATGCTTGTACTCAAACTCGTGCTCATTCATGAGGTCCCGATACCAGAAACCGATACTATTTGATGTGCGGCCAGCGCAGCTACGAGGCGCAGCTCTCAGCTGAGGAGAGAAAATAGCAACAAACTGGAGAATTGTTTAGTGTAAATACAATAATCCACATAGAGCTGACTTTACTACAGACTGCGCTCTCTAAATCAGAGTCTGAGCTGGATTTAACCAGAGCTTAATGTTGTTAGTGCTGCAGCGTCTGCAGTGTTTACAACATACAGGCTAACGTTGCTAACGCGCGGCTAGCAGTTTTGGCCATTCTGACACTGTTTTATGCCCAGGGGTTTATTCATCTGAAAAACTAACCCAGCGACTAAAAAGTCCTCAGAAAATCCAACTTAAAGACATACAGCATGTTTATATTGAGCGAAAATGAGCTGCAGCAGAACAATGAAAACGCTGTAGCTTCTCGCTAAGTTACTACAAACACACGAGAAAATCTACAGGAGCTGAAGTAAAGACGAAAAGAGACCATTTAAGTGACATCTTAATACTATCGTTAAATAAAAACACATAAATGAATAAAGCTCAGGCATTGGACATGGGCTTTTCTGTCTATGATGGACAGTGCAATAAAAATGTAAAATTATATTGAATGAAAATAAAATAAATAAATAAATGGCATCAGCACAATTCTAATATAACTGCACTTAAATGTGTCGCCTACTTTACTTAAGGAAATGTAACTGAGTAAATTTACTAATTACAAACCAATCTGCTGTGAAAAAAGTAAGTATGTTGAAGAAAATGCCTTGTACTCGTATCGGTATTCGGTATCGGCGAGTCCTTAAATACAAGTACTCGTACTCGTATCGGTTTTATAAAAAAGTGGTATCTGTGCATCCCTAGTCGGGACTCAAGAGTGGGTCCGATAACCATTTTCACTGGGTTTGCGAGACGGTATAGAATCACTACTTGAGTCTGCGAAAATGACTGTTACCGGGTCGTTTTGATCATAATTTCAACTTTTTTGGCTCATTTGATTCAATTTTTTAAAGACAATATTTGAGGTTTTTACACAGAGGTTCATATAACAGAGCAAATCGGCACATATCAGCACACGTATCAGCACACGTGTCAGCACATGTGTCAGACACAGCTTTTCCACAGTGAACATCAGCACGACTAAGGGCAAGTTGTTGTGAGTGGTTCTTCACTATATCCAAACCTCCACCTATGCGCTTGCATTTTGAAGTGTTTAAATACTTTGGGTAGTTCAAAAATGTCACCAAAATAAATCCAAGGAGAGGTCCGCCACTTCAGCGTCTGTGTGAAACATATAAAAAAAGGGTTCTGCTGCACTTAAACCTGCGCTGCTAAATAAATGCACCAAAAATGGACCAAAACGGTTCACAAGGGCCAAACCCCCATTTCTAACCCAGTACAAGTTACTATTTTACTGGCTGTGTCGAGTCGAGTTTCCGCTGGACCAGATTGGTTGTACTGTGAGAGTGGCTGGTGTTGATGCATGGGGCTAATACCAGGGCTTATGCAAACACGTTTTCAAGCTTTCGGGATGAGCTGGTGAGCGAGACGTCACTGGGACACGGATCGGAATTTATCCTGACAGTGTAAGCCCTTAAGTAAACTGGCTTATATGGCATTAGGTATTGGCTACATATACTGTACATACATTTTATGTTATTTTCACACTGTATATATATGTATTATATAAATGTATATTAAAGCACTTACCCTACGCAAATAATTCTTCCATTTACTTGGCTCTATTTCAAATGCCTTAAGATTCTAAGCCAGGGGGATTAACCTTTTGCAATGTCAAAACGCCGGTATTGTGGTGAAAAGATGAGACTATAGCGATCTGAAAGATTGGCACGTTGATCCTTACAATAGAGATGGAGTTGAATCTTGAACATTCGTTAATTTATAAGACGAGCTCAATTGTATATATTAATAAAAGATCTCTTTCACAAATGAGATCCGCTTTGAGTGACCGTTTTTTTACGTTACATTACTGCCGTTCTGCTCTGCCATCTTGCTCTTGTATGGTATTTTACACCTGCGGTGGAAAAGTTGTTTTACTGAAATAGGAATAATAATAGTCATGCATTAGACCAGGGCTGTGGTCATATATCATGAGGAACGGGAATTGAGTAAGAGGCACAAACGATGACTTGAACAGAACTGAAGTTTCCAAAGGGGCCGATATAAGATTGCTCTTTTTTCAGCTCCTTTTCTTTTAAACTGCATTGACTTGGCAGTCTTGTATATTTTTAATGTCACTTTGAAATGAAATAAAATGAATAAAATTCTAAATATAGAGCTACTTGAGCCCAGTCTGGGAGGGGAGGGTCATGATGTCACTGCAATTTGGCGTGGAAAATCCTGACTAAATTACGTAAATTAAGAGAGTCGAGGGCCGGACAAAAATGACTTCAGGGGCTGGATCTGGCCCATGGGCCGCAGTTTTCCCACCTCTGCATTAGACACATTGTGTATACATCATTTTGATCAATCACTTTTTTATCAAAAAATTCAGATTCATTCTGTAAAAAAAATGAATCTAATAACTGCTCTTTAAATGTATATATTAGTGTTGTAATATTTTTGGAGCTGTACATCTGCTACGTGCTTGCAAAGTTCCCTGCAATGTCCAAAGTAAAAATTACATATCAGGGTCCAAGTTTGCTTTTTGGAAAATGTCGCGGCCCTAATATCTATAGATGACAAGCCAGTGAAGATGATGGATCGATAATTGATTATGCGATAAATCCTATTATACTGTGAAGCGCGGAGGCCGGTCTAAATGTGGAATCCTATGACGTCTGTGATCAGTGAGCTTAATTCTCAGCAACACAGCAACCAGACGGGAAACCCATTACAAAGAATGGCTTCAAACAGTACCGGGACAAATGGCTGGTTGCTATAAACATAGCAAAATAAAGTTTTGTTCATGGAGCTAATAGTTACAGACTGCATCTTTGAAAAAATGCCCATGTACGGTCATTTTCGAAGCAGCCAGGGGGAAAACACAAAGGAAACACAGAACCTTTTCCCATTTCTCCACCATTAGATAAAGGTGAAGGTGCTTTAATAAAACAACCCATTTGAGAACTACAAATGTCTTCTTCTGAGACACTGAAGAGGCACCAAGAGCCCCCCACACCTGCAGCACAGTGGAGGCATCACAAAAGGAGCTACAGGAAACAAAAAAGGGACAAATGAAGAGATGGTTAGACTGTTGTGTAGTGGAGGAAGAGGACGGAGGAGGTGGAGCTGATCAGTTCAAGACACCATGCTCTGAAACAGGGACCAACCCAGGAGGCGATGCCCCGTTTCAGAGGATCAGAGGAGACAGAGGACAGCCAGCCAGGCTTCTTCCGGGGTCTACAGATTCCCCGACCTCCAGGGTCATGCGGGTCAGGTTGACACACAGTGGCAGCGGCTCAGGACTGACACCTGTGTACAATGACGATAAAGCACTTACTTACGTACATGTCATTATGCAACACCTTTGTCTTCTGCATTTGACCCATCCCAAGCTGCCACTGAATGACCTGTAGGGAGCAGTGGGCGGGAGCAGTGCTGCGGCCGGGGACCCAGCTCCAGATGTGGAGCCAGGCTGATGGTCAGAAACACCTGACTGGAGGAAACCTACTCTGATTTTATGTCATTTTATACAGAATGTTATTTCCCTGTGTCTTTATGTAAAGCACTTTGGTCTGTCAAGTGCTGCTGTGCTGTAGAAATATGATTGATTGATTGATTGATTGATTGATTGATTGATTGATTGATTGTCATTTAATGTATCCGACTATTTCACTTTCCACTGAAATTGCTGCTCTGATTGTTTTGGATTTGTCATTCAAAATAGCTTTTTATGAATAATTAAGAAATATTCACCCTATTATTATGCAACACGGCAAAAAACCTGTCTACATTGTTTTGGAGTCGGCACATTAGTCCGACGTGTCATTATTCTGAAAATGTCCCATTGAGTAGGGGTTTAAAAACAACGTTCAGGGTTAGAGTCCACTGACCTTCATTCAGGGCTAATGGTTGAATATGGCTCTCTCATCCACAACACAACTGGGTTAGAGATGTCGGACTAATGGCACCGCTGCTCAAAGGTACGTTTTCAGAATAACAAGACAGGTTTTTATCACTTATACAAAAACTTAAAAAGACGACCAATTGTTTTTAGCTTGATGTAGAACGGGTTATCTTTACTGGTGCCTGCTGATGGTATTTTTGGGAAACTGTGTGGCATGGCGCCTGTTGGATCTCCACCTGCTGGCTGGCGGCACCACAGGTATATAAGGAGTACTCCTTCGTCCTCTGACGTCACTCACTTCCTGGTCCAGCCGGTGTGTTCAGTGCGTTCCTCACTCCTCTGAAGGACAGAGTGAGGCATTTAGCTGCTGTCATTTATGTACTGCCCTAACTGGAGGTTTTGTAATTTAGCTCCGTGTTGTGGTGTTGTGGTTCCGCGATGTAGCCCCAGATGCTCTTTGTGCCGGGACGGTGCGTCCTGCGTGTTATGCCCTGTGTGTTTGGGATGGAGTTTCACTATAATACTACCAGTGAGGCTCAGAGTTAACAGTCAGTTAACAGTCCCGCACCGAAGCGCCTGAAACTCAACTTTGAACAACAAATGAATAACAGAAAATCATTTATTGAAACAAAATATCTAAATAAAAGTTATATTTTTGTCTGCCTGTGTCAATCATAAACAAACCTGCATGCCTTAATTAGAGGTCTGCAACCTCGGTAGCGTTGTAAATATAATATTAGTTTGGAAATGCCATACTGCTCCCTCTGGTCACATAATTTATGTCTTAGCACCATAAGTCCTCGGGAAATGTTCTCGATCCATTCATTGATCTAAGCAATACCAAGTCAAGTGTGAAAATATAGTTTAAAAATCCTGAAGTAGGACCTAGTGTTCCACATACACACTGTGAATGAGGCACACGTTTAGCTTTGGGACTGTAGGATTGACTTCTTTCTTCAATAAAACCGCAAATAGTCAATAATTGTAACAGGAGCCAGTAACTATTGATTAGGCCCACGGTAAATTGTGACTAAAAGCATGTATATAAATAACAAACACAAAATGTAAAATGTTGATGTTTTAGTAAGCTAGTTCCCTTCCGACAATTTGTTGAATGCCACTCCCTGCTCTTTATATATCTAATAGTGAAATGTAGATGAACGAACACAACCATGTAATATAAGGATCTCCAAGCTGTAGACGGTAGTACTCCAATAGCTCCCTAAAGGCTTCCACATGTGCACAATAAAGAGTCAAATTTAACAAAAAACTGAAATGTACCACATCACATTTACGACATCTTCTCTTCTCAAATTAACAACGAATTGATGGGTCAAAAGTTTGCAAACACTTTTATATGTGTTGGCATTTCTTTATTTTCAGTGGTCATACCGCCTTTGCTCTGCCCAATCCCGTCAGACCTTGGAAGCTAAGCAGGGAAGGGCCTGGTCGGTACTTGGATGGGAGACCGTTTGGGAACACCAGGAAGCGAATGTATTGAGTGAGTGAGTGGTTGGTGGTGGTCGGAGGGGCCGATGGCGCAGACTGGTTGCCTCGCTTCCGTCAGTCCACCCCAGGGCAGCTGTGGCTACAATAGTAGTTTACCACCACCGAGTATGGAGTGAACGAATAGTGCAATGTAAAGCGTCTTTGAGTGTCCAGAAAAGCGCTATATAAAACTAATGCATTATTTTCAACACTATTTCCATTGTGTCATTCTCATTTAAGACATTATGAATGAACATGTTAATCATGTTAATGAGGCTGAAACTGAGCCCAGGTCAGATCAGTTAGCTGTGATCAGCTGAGATTAGGGTCGTTCAGACTGAAACTTAGGTGTGCTTGAGAAGGGACCATTGCAGTGCATAATATCGCCATGGCATGGCCATGGTCTGTACAGCCCTGTCCAGCCAGGTATGAAGCTGAAGATTTCACATTGTGCAAAAGAAACGCAAGATCGGGCACGTGATTTGTGTTGTGATTTCATTAGTTCTGCTTTTGGAACTGATTTTGGCAAGGTCTTTGTTTCTGCAACTTTTCTGTGTTGTAGGTTGCCCCAGGACGGCGGCCTTGTCCTGCAAACACACTGGAAATCAAAACAAATTTGAATAAACTGAAACAAAAACGCCGCCCTGTTGCTGAAGCGGGTTTTTTGAGCACTGTCATGACCCTGGCTTCATTGATTACATTATGCTGGCATATATTGGAGAACACAGGTTTTTACATGGAAACGGGGTGTTTTTGACAAGAGGAATATGATAAGCTTAAAACATCTATTTAGTATAATAATCTACATATGGTTAGCTAATTTATCAGTCAGATTTATTTTTGTCTTGGAGGGAACCCTATTGTACATGTTTTAGTCACAAAGGAAACTGTAGCACATAAAGCAAACCTGCACAGACGTGGGAAGAACATGCAAAATCCCCACCTCGAACTCAAGACCTGACATGTGCTGCCTGCACTGACAAAAACATGACAGAAAAACTGAAACTTCATTCTTTTTTGGCTGTCATCCAAAGGACACGGTTGTGCAGAACAAGTTGGTTTTGAACAAGGGCATTCACTTCACTCAAAGTTTTATAGCCTCATATATATGCATAGGTTAATAATCAGGTATTAAAGCTCCCACTGCGGAACCTGCAGGTCTGAGGCGGCCTCCTCCTGCACAGGCCAGCTGCCATTGGCAATCTGTCATTCGTGAAGCATCAGTCACCATGTTTTCTGACTTCAGCCAGTATTTCATGCCTCTGTTAAAGTTCATGTCAGTCTGCAGTTTTAAGTCAGTGGGCAGAGAGTTCCAGTTTTGATCCATTATATATATAAAAAGGCTGCACTGTCCAAAAATGATGACTGTCCACTGCGGAGGTGGGTCTGACATTCAACAACAAAAGCGGAAAAGAATTGAGTTCAGTGTCGGTGGCCTGGTGCAGGCAATGGCATTATTTCTTTATCAATAGAAAATAGAAACAAATTAGGCTTTATCCACATGAAAACAAAACACGAATTTCAAAAACTTCCTCTACAAACACGGAGCCAGCTCAGTAAATGTAAACTTTCCCCTCATCAAAAACCTTGGATGTGCGTTTCATTTAACCAATTCTGTGTTCTCTATTGCTGAGTCTCTGGGACCACTTGATTCTTCCCTAGAACCATGAAACATCGCAGTTCCGTTCCGAGGGGCAGAGGTGTTTTTTTTTATTTTTAGGATATAATACGGCCAATTTACGGGATAAAACTAATACGGGAAGATGGGCGGGAAAGAGGGGCAACATACAGTCGTTTCCTGGTCAAAACGGGACACTTGACAGCTATGCCCAAAAAGGAGATGAAGGGCTGTGACCAAAACAATATGGCGCCAATTTTTTTTTTACACCACACTCATTAGTCAAGAAAATACGGAGCTCGCCAGGGGACAGCATTTCCACTAACCCTGGGGTGAGTTTTGTCGTTTATCCCCAAACAGCTGTGTTTTATGCATCTTCCCCACTCTGTAGCATCAGCGCACGGACAAGCACCAGGTTTGTCTGGAAATGCTCCAGCGTTTCCACCCATCCCGCCATGAATTTCATTGATCTTTATTTTGTATTGGGTTTAAAATACAAAGAATGAAGAGTAGTGCTGGCCGGTAGACATGGTATTCTGTTGGCTCAATAGCAAAAGGGGCACTAAAGGCGTAAGAAGTTCTGGTTGAATTCATAACCAGAATGATATAGTTGTGTGCACGGTTCTGTAAATACGCCAAGTGCAGAGGAAATGGTTTACAGGAAGACATGCAGTACCCTCAGGGAATCTGATCCAAACGGTGTGTCCAGAAGGCAAACCAGGAGACTTCAAAGAAGAAACAAGAGGACCTAACTTTGTCTGGCACATTGACTCTTACGACAAGTTGAAGAATTCCTAAATTCAGCATTTACAGTGACACTTAGCGCTGCTGCAGTGGCTGGACGCAGCGCCTTTACGCAGCTGTTTGGGGACAAGCGACAACTTTCACCCTCGGGTTGGTGGACAGTTGATCGTAAATTCAGGCCAGTTTTGTTAAGCTAGACATCGGTGGAGGAGTGACCCACTGGCCTGGCTGTGCTAATCTGAAATCCTGTAACAATTCTGTCCAAAGATCGCCTCTCATGAACACACCCTCTGAGACCTTGTACAGGTTACACGTAATAAGTAAAAAGATGTGTTTCACTTAGGCTACATTAATACCATGTCTGTTGACCAGCGCGTTGCTTAATTCTTTGTATTTTAAATAAAGGTCAATGAATTCCCCCCATTCATGCGCCATTGCGTGTGGTGATATAGCGTAGAGTCTATACGGCGAAGACGCTGTAAGTGGCCTCATTCTCCACCCAAATATAATTGTGTTATTTCGCAATAATAAACTATTGTGACAAACGCATTTCACACACAACTATATTGTGTTGCAAAATGCAACTATATTGCATTTCACAATAATTATTGCGTTTTATCGCATAACTTTTCGCATACTTTTTCAAAGTATTGCAAAATAACGCAATAAAAAAATTCTCGTTTTGTCCCGTAGCGGGCTTCGTAAGAACATGAGGCAATACAGAGGTGTTTAAATCACTTTTGTTTATAGAAGCTTAGCCATTTGTTCTGCTTCACGCGTTGTTTTTATTTGCTACGTCAAACTTCCTGTGATAACTCTTTCCATCTTCCAAAACACACATTAACGCTTCTTTGCAAAAATAAAATAATAACACCTCAAGTGATTTTCCATCATTCATTACTAATCTGAAACTTCAAAATGCAGTACAGTAAGCAGTGCATCAACCAATACAGCCCCTGGTCTGGCCTCCCATCCTACCAGCCAGGCCTGACCATTTATTAGTTTATGTAAAATATAGTGGGCCCGATCTTGTGCATCAAAACGGAGACGATAGCGTGACATTTTGCGCTCAGTCGGGGCGCACTTTGTGATCTTGCCACTCCAGACTTGGCGCATTTAAGTGGGTTGAGACATACACATTTTCCTCCGACCAGATCGACTCCGCGTCCAGGAGTGTGGTTGTGTGGGAGTGGGGGGTGAACATGTGCTTTTGTTTTGCTTCGCGTTCACGCCGAGCGCGGCCGATCCGCGCCACAGCGGACGCTGTAGCTCTTTTTCTCTCGAGACGTGAACATGGTTTAGCTCACGATGGGGTAAATAAAGTTTTTAGTTTGACCTGTGAGAGCCTAAGGCTTAAGAAAGAACGCAAGACAGCGCAATGTAAACCAGGAAGTGAATGTCAGCCGTGTTTCCATCAGTGCAGTCACCTCCTCTTGTGACGCCCCCTCACAGGTGGCGGAGGCCAATGGCACATATAGCGCCGCCACTCGGAAAATAATTCGCCAAGAGCCTGCGCCGCCCCGTGCGCCGCCACAAGATCTGGCCCAGTGTCTTGGTTGAGCACACACAAAAACACAATGTAGAACACAGTTAAACCGTGAGCAGGCTGAACATTGCTAGGGCAAACTTCAACCACTCTCTATTCATGGAAATAACTACTTGAAAATAAATTAAGCTCCGAGCCCTTTCAAAGAACAATCCATGACAACAATCTCCCCAGAAGAGCAAAAGTGAGTGTGCTTTTCTCCAAATCTCAAAACTGTTTCATCAGACCCCAGGCCTGAACTGCTCGGCTAAAATAAGACCATAGACCAAGATAGTGCTGTCAATCAATATTAATTGATTTATCACAATTAATCACTGTTAATTTGAATGTCATCTGGTCGGCATGTTGGATTGGATACATTAACCCCTTACCCCCCGCCTGAACCGTGAGTTTTTTCTCTAGTTCAGCCAATCAAAAGCCTCAGTGACCGGACAGCAACAGTGTAATGCCTCATTTGAAGATTTCTGAATTTTTGTTGTGTTTTCTTCACGTTTTTGACACTTTTTTGTCCATTTTTTTTTTACGTTTGTGCAGAATTATTATGCAGCTAAACTCACAAATTGTTAGAAGATGTTCAGAGAGACGCACCCCTCTTTATATTGAAAAATAATATTTGTACGCGACACAGAACCATCAAATGTTTTGTTGCCAGTAGCTAACAGGGTCGCAAGAAGTGAGATGACAAGAAAAGACTGAAACTGTCAAGACTTTAGAAATGTCAAGCATAAAGCCCTGAGAATTCCATTATCTACCAGTGCTGTCATTATTAGCAGCTGGAACACGTTCAAGGTCTTCATTTCCAATGTGAGGAAAGAAGAAACCCACCCACTAATGATCAAAACACGCAAGCTAGTAAGAAATGATCTGAAGACAGAGCTTTCAAAGGTTTTATTGACTGTTATAACATTGGCACTATAGCACTGATATTAACATGGGATCGTGGGACTGCATACATGAGGTTTCTCCGTAGTTGTGGCCTAAACTCATTTTGGATGAATGTGACAAATTTAAAGTCAGCAAAGGCTCTGCGCAGACCTCAGACTTCTGAGGCTAATCTCCAATCAATCCAGACGTGTGTGTGTGTGTGTGTGTGTGTGTGTGTGTGTGTGTGTGTATGCAGCTTTTTAAAGGTAAACAAAAGCTAGTTTATCAGCTAAACCCATCTGAGACCTAAAAATGTCTTCTTCTGAGACAATGAAGAGGCATCAAGAGCCCCCGACACCTACAGCACAGTGGAGGCGTCACAAGAAGAGCTACAGGAAACAAAAAAAGGGACAAACTATGAGATGGTAAAAGACTGTGTTGTGTAGTGGAGGGATCTGCAGGAGGAAGAGGAAGGAGGAGGTTGAGGAGCTGATCAGTGCAGGACACCACTCTCTGAAACAGGAGGCGATGCACCCTTTCAGAGGATCAGAGGACACAGAGGGCAGCCAGCCAGGTTTCGTCCGAGTGCTACAGTTTCCTGGACCTCCAAAATCATGCGGGTCAGTTTGACACACAGTGGCTGCGTGGCTCAGCCGCAGCTCAAATAAATAACAGGCTTGTTTTAAGTATAAATACTGTTTAGTTGTTAAAAAGTCCTACCTCAAAGAACACATTATTCCTGCAGTGCAGTGCTTTCAGCCAACATAATGTTTTTAACTCGTAGCCAGTGACTTCCCAACATTATCTCACTGTCCGTGATGTCTTCTTCAATTATTCATTGATTTGTGTAAGACATCACTAATCCTTATTGGAAAGATAGCGAAAGAGGAAGGACCTTGACCTCCGGAGACTGCACTCAGAAGTCATGTGTTGTGCATTTATACACAAGCAACGTCATGTCCACAAGCTACAACTTCCTTGATTTGCAAATTAAATCTGTTTTGCTTTCTTCGTTATACATTTTTAGAAGCGAAACAACTGTAAATCAATCAATGAAAGTTTATTTAAAAGAAGTAAATGGTAAATGACTCTTATAGGCACTTTTCTACCTTTATCAGACCCAAAGAGCTTTACAGTAACAAACCAGTCATCCATTCAATCTTTAATTCGTACACCAATGTACACAGACACTGGGGGCAAGTAGGATGAAGTGTTTTGTCCAAGGACACAGCGACAGTGTGTATTTGCGGGAGCTGGGATTGGAAAACCTCGACCTTCCGATCACAAGACAACCCGCTCTACCGACTGCATCACCATCGAACAGATGTGGGATTTCAATTCAAGCTGTCTTTAAAACATCATCAGTACAAATGCAAAATTTGTAAAATAGTCAACAGTTTCACCGTCAACGAAGTGTCTCCCAAAATATTCCATTGCTTGTCAAGTTAAAAGTGTCTTTCTGTGTTTGGCCCGCACTGAGGTCGGCTCGGCTCGGCACAATGCTCTGCTGTCACACAGGCTCCTGTTTGCACCAATCCCTCAAGTGCCAGAGTCAAAACCCCTGCTTTAAAAAGTGTTCTGTTTAAGACGAGGTTGGCTAAGTGTCTGGAAAAGAATCAACAAGACGCCTGGCATTGAGGCAGAAGCTGATGTAGATGCACTGGGTGAACGCGCTACAGATTTATTTTCAACTATTTTGGTATTCGGGGCCAATGATGTGCTGACTATTTTATTAAAGATTATCCAGACTCAAAATATTTAGTTTGACTTGCTGACGTAGGAAAGGGTTGCTCCATTTTTAGCTCCGTATACGTTCACCTGATAATGTTGGCGCTCACATTGTCTTCACTACAAAAGCAGTGGTACCCAGACTGTTTGGAGCTGTGTACCTCCTACTTCACTATTGTTTGCAGTTAGGATTGTAATTTCATTGTGTATTTTTTGTTATTTGTTGAACGAGTGATCCCTCATGGGGGAATTTGTTCTGGGCACATAGTGCAGATGCAGCTGACAACATGTAAGACCGAGACGGACACAAACAACAATTAGTGCAAATTAGTATCGAATTGGCTATAAAATTAAGTGCAGACTTGTACAATGTGATAAATAAAAACATTTAAAGAACAAAAACGTGATCATCCACTTTGTATCGCCTGTGTATGGAACAGTTTTAACTGTGCTTTATAAGTAAACTTAACCCTGACATACTTTGACGATTGAAAATGCTTTGAATATCGCACACGTAACAAAATAACAATAACAGTGAATAACAGTTAATTGCATTATTTTCAAAGCTGAGTAATTATTATTGTATTTAATAACGGCTTAAAAATCCCCTTATACCTGTGAATTAACCCTGCATGTTCCGGACCTTGTTTTCAGTTTGGACCCCATGTCTAGGGAATGTTGGGGTAATCAAACAGCCAACGAAAAAAGTTTTTGAAAGCACTGGAAACATTCACACTTTAATCATGATACAATAATGAGCAAACAGACCTTAGTCTGCTTAAAAGTTAAAAAGCAATAAGTTAATGGTCTAATGAACATGGTTAAAAGGTAGAAATGTCCATTTTCGTGGATATGTCTCCTACTTTATGTTTATCTTTATTTTGTTTTTCTTGTAATTGATTTGATCTAATAAAGGGATATTGTGAATAAGTAAAAATAGGAGTTACCAAAACCTTTTTTTTTGTCAGTCTGCCCGAAGACAGCAGTTCATCATTGCTTGAATAGTAATCCCCTGTGAGGCGCTGTGTGTGTGTTATGTCTGTGAAAGGCAATAAATCCCCTTTCCTTCCTAACTCTCCAGCTCTAATTAAAGTGCTTTACACCAGTCCTCACACCCTCTGTTGGCAATTAAATCTTACCCTGAAAATAGGACTGAACTGCTTCTAGGTTTTATATATATTTATATATAAGCAGTGTGTGAGGAAATGAGAAAGAAATGATACAAAACAAACGAAAACAAAACAAATTATACAAATGAAAACCCATTAACAGAAAGCTTTCAAAAATAAGCGTCTTCCACATTGTCTGCAAAGGGGCAGGGACACGTGTCTCCACAGTCTGAGGGTCTACCGGCTGAAAAGACATGGTGCAAAAAACAACAAACCATGAAATACTGCTGAGCGAAGGTGTCAAAAAGTATTTGAAATCCCAATCATCCACAATACCGCGCCGAAAGTGTATAGTGGAATACCACATGCGTGACTTTTTCCTGACAGACACGACTGCACAGAACTAGTCGCTGGGGCAAAGTTGCAGACAATGCTTTTTTTGCAACACATTCTTATCAAAACAACAAGAAACGCATCCCCGACTTTGACAGGAGCCCTCGCTGTAAGCTACAGAAAAGGGTTCACTCTGACCTGCTCGGAATGCTTTATCGTCGCGGTTCCCAACCATTGTTGTCCCACACACCCCTTGTGGTATTCATTTATACTCAGAGTATCCTCTACCTGGAGGATCCTGCCATCATTTTATCAAGTGAGCAAGTAAACATAGATGGTTCAGATTTTGTAGAGTGTTATGTTCAAAATATAGATAAAATACTCTCAAAGTCAAACCTTTTACTGTAAACATCTTTAAAACAGAGTCAAATGATGGAATAACCTTAGTGATCTGTCATCATTTTTTATAATATACGAAATGGGATATCATGAATTCATATTAATTATGTGATTTATTTTGCTATATAAGTATGTAATGAATTTGTGAAAGCACTGTGTAACAGTTATATATATATTGTCATTGAATGTAAAAAGTTTGTTTTGGGTTGAGTTTCTTGAAAGATATGGATGTTAATGCAGTAAAGTGCCCACATGATGATGTCTGAATGAACATAGAGGCTGAAAAAGCTACAGCGACAGCAGTGTTTTAAACCAGGCACAAAGGTTACGACCCTGCAAAAGTATTTCAGTTTTAAACTCACACAGTGTACCTCCGACTCATTACTCATCCTGTCGATAAATTATGCAAAAGAAAGGTTAATTTGGCATCTCCGAGCGCAGAGCAAGCTTCCAAAAATCATTAATTTTCCACATGAAGGTGTATTGCAAAACTGGCTTTTCTTTTTACCTTCTTACCATGTCATAATGTTCCGTCCAGAAAAACATGGAGGGGGGGGGGGGCTCTTGGTGCCTATTCAGTGTTTCAGAAGAAGAAATTTGTAGGTAAAAAATGTGTTTGCTTTGCTTTTAAAAAAGCTGGGCCCTTCAAGGCTTGTACGGACTCTCTGCAGTAAAAAAAAAATCCACTGAACCTCACAAAAACACAGCAAAGATGTACAAAAGCATCCAGCAAAACAGTAAGGAACACTGAAACCATAAATGCAGTTCCCAGAAAAAGGCAAGAAACACTGCTGTACCAAGAGAGAGGGAAGTTCCTGTTTGTTTAAGCATCACCATTAACAACATCGTGAACACGATACTCTGTGACTTGACCATTAAATAATATACATATAATATACAAGAGTTCCATTCAGCCTTATTCATTGTAAAGGTCCTTGGTCGTCTGTGAAGCTTAAAGGTCCTTGGTCGTCTGTGAAGCTTACATTTCTCCTGTCTTCTGTGTGTTACGCCAAACTTTCATACATGAAGCCTAGGCATTAATTCAACCTGGGAGACTAATTTCAGCATCAACGACCTCCAGCCAATGATCGCTTTCGTGAGGGCCACACCTCCACCTCAGCCCATCAGTATTAGAGCCGCACCTCCGTAGCAGCCAATCATCGCCCTCGTTTTTAAGCCTCCAGCAATCATGGATCATTCGCTTTCCAGCTGTGCTGCAACCCGCCTCCACCCCATCTCTGCCTCTTCTAATCACGGCTTCTCCCTGCTGCATCTTCATGGGTCTTTATACCACCACCAGTGTCCAGGCCCGGGGAAGACATCTCTAACTCTAAGCGTTCGTCCATTTGGACATCAAAACTTACATCGATATCTACTGCCGGGGTCTGATCGCCAAAACAAAATACAGGCTGAATTCTGCTTATTGGAAAATTAGGCCTAAAAGATTCAAGTCTTTCAGTCCATTATTTATTGTGTGTCCCAGTTCCTCTGAGTCATGGTGCAGCAGGACTGGACAGACCTATGTTACAGACGAAGCACAAGAGGTTCATTTCTTCCACACCAGTTACTATAGTAACTATTTTCTCTTTTCACTCAGAGGAACTAGGACCCTATGTCAGAAAATATACATATACATATTTTGTCAACGTTTATGAACTTACGTTTTTAAAATATATTTTCAATTATAATTTCTATTTAATTTTTCATTTATTTACTACATTTACTAGTTCCAGAATTCAACCCTTAAAACACACATATAAGATTCTGTCAAATGCAGAATCTCCATGACTTCCTTCTTCCCCCTGTCGGTCTGGGACTGAAGTGCAATGAGCTTTACTGAAAATAAAGGCTGCAATGTATTTAGCGTCATGTTACTGTCTCTCATGGTTTCTGACTGTAAGAAGGTTGGAAGCTTGCCCCCAAATGCCTGGACCATAGCCAAGCCCATCCGAGACCCAACGAACTTAGAATAGCACCATTTTGCAGAATCTTCATAATTACTGCATACTTTTACAAATCAGTTTATCTTTGAAAGCACAATCCATCATGACTCAGGAACAAAGTGTCTGCACTGGCATGATGAGGATTCAGTTACAATGTGTGTCCCAAATGCCTCCTCTCTTGTCATGGTACTGCTGTGTGACGCTCTGTCTGACCCTTTCACAATAACGCTCTCACTACAGCCGGATATACAGAGGCTTTTATTGTGTAAGGGCCACTGAGGCCATGTTGTTAGAGGATCAATGACAGCTCGCCATGGCGACGTGAAAGCAGGAAGTGACCTCCCTCTCTCCTGGTGCAGCTGAATTGTTTGCCTTTTTCAGTGAATTGTTTGCCTTTTTCAGCGAACCACGTTGTTTTTCTGGATACTTTTGTACGTCTTTACCGTGTTTTTGTGGAGGTTTGGTGGATTTGTTTACTTTGAGAGTCCAAAATGGTCCTGAAGAAAGCAGCTTTTTGAAGGTAAACAAACTGCTAGCTTATCAGCTAAACCCATTTGAGATCTACAAACATCTTCTTCTGAGACACTGAACAGTGAAGAGACACCAAGAGCCCCCACACCTGCAGCACGGAGGAGGCGTCACAAGAGGAGCTACAGGAAACAACAAAAGGGACCAACGAGGAGATGGTGATAGACTGTGGAGGGAGCTGTGCAGGAGGAAGAGGAAGGACGAGGTGGAGCTGACCAGTGCAGGACACCACGCTCTGAGACGGGGACAAGCCCAGGAGGCGGTGCACCGTTTCAGATGATCAGAGGAGACAGAGGGCAGCTACAGTTTCTCCATCCTCCAAGGTCATGCGGGTGGAGTGGCTGAAGGACAACGAGATCATCGACCCGGCCGAGGACAGGAACTTCTACATCACCGTGGACACAACCTGATCATCAAGCAGGCGCGTCTGTCCGACACGGCCAACTACACCTGTGTGGCCAAGAACATCGTGGCCAAGCAAGAGCTCCACCGCCGTGGTAATCTTCTACGGATTTCCCATCAACCAGTGCTCCTCCTGTGACCAAAACAGTGAAGATGGCGGCCGCGACACAACGATCTTTCACCAAAGAAAAAAAAAAGAGTGGTGCGCACTGAATGGGTGCTGCTGCCGGATGCTCTCTCATCGAATGCAATTTCTCCATCTGTGAGATCAATAAAGTACCATCTTATCTTATCTTAAAGGGTGGAAGTTTAGAGAGTTTCTCTGGCTCATATTATCAAAGACAAGGATCGACCGTGCATTTGGACTGGGACACGCACACAGACTGAGCACAGGACTCCATATAAGAAATGTATTTGAACATTCAGACTACAGGGCTTCACTTTTGACCAACAGCCTGCTGGCAAAATCCGTGGCAGATAGAATGGTGATAAGGAACTTGAAAATGTGGAAGGTTTACGAGGAGAGGGGCATCGTTTTTGGTCTTTGGTGTTCAAATAAGCAGCTCTTCTCGAACAAGCCGTCTGCCAGGTAGTCTTCTGAATGTGCATGTTTGTAAAATTGTAAATTGTTGTTATTACAATTTTTTCCCCCACTTAATCCCTGGAGTTTTTAAACCGTCTGCTTTTATTGTATCATAGAAAGCTCTAAACCACTTGTTGCTTGAGGAAAACATTTTAAACCTTGTTTTGCATTTCTCTCGTCTTTCTATCCTGCTTCATCTCCGGAGTGGCCACAGCTTATTATACTTCGTCCTGGTGAGCAGGAAGTCATTTACATATTTAATTTGGCAGCGGTTCCGCACCAGCTTCTTTCCGAACCTCATGCCCACCATCTCTCAAAATGTTTATCTTGGTGACAACAAAGGCTCTCCTTGTGTTGGGATAAAGGATCACACTGAGATGTGGGAGTGAGGAGGGTAGAGTTCGTCCTCATGAACAAATATTGTGCATGAAAGTGTGCCTTTTCCTATCGTCTTTAATAGTCGACAGATTTTAACTTTTATTTGAAAAGGCTCTTCTAATTTTTGTCAGTGCCTTTTTTTTATTCAGTTCTCAGACACATTTGGTGCATGATGCGTAATCCAAAAACTGCCATGGGACAGGCTGACAGGCTGACATGAGTGCTCTTCTGTGGTAATGGCCTCCACAACCATCACCAATTAAATACTCACTCTTCCCTACCGGAGTTTCAAGACAATCAGGCGCACCGGAATATAAAGCTGCACCAACTGCATTTAAAAAGAAGTGTTTTGTATTTTTACATATAGACCACACTTGTGCAGTTGAACATGGCATCAGCACTGGAAATACAGGACTGTTGTCTCCATTCAGATAGGCCTATTCCAAAAGAACGGTGGCCCACAGGTACATTTACCCTTATAAAAGTGTGTTAAGGACTTTCAAGTTTATTAATTTGATTACGTTTTTCTTTAACCTCTTATCATACGCCTTAACCAGTTCCTTTTCTCCAGCTCAGTTTTTACCCAAATCTGAGCGGAACTTTTTTGTCGCTTTGTCACCGCGTTTTTGTCACGTTTTTGTTGCTGTTTGGCCAGTTTTCTGGATAAATAAAACAAAAAAAAGAAGGTCTGCCTCAAGATTCACCATGGACCCGGCTCTGCGCCTTTGGAGGAGCCACTGCAAGGCAGCACTTCAGTCTCGCTGAGCACACGTGGGTTTGAAGAATAATCCATTCTTAACACACTTTCATTAAAGTAAATGTACCTGTAAGCCGCCGTTCTCTTGGAATATTTGACGGCACACGGAGAGAAAAGTCTGTATTTTCAGTAACTTTGTAACAACTTGGACCCCTGCGGATTGTAGACAAGTGCAGCCTATTTATGTACCATTTATGGTCAAGTTTGATATTAATTATAAGGTGTGCTTGTTAAGTATTCATATGGTAATAATAATAATAATAAAAATACATAAGTCATAATATAGCGCTTTTCGGGGGACACAAAGACACTTTACAAATGAGACGAACAAACAAAGATGCCAGAGCTATTGGTGGTTGTAGGTGAGCTGAAACAAGTTAGTTTTGAGCAGTTTTTTGTAGATGGCCAGTGAGTCTGAGTTTCTGATGTGGATGGGGAGTGAGTTCCAGAGGGTGGGGGCGGCGATGGCGAAGGCTTATTCACCCAAAGTCTATCCTTTACCTTAACCCTAAACAAATTACTAATGCTTATTCATATCTTATTAATATTCATATCTTATTAATATCAATATCTTATTAATATCTTATTAATCTAATCAATATTAATATCTTATTAATATCTTATTATTATTATTCATATCTTAGTTCTGTGTACATTGTTGGTTACACCCTCCAGGAGAAATGACATTGACTGTCCAGTATAATCCAACAACGACCAAAAAGCAGAAACTAGACGCTAACAACACAAGCAGCTGCTCGGACAGACCAGACGGCCAATGCGCATTTCCTGGTGGCTACGTGGCAGGGGCGGGACATGGGCGGGACATGGGCGGGAGCACACAGGCAGAACTGATGACAAAATATGGCACTGAGACGAAATGTGGCACCGTCACGGCCAAACGCGAAATTTAAATGTAGAAGATACTGTTCAACCACAAGAGGTGTTAACCTTGCGGTTTTGGACACAAAAGTGTGATTTTGAACAAGTTTGCACAAAATGTCCAAATATTGACTGGGAAATGTAGCTAACTCTATTCCACACCCATTTACACTGTTTATCGGCTAAAATAAGTGGATTTGCTGTTTAGTTGTAACCTGGCTAACACCAGACTTCTGTGTGCGCACAAATCATTTGGAATTTCACAGCAGCCTGGGGACTATGGCCCAAATGTTCGCATGGATTTGGGAACCAATCACAGAACGAGGAGGGACGGCACGAGGATGACGAGCTATTCGATATAGGGAGGCTTGTAGTTTATTTACGGATTTAAAAATAAAAGTTTATTTACGGATCCAACATGACAACAGCAGACGTGATGGTATTTTTCGATCAAACTTTAGGCCGTGTTCTAAATAGTTTAGCTTGAACGTCATATGTCGTCTCATACGATGATACGATTGGCTGTGGCCTCGTGCAGACGCATGATAGACATTCGTATCGCCCAATAAACGACTATGGGCGATCGTAAACCACACCTCTCCTACGAGAAAAGGAATTGGTGTCCCCAGACTAAATATCACGTGTCATTTTAGTTTAGTTCCTCTTTAACGAGCAGACCGTACTATGAAGTGATACCCAATGTCTTTGTTCTTTTTTAATTGAGTTGGTGCAGCACATATATATTCAGGTCATAGTGCGCTCTATAGTCTGAACATCCGGATGAATCTTGGTCCGTTTCTCTTTACAAACCTGCTGCAGATTTCTGGGCGTTCGCTTACTTTTTCCACGTTGTATTGTAAATGTTTACATGTTATGGCCAATAAAAATATGACACAATGTAAATGTTTGGGTGGTATTAGTTTAAGCAGACACTGTTTATTCATTGACTTTAATCGACAGTGCTCTTACTGAAGGAGATTGCATTATTATCTGATTGTTTCACTCTCCACCTGCTTGTTCATTTAATCGAAGCAGCATCTTGCTATGTCACTGAAAATACACAGAGTGGGTCTGGCGGCTGTACTCTCCTGTATTCAGATGTTGCTTCTGATTGAGCAGTGCTGTACTATGCAAATCTCTTCACCTGCAGCCTTGCCTTGAGCACAATGTCAGCGCCCTCACATCCCGTTTCTACTGCACATAAAAAAGAGCGAGTGCAGTGTTACAGGGACATGTGCAGAGTCAGTCCGCCCTGTTCCCCCTGTTTTCACTCAGCTGATAGGGTTTATCAGCCATGCCCTTCAGAGGACACTGAGCAGAGGGGTCTCCGAGGGGTCCTAATGCAGTCCACATCTCCCCGTTGACCGTTTCAGAGCTGTATTTAGCTCTGGCCGTGACCTGTGCATTTGGAACAATGTTTCTCCTGCGGATTAGAGTCCTTTCCCACCAACACAAAAGGTTCTTCAACAGAATGTGAAGTCATTCTGTCAGACCAAGGCCACAGGTTAAGAGTCAGTTCAAAGACGGAACAATTTGTGATGTAAACATTGTTTTTTAATTGTTCTGCTGAGGACAACTACAGAAGAAGCATTTTTGAAAATCATGGTGAAAGTGAATCAACAAACTCATGAGCTGACACAATTTTTACAAACTAAAACATTTAAAATAAGTGCACTGTGGAAACATAGTTACCACACAAATGATTGGCTTGTGTCGTATCATTAGACAAAACAATAGAAGTATTTAAAATGTTTTTACTAACCATCAAATTAAAAAAAAAACAATAAGATTGTTTTTGATAAACATTCATAAGCTTACGCAGACACTGGAGGAAAGGCATGTTAGGTGTCTTGCTCAAGGGCAGCCTGCCATTATCTACCAACACAGTAGGATTTAATAGGGCTGGGTACAGTTCCACTTGCTACGATATATAGCACCTTTTCTAACTCTGTGGCAAAGCATTTTACACCAAGCACTGGTGCAATCATACTGCAAGTGTTTTGCACAAAAGCAGAAAGTCAGCTTCCACTGCCAGCGACAGAAATCAACCCGTGGTTTTACTGGCAAATGTCTTTACCAGTTCCCTAACTAACAAGGCTACTCAAACAGCAGATCTTCATAGACAAGAAAGCAAACATATAACTTTGTATTTCCAGAAGCGAGACCGTAGCCCTGTTGTTGCATAATCAGCGGCCACTTAATGAGCTGCACTGGTTCAGCGCATGAGATGGCGGCAAATCCATGCAAATGTGGCATTTGACGGGCACAAAGCCGAGACAGAGGTTCAGAAGGTCAGGCCGGAGATTGTTTTCCCCAAAAGAATGTGACTCACCCAACGAGTTACATAGTCGGGGTTTTAAACATATATTATCTTGCACCCCAGATGCCCGTCCTGTCACAGCATTACTGTGACGAGTGTGGGCCAAGAGAGTTAAGTGTTTTATTGAGCCAGTTGCGGTGTACGTATCTACGCAAAATGTTATCGATATTTTCTTAATGCTGAGAAAATAAAAGTTTATTCTTTCTCAAACATGGCGACAAATGTCAATAATAAAGACCGACTGTGTTGGAATGTTTTTACCCCAGCTCTAGTGCTCACTATTAGCCAAAGATGGAAAAGCGGTAAAACTCTTATGCAGAGGGTGTTTAAAAATGATCAAACAACCCACCCCACTTTATATGACTAGCAAAAAATTACTGAAAGTTAAAGCTAAAAACTAGACTGTTGTGTGAAACCAAATAACTTGTGTATGAGTTCAGAAGGACAAAAGGTCTGAGTGCATATCTCACTATAAAAGTGTGGAAATGGTCCCTTTTTGTAAATATCTTGACACTAGAGGTCGACCGATATGGGTTTTTTAAGGCCGATATGTAACACCAACATTTTTGACCGATGTTTAAAAATGTCTTGTGTAATAACCCCTTGTATAATGCTTCTAAACTGTAAAATGTGTCACTGTTTCTTATGACCAGGGTTGCCAGGTCCGAATTGAGCAACTTCTAAAACAACTGTGTGAAAACAACTGTCCATGGAATTGTGCCATGCTGTTATCAATGCAAATGAGGCTAAATATAGCTTATTTCTTGATAACGCTCACTATCTCGAATGACAAAATCTCAAATCCAAGGCTCTTGGAGCTGCTTTTTCAGTGAGTGGGAGAAAGGGCCGGTTTGTCAGCATCGCAGGAACACATGGGCTCCATAAACAAGTAAAAACATTGAACATTTCAGCCATGCTGAATGTCCGCAGATTTTGGGTGATTTTTCAGATATTTTGGGCAGGTTTTGCTGCTGAGACCTGGCAACCCTGTCTGTGACAGCAGGGGGCGCTTTATTAGGGGCATGGGGCTGATTTATTTAGGACATTCCTGTTTGGTAGATACTTCAGAAAGAGCTCGTTTTTAGCTCACTTTTAGCAGCGGAATATTGGCCAAAAGCCGATATATCTGTCCGATATATCTGTCCGATACAGCAGCTCTTGTGAAGCACAAACAAGTTTAGACATTTATTAATTTTAATTTATGGTTTATTTGGTAGGGACAGTGCAAGTTAATGAACAAGCCAAACCGGATTGTAGCCTTAGGCTAATTTTCATCCGTCGTCCCCCATGCGCACTCTCAAACACACTCTCATACATCCTGGCCTATTGTACATGTTTTTAGTGGTAGGGGAAACCGGAGTACCCGGAGGAAACCTACGCAGACACGGGGAGAACATGCAAACTCCACACAGAAAGGCCCCGTCCTTGTTGGGAATCGAACCCAGACCTTCTAGCTGTGAAGCACAAGCACTAACCGCTGTGCTACCGTGAGATGATTGGCCAGCAGAGAATCCAAACATTATGTGAGTGAGAATCTTTGGGATGTTCTGGAGAAGGTTCTGCTCAGTGGTACAACCTGCCATCAGCATGATCATCTTACTGAAACATAATAAATCTTTAGCTTTTGGAAATGATGCCGTATCACAGTAAAGTCTGTTCGACAAAACATTTCAGTGTGTGACCTTTTTCAGTGGTGACATTTTTGGTGCCAGGCAGCCTATTATACATGTATTTAAGATCCAGTTCAATCCAGTTCGCAGCTGTTGCCAATGCGCCCATCTTCTATATATTAGTTTTTGGCAGTGTTTTGTTTAACTGGCAAAGAGTTGTTCCACATTTGCAGCACCGCATCATTATCCAATCCAAGCCACTTTATTTGTATATTTCCAAAGTGCTGCACATGAGATCCTAAAAACAGATACAATACTTACTAGCTCTACCACCAAAGGAACAGATTAAAAATTAAACAAAAGAGAATACACTAAAACCTGCATAAAAGACATAGATACAAATAAAATAGATAAAACAATAAAATAATTAAAAACAATGGATAAAACAAAATAGATCAAATAAATACACAGGGACCATACAACTCACACGGTGTTAAAAGCCTGAGAATAAAAATGGGTCTTAGGATGAGATTTTAAACACTCCACTGTGGGGGATGTGGAGGGGCAGAGCGTTCCACAGCTTAGGGACGATGAAGAGGAATTAGAAGTCTGTCATATGTAAATCAAAAGGACGTGACCAATTTCTCACAGTAACTCTCAAAGGCCAGGGGAGCGAGAGCGCGGCGCTGCAGTCTGACAGTTTCAGTTTGGTGGACGGTTAGAGCAGCAGCAGCACAGGTAAATGTCAAGCCACTTGCAGTTAGAGGAAGACGGCAAAACAAGGGCAAGGGCCACACACAGCCAGCAATGTTTGGAGTTTGTGACACATGTACAATTACGGAAACACACTTTTGGTGTCGATGCCGTTGTTCTTCTTTTTGTTCACTCAATGTATGTAGTTCTAACAGCAGGATACATGTGCTTGAGATAATAAGTCTGCCGTTGAAATGGACATAAAAGCCTTTCCCTTGTCTACTAATTGTACGGTTAATGCTGACAAGTGCACGGCTGATAATGCAATTGCAGTAAGATGAAATATGATGAAAGGTATTTAATTAACAGTGGCTGTGCACATGGGTTTGGAACATGAAACACCTGAATTTGTCATTCCCTTATTGCCACATTACTACACAACATGATGACGGATGGGTAAGCCTGTCACTACATCAAATTTGAAGTTCGATATATTGAGACGCTATTTGTGATTCTTAAGACTAAATACTGTCAACTCTAAAGCATAAACATGACAGTGAGAGTTTGTTCTAAAAGTGCATAATCACATCCTGAAATGTGCACAAGCTGCAATAAACATGAAATATATTGTAACCCAATCGAAAATGTTCATCGATCAATATGAGAAAAAAAGAAAGACATTTGGGGGCCATATCAGCCGTGCTGTTCAGTGTTTAGTCATGGAAGTCTCTCAGGGAGGGATTCATGTTACACATCTATGTTCAATGTAATGTCACCCTTCATATGAGATGCTGTTAATATTGCTATTACTCCCAGTGGGAAAAGTAAGCAGCTGTATACATGCGTTTCAGTCGTGTCATTTTCCCTGATGTGGATGCCATTTTGAGGACACTTTGTCACTCAAAGCACAGGTTGTATTGTTTTGGACGTAGATCATTTCCACATAAGAGTTCTTGCTTCAGCTGACACTTTTGAGCCTCCATTATTGTGTAATGATGAGCTTTTTGTGATAGTAAGATCATGTGGACTGCTCAAACAAACTACTACTACTACTACTACTACTACTACTACTACTACTAATACATCCCTTTTAACTTAAATCTACCTGATTTGATAAGCCTGGTGCTTAATTGTGAGTAGTATTGAAAATTAGCCATTGCTGTTTTGTGGGCGTGTGGACTCGTGTGATTTACCATTGTGTACATTTTTAGTGCAGTAAATGAGTTTACTGCTTGAGCAGAGGAATCACTGCTTCTCTTTAAACTGAGCATCCTTGAGGAAAAGAGCCATGTAAAAAAGTCCTCATGGTTAAAGGACAAATGGCCATCGATCAGGAGAATCATTTAATTGAAATACGAATAATAATCATTATAACAAATCAATCTTTATCCTTTGGCTTTAGAGAAATAGTCACCTGCCTGTGATTTGTGTCGGTCTCCAAACATTGTAAGAACACCACATTGACAGTGCACATTAAGGCGCAGGGGAAACCAGGACGTCCTGTCGTGCCCTCTGCACATCCACGTGCTGGTTCAAGGGCACAGGTAAACCATAGTCATACGGGAGTGTTTGCTGCTGAATGTGGGACAGAAAATGATAAGGTTTTGATCATAGACTCCTCGAAAGCGAAAGGAAAAACAAACTGAGAATGGGGAAAACTGCAGGACGCACAGCTCGCACTGGAGCATTGGAAGAGGTGAACAGCAGAACACCAGTTGTGTCTCCTTCAGTGTAAATACGCCGTACATAGACCCTGAGCTTTTTAAAAGGACTTTAAAGGACCTGTATCATGCTATTTTAGCTTTTAGGCTTTTATATGATAGATTGTACCTCTACCACTATGGAGTACTATTCTTCTGGGGGTGGCTGATGTTCTGGAGAATCCCAGAGAGACATTCCAACTTCTGGCGAGCGGCCTCCTCTTTAGGAAGGTTGAATAAAGTCCTGTCCTCTCGTAGCAAAACAAACCTTTCTCTGTGATAATATCGGTAGGTAAGAAAAAAGAACTGGCGTGTCCAGAGTAGGTTAGAAAGAGCTCCTTCTTCACAACTTTCAGTGCAAACATCTGTTCAGACACTCAGGGGTTGTGTTTGTTTTCTCCGCAGGAGCGTCGTGAACACCTTGGGCACTTCCTTTTTAATTTAACTTAATTTTTATTTTATTTTTTTCTTACAACAGAAATAATGAAAAAGCTGTTGTAAATGATTAATTATTATAAGTTAAAATCAGGCCGTAAGGCACTACATTACAGAAGTTGTGCTTTTTCTGCATCTCCGATATTAAAACCTGGATGGACAATAACTTTCTCAAACTCGACAGCAATGAAACAGAACTCCTCATCACCGGCCCCAAATGTCTCCTCCCCTCTGTCCAGAACTTCACCCTCCTCATTGACGGTCACAGTGTCAACCCCTCCCCCTCTGTACGCAACCTTGGCATCATAATGGACTCCACCCTCTCATACAAAACACACATCAACATGACTAAAACATCCTTCTTCCACCTCCGCCTTCCACCTGACTTTGTGTCCCTCTCTCAGGCTGCAGGGGCTACAGGTGGAGCAGGACCAGGGGTGGGGATGACCTCTCTCTTCATTACAGTTATTGTTTTGTGCAGCCAACAGTTGAAAGGCTCATTTAATATGACATGAATCAAAATCTCTGCTGAATTTGTCTTCAATTGAAACTTTATATGTAAAACAGCTTTGGGAGCCAAACGAGCCGGCTGTTTTTGGTGAGCCGATCCAAACGAACCGATTTACCAAAAAGAGGCAACAATCCCATCACGCCCTCTTTGTCTTGTTCACGCACTACGCTAAAGTAGATACGTGTGTACACATGTGATATTTAGACTGTGAGACTTTCCCTCTGAGGCTTGATACCTGCATTGTACATATAGTTTTATTGTTTAGCTATATGTACACCGCCATTTGCCTGCATAACAAGTGATGATGATGACAAACAGGCGCAGATCTGCAGCTACGGTTTCTTGCTGCCCTAGGGCAACTGTGACTACAAAACGGTAGAGAGTGCGATTAAGGAGGGAATCAATGAAGTTGTAGACAGATAATGACCTAACTTTCAAAGTAAGGTTTCATTATTGTACCATTTTAGTCACCATTTCTTGAAGGATTTAAATGGATAATTGTAACTTCAAGGGCCATTTTCTAAACTTCTCACATTGTGGCGACACCAAATATACCAGCCTTGTATTTTGATTTTGAAGCTTTTTTGGATTCTTTTTTCATGGATTCTTAATATCTAATTCCTGCCTGTTTAATAAAACTTAGATTTCCCCCCCCCCCGCTACTTGTAATTAGTTAATTTAAAAACTTGAAAAGATATCCAAAATCCCTCAACAAAATCAAACATTGATTTAAACCTGTCCCCCCTCATATTTATGTGTGTAATCTACATGAAATGTTTCAAATTGATATCTATAAATCTATATGCTTTGCCTGTTCACCTGCAGTGTCTCGCCTCCATCCAAAGGACGACTGGGATCAGTCCAACACAGGAGTTCTATCTGGCAAAATGCTCTTAATCCGCCATCTGTACTGTGTAGTTTCAGTGCTGTGGACGTTGCGCTCGCCAGAAGAGCTCGGGTTGTTCTTATTCTTTCCGCAAACGTATGTGGCAGACATTTCATCCAAATGGCTCAATTCTACAGTCAGAGGTGACACAGAACTGTATCTTCTTTATCCTCAAAGCATGTAGAGCTTATCAAGTGGCTTCATTTGATAACACCCTCTTTCATATCATTCTCAAATCGTTGTCTCCCTGATCATTTTACTTTGACTTACTTTACACCATAAATAAAGGGATAAAGCTTGACAAAAGGCGGGAACAGATTATTGAAGGTAGAGTGAAATGCAAGGGACATGTATACATAAAGTAAACCTCCACCTGTAGCATTTGGATGACCATTGCTGACCCTGTGGACGGTTACCTTCAATTTCCACCTGACGCTTTATTAGTCTCTGTGGTATTAATGTCTGCCCCTGCAATAAACTGAAACTGCACCAAGTCAGTCGGCTCCATCACCAACTCCACAGCCACATTTACACGGCATAAACTTCCATCACCACATACTGTTTTCAGTACAATTTAGGCTACTCAGATGTGTGTTAGCTCAAAGGAAGACGTCTTTTATGATCACAGAACAGAAGGAACTAAGAGAGGAAAAGGAGGAAGGAAGTCACAGTTCATTTGCAAAGTCTCCCCCAAAGCACTTATTATTATTCCGAGCATATCTCACTCAAGTACGCAAAGTGCCCCAGAGAGAGCCATCTCAGTTCGCACTCACACAATCCAGTAAAGTTAACACGTGCAGTGGAAATCCTTACCTGGTGCGGTGGTTCATGTGTGCACTGGTCGACTGATCGTGCGCCTGCCTCCTGCTCTCCTCCGAATGAGAGACGGAGACAGCAGCCTCACAGGGAAAGCACGACCACGAGCTCCGCCCCCCCCCCCACAACTAGAAAATAAGTCCCACCCCCCGTCAGTCACCAGGGTCCAGCTGAGAGAAGTGGGGCCACTGCAGCGTGACGGACCCCCCCCCCGCTGGGTAATAGCGGACACCAGACCAGAGCAATTTGGTTTGGTTCTGGAAAGGAAAAGAGAAGAGTGTCGATATGAGCCGGTCGATGCAAATGACCTGCTGTAGATCGGAGAGACAGTGGTTCAAGCAGTAGAGCTGGGAGGTTGGCAGTTTGAATTCCGTTTTCTGCAGGTGTGTTTACAGGCAAGACATTGTTTGAATTACAGTCTCTTAGGGACTATACGGAGTGTAAAATTGATTAAAATTATGCATATTCCTCCCCTGTTATATTCCGGCAATGTCCTAATGTGTAGAATGAGCTCAGACCTGTTCACCACAACTGCCTCTAAAATCCTGCACCGTCACTCAAAAAGGTGTTAATTCGGTCCGAAGTGCTGTCATGCACGAGCTTAATATAGAAGCTGCAGTTACACATAAGACCTGAGGTGGCAGTAGTGAGTATAAAATGACCAACTTGCATCTAGTCCTCGCCTGGCCTTAGCCATCTGTAAACTCCGCTCAATTTTAGTTTCCCTACATCAGTGTTTTTCAACCTTTTTTGAGCCAAGGCGCATTTTTTTCATTGAAAAAATCACAAGGCACACCACCAACAGAAAATGTAAAAAAAAAAAAAAGTAGCTCTGTAGCCTATATTCACAATATAAAGTCGTTCTCATCAAAGTCAACACTGTGTAGTCCCGCTAGCCACAATGCCACTGTCAATGCTGATATGGAAGAGTATTACCGATACATGTTTACTCTGCCGATCACTAGACAGCACAGAGACTCAACAACAGCACATTATTTGCGGATAATAATTAATTTGGTTTCAAACATCTTTTTTCAGAACAACTAGGTGAAATTGAGTTGTTACGATAGACTTATGATAGAAATATGATAGAGTTATGATAGAAATATGATACAGTTATGATAGAGTTATGATAGAGTTATGATAGAAATATGATACAGTTATGATAGAGTTATGATAGAGTTATGATAGAGTTATGATAGAGTTATGATAGAAATATACAGTTATGATAGAGTTATGATAGAGTTATGATAGAGTTATGATAGAGTTATGATAGTGTTATGATAGAGTTATGATAGAGTTATGATAGAGTTATGATAGTGTTATGATAGTGTTATGATAGAGTTATGATAGAGTTATGATAGAGTTATGATAGTGTTATGATAGAGTTATGATAGTGTTATGATAGAGTTATGATAGTGTTATGATAGTGTTATGATAGTGTTATGATAGAGTTATGATAGAGTTATGATAGAAATATACAGTTATGATAGAGTTATGATAGAAATATGATAGAGTTATGATAGAGTTATGATAGTGTTATGATAGAGTTATGATAGAGTTATGATAGAGTTATGATAGTGTTATGATAGTGTTATGATAGAGTTATGATAGAGTTATGATAGAGTTATGATAGTGTTATGATAGAGTTATGATAGTGTTATGATAGAGTTATGATAGTGTTATGATAGTGTTATGATAGTGTTATGGTAGAGTTATGATAGTGTTATGATAGTGTTATGATAGAGTTATGATAGAGTTATGATAGAGTTATGACAGAGTTATGATAGTGTTATGATAGTGTTATGATAGTGTTATGATAGAGTTATGATAGAGTTATGATAGAGTTATGATAGAGTTATGATAGTGTTATGATAGAGTTATGATAGAGTTATGATAGAGTTATGATAGTGTTATGATAGAGTTATGATAGTGTTATAATAGTTATGATAGAGTTATGATAGAAATATGATAGAGTTATGATAGAAATATGATAGAGTTATGATAGTTATGATAGAGTTATGATAGAGTTATGATAGTTATGATAGAGTTATGATAGTGTTATGATAGAGTTATGATAGAGTTATGACAGAGTTATGATAGAAATATGATAGAGTTATGATAGAGTTATGATAGAAATATGATACTGTTATGATAGAGTTATGATAGTTATGATAGAGTTATGATAGTGTTATGATAGAGTTATGATAGAGTTATGATAGAGTTATGATAGTGTTATGATAGAGTTATGATAGAGTTATGATAGTGTTATGATAGAGTTATGATAGTGTTATGATAGTGTTATGATAGAGTTATGATAGAGTTATGATAGTGTTATGATAGAGTTATGATAGAGTTATGATAGAGTTATGATAGTGTTACGATAGAGTTATGATAGTGTTATGATAGAGTTATGATAGTGTTATGATAGAGTTATGATAGAGTTATGATAGAGTTATGATAGTGTTATGATAGAGTTATGATAGAGTTATGATAGAGTTATGATAGTGTTATGATAGTGTTATGATAGAGTTATGATAGAGTTATGATAGAGTTATGATAGAGTTATGATAGAGTTATGATAGTGTTATGATAGAGTTATGATAGTGTTATGATAGAGTTATGATAGAGTTATGATAGAGTTATGATAGTGTTATGATAGAGTTATGATAGAGTTATGATAGAGTTATGATAGAGTTATGATAGTGTTATGATAGAGTTATGATAGTGTTATGATAGAGTTATGATAGAGTTATGATAGAGTTATGATAGTGTTATGATAGAGTTATGATAGTGTTATGATAGTGTTATGATAGAGTTATGATAGAGTTATGATAGAGTTATGATAGAGTTATGATAGAGTTATGATAGTGTTATTAAAGTGTTATGATAGAGTTATGATAGAGTTATGATAGTGTTATGATAGAGTTATGATAGAGTTATGATAGAGTTATGATAGAGTTATGATAGTGTTATGATAGAGTTATGATAGAGTTATGATAGAGTTATGATAGAGTTATGATAGAGTTATGATAGCCGCTTTACTCACTCGGGCGCATTACATACGGCATGACCAAACGCTAGTGAAGGAGTTCACCCCTCCCACCTGATAACGGAGCTCAATTGTGAAGGTCCAGACCCAGGGTACGTCGGTATGGTAAAACCAGGCATAGTCAACACTTCTCAACTGGCGGGTTGGGGCCCAAATGGGGGTCACAGAATCATTTTCAGAAGGAACACAAGCCTTTCCCAGGAAACATTGCTTTCAATTGATCGCTGAAGAAGTACTGAAACACTCGTTCAAATGACTGTTACTGGATTGTTTTGGGGATTTTTCAAAAAGATGTCGTAAGCTAATACAGTATTTTAGATAACAAATGAAATTCTGTTATGATAGAGTTATGATAGGGTTATGATAGAGTTATGATAGAGTTATGATAGAGTTATGATAGTGTTATGATAGAGTTATGATAGAGTTATGATAGAGTTATGATAGTGTTATGATAGAGTTATGATAGTGTTATGATAGAGTTATGATAGAGTTATGATAGAGTTATGATAGTGTTATGATAGAGTTATGATAGAGTTATGATAGAGTTATGATAGAGTTATGATAGTGTTATGATAGAGTTATGATAGTGTTATGATAGTGTTATGATAGAGTTATGATAGAGTTATGATAGAGTTATGATAGTGTTATGATAGTGTTATGATAGAGTTATGATAGAGTTATGATAGAGTTATGATAGAGTTATGATAGAGTTATGATAGAGTTATTAAAGTGTTATGATAGAGTTATGATAGAGTTATGATAGTGTTATGATAGAGTTATGATAGAGTTATGATAGAGTTATGATAGAGTTATGATAGTGTTATGATAGAGTTATGATAGAGTTATGATAGAGTTATGATAGAGTTATGATAGAGTTATGATAGCCGCTTTACTCACTCGGGCGCATTACATACGGCATGACCAAACGCTAGTGAAGGAGTTCACCCCTCCCACCTGATAACGGAGGTCAATTGTGAAGGTCCAGACCCAGGGTACGTCGGTATGGTAAAACCAGGCATAGTCAACACTTCTCAACTGGCGGGTTAGGGCCCAAATGGGGGTCACAGAATCATTTTCAGAAGGAACACAAGCCTTTCCCAGGAAACATTGCTTTCAATTGATCGCTGAAGAAGTACTGAAACACTCGTTCAAATGACTGTTACTGGATTGTTTTGGGGATTTTTCAAAAAGATGTCGTAAGCTAATACAGTATTTTAGATAACAAATGAAATTCTGTTTTGGATCACATTATGGTGATGGTGGGTCCTAACGCCAAACCATTTGAGAATTGCTGACTTAGACAAATGTTCACTTGGGCAATGAAATGCAATGTTAATTCACTCAATAACGTAAACAGTAATTCAAGGGGATTAGAGCTTTGTTGCATAGTAATGCATAATGACAATGTTACTCCTGTTGCAAATGCACCCACAAACTAAACAAAGAATAGGCTCTTGTTTTTAAGATCTTTTAGACACTGGGTAGAACAACAGTCCATTACATGATTCCTGCAAAAGAGAAAATCAGCACTGGACCCAGAAGGGCGCCTATACCCTGGTGCACACATGGGATTCTCTTGTCCAGTAACCACAGTGGCAGGCGTGGCCACACTGACAGAAGCAATAAAACTGTCAGTGTGGCACATGTCTGGAGACGCCTCTGAGGAAGACGGAAGAACATTTCCATGTTGTAACGCGTAAGGTATTTAAACATGTGTTATTATACCTGGTGACTTTCTAAAAGAACCTTATGTGAGCATCTATAATAGAAACCGCAATCTCAATGGCCGCCGCCTGGGCGCCACCATGTTTATTTCCCATACCGACTTTGAAGCTAAGCAGGGAAGTGCCTGGTTAGGACTGGGATGGAGACCGTTTGGGAACACCAGGAAGCCTGGCGACAGTAGTGAGTGTGTGCGTGGTTGGTGGTGGGGGCTGATGTGCGCAGACCGGGTGCCTCGCTTATCATCACCGAGTATGGGGTGAATGAATAATGCGCCAAATTGTTAAGCGACTTTGAGCGTCTGAAAAAGCGCAATATACATCCGACCACGGGTCCATATGGACCGCGGTGCTGCTGTCCGAGGACAACCCGCCGTCACAAAAACGCGAGTGTGCGCGCATCCAAACAGGGCGATGTGTGCGTGTGTGTGTGTGTATGTCTGTGTGTGCGCGTGTATGTGTGCGCGCGCGCATCCAAACAGGGCGATGTGTGTGTGTGTGTGTGTATGTGTGTGTGTGCGTGCGTGCGTGTGTGTATGTATGTATGTGTGTGCGCGCATCCAAACGGAGCGATGTCATCGTCAGTCACCGCTAACCTGCAGCTGTAGACGCTCCGCACAGGTACAGTTACATCCTCCAACACACATGACATCTGCGGGTCTTTCTTTAAGTCTCTCCTGCAGTGACGAGGCTGTGGTTCATTATAGATCCAGTGCTGCGTAATGTCAGAGACGCAGACAAATGCGTAAGATCCAATCCTGGCCGTATGCCTCTCCAAAGCTTTGTCTCCGCCAAAAAGTACACGCAAAACATTGCCCAAAACCTGCTCAAACACGAGCCTCTAATCACACACGCTGCTCCGACTGATTTATCCTCCGTGTGAGTAAAAGCGAAAATGAAACTACCGCTTAACGAGCGCATGGCCTGCACTGCGTAGTTTTTTTTATTTTTTTTTACTTTGCTGCTGAACCATTTGCTTTCTATTTTGCTTTCACGTATTGTGAGCCCAGAGGTACATTTGATACTAAAGCAGCTTTGAAAGCATTGCCAATTTTATTGTAAGGTTATAAATACTGTCTAACAACGATCATTAGGCTATTTCATTTCAAAACCAACTTCTTATTTTTTTGATTGTGCACTACCGTGATGCACCAAACCACCGGTCCTGCACCGTGAACTAAACCGTTAAAGCTGAACCCCTAATATTTATCCATAATTATTCCACTGTCTCTTGAATTCTATTCCCTGAGTTTAGCATATTGTCATTGTAGTTTATAAGAAAGGAGTACGGGGGCATCAAACACTCCAATTGCAGTTTGTTTGAAATTATTTTTAGCATTCATTATTTTAAACATTTGTAGTGGCCATAGTTTTTGGAATGGGTTGGGAACCACTGGTCTACAGCTGAACTGTGTGACGGGTTGGACATTTCTTTGTAATCACTCATAATCTCAGAATATAAAATGTGGAGACTAGCGAGGCCCGGCCGAAGGCCGGGTCTCAGCTAGTAATTAAAGAAAAGTTGACTAGTCAACTTTGATTGAAAAGGAAGACATTACATTCAGATTGTTGGGGCTTGAATTGTTTTCCAATTTGTCCCTTGTGATCATTTTTGTTTGGATAAGATTTAGCGGTCACTAATTACTTTTCATCTACTTACACAAAAATGCACCAAAAACGTGTTTTTACAAACAAACACTCTAATACACCTTATGTGTGATTTTGGGAGCTCTGTGATGAGCAGAACTGAAACAAATGACCATCAACAACTTGTGAAATGTCACGATCTGAACATTTCATCTGGGCATTTAGACTCATTTGTGGCGGTGCCACTGAATCATCACTCAATCATCATTTCCCCGCTGAGCGGAGACAGAAGATACGCACAGATCTCTGATGATACAGCTAAAGAAAAACAACTCCTATTTGAGTTCTTTTCATATTGCCCAAATCCTCTAAACCAAATGTGTACATTTATTGTATCTGATTTATTTTTCTGTTTGGTTCACACTAAACCCCACCTGAACCCAGCACATGTTCTTCAGTTTGGCTTTACCCAAATCTAAAAGGCTCAAATGGTGCATGTTTCATAAAACACAGGATCAAACTAGCCTCTGTTTAGCTTAGAGTTTCTCAGGAACCGAGGCACGTAGAATCAAACAGTTTTCACCTACGGAGAGCTTAGATTCTCGTCTTTCAAACCATAGCATGTGTTCATAGCTATAACATAGAATATGCTGTGGTGCAAAGAAAAATGGTCTGGATTGTTGGCACTCTAGAGCTAAATCCCCAAAACAACGTGGCACTCAATGTGTTCAGTTTTTGTTTGGTATTTTAAAAAAATAGTCAGTGATTGAAACCAGCAACCCTGCTGTGCTTGGACAAATGCTTGACACCCTGCACACTGCTCTCACACACACCAGAGAGTTACTGATAAATCTGTATTTCACTCAGCTTACTTGTTATAGCCATAATATATATATATATATATATATATACAGTGCCTCTCGTGAGTATTCATACACCTTGAACTTTTGCACATTTTGTCATGTTTACAACCCTAATGATGATTTTTTTACTTAACGTTCACACACAAGTAACAGACAACTGTGAAGTGAAAGCAAAATGATACATGATTCTGTTATTTTTCAAAAAATAGAAAAGTGAAAAGTGGGGCTTGCATAAGTATTCATACAGCATGAATGAATACTTTGTGGAACCCCCTTTTGCTGTAATAACAGCACAAGTCTTTTGGGGTTTGACTCTACAAGATTTGCACATGTAGAGACTGACATTTTAGCCCATTCCTCTTTACAAAACAACTCAAGCTCTGTCACATTAGAAGGAGAGCGTTAGTGAACAGCAGTTTTCAGACCTTTCCACAGATTTTCAATAGGATTTAGGTCAGGACTTTGACTGGGCCATTCTAACACATTAATATGTTTTTATTGAACCATTCCATTGTAGATTTATCTTTGTGTTTCGGGTCATTGTCCTGCTGAAGGTGAATCTCCGCCCCAGCCTCAGTTCTCTTGTGACTCCAGCAGGTTTTCCTCCAAAATGTCCCTGTATTTGGCTCCATCCATCTTCCCAACTATTCTTACAATCTCCCCAGTCCCTGCTGAGGAAAAGCAGCCCCACAGCATGATGCTCCCCCCCGTATATTTGACATTGGGGATGGTGCACTCAGGACCATGAGCAGTGTCAGATTTGCTCCATACATAACGTTTTGCATTTGGGCCAAAAAGTTCAATTTTTGTCTCATCTGACCAAAGCTCCTTCTTCCACATGGAGCTGTGTCCTCCATATGACTTCTAGCAAACTTCAAACGGGATTTTTTATGGCCTCCTTTCAATAATGGCTTTCTTCTTCCACTCGTCCATGAAGGCCAGATTTGTGTAGTTGTGTATACTTCGCAGTTCCTCCAGAGTTATCTTGGGGCACTTGGTTGTATTTCTGACCAGTGTCTCCTTGTTCAGTTTGTTAGTTTAGGTGAACAGCTGTGTCTTGGTAAGTTGGCAGTGGTGCTTTACTCTTTCCATTTCCGAACAATGGATTGAACAGTTGCTCCGGGAGATGTTCAAATCTTGGGAAATCTTTGTATAACTTAACGCTGCTTTAAACTTCTCCACAGCTTTATCCCTGACCTCTCTGGTGCTCCTGGACCTTCATTATGTGTTTTAGTGACCAATACACTCCGACCACAGCTCTGAGGGCCTAAAAGAAGAGCTGAAATGATACTGAGAGTAGATTACACACAGGTGCCTCTATTTAACCTTAGGGCGAGGTGTGAACATTCTGGAGTCATTAGGAATGTTTTAAAGGCAATTTAATGCACTCAGAAAATACTGTATGAATACTTATGCAAGCCCCCCTTTTCACTTTTCTATTTTTTGAAAATGAACAGAATCATGTATCATTTTGCTTTCACTTCACAGTTGTTTGTTACTTGTGTGTGAACGTTCAGTAAAAAAATCAAAATAAAATCTTCATGTTTAGGGTTGTAAACATGACAAAATGTGCAAAAGTTCAAGGTGTATGAATACTTACGAGAGGCACTGTATATACACTGCTCACAAAAACTTAGGGCACACTCAAAAAACACAATGTAACTCCAAGTCAGTCAAATTTCTGGGATATCAGACTGTCCAGTTAGGAAGCCACGCTTATTGTGAATCAGTTTCACTTGGTGTTGTGGAAATTAAACAGACACAGGTGGAAATGAGAGGCAATTAGCAAGATCACTCCAAAAGAGGAATGGTTTTGCAGGTGGTGACCACAGACCATTTCCCTGTCTTCATCCTTTGTACCGTATTTTTGGAACACTTTTGCATTTGTCCAGTGTTCTCACCACTAGAGGTATCATGAGGAGCATCTACAACCCACAGAAGCTGCTCAGGGAGTGATGCTCATCCAAAATGGCACGTCCATTCGTGCTGTGGTAAGAAGGTTTGCTGTGTCTCCCAGCGCAGTGTCCAGAGCATGGAGGAGATACCAGGAGACAGGCCAGTACACCAGGAGACCTGGGGGGGGGCGACCGAGGTCAACAACCCAGCAGCAGGACCGCTATCTGCTCATTTGTGCACGGAGAAACAGGAGAAGCACTGCCCGAGCCCTACAAAATGTGCATGTTGGTCCTCAAACGGTCAGAAACCGACTCCATGAGGGTGGTATGAGGGGGGTATGAGGGGGGTATGAGGGTGGTATGAGGGGGGTATGAGGGTGGTATGAGGGCGGTATGGGGGTGGTATGGGGTTGGTATGAGGGCCCGACGTCCACAAGTTGGGCCGGTGCTTACTGCCCAACACCGTGCAGCCCGATTGGCATTTGCCCGAGAACACAGCGATTGGCAGATTGGCCAATGGTGCCCTGTGCTCTTCACGGATGAGAGCAGGTTCACCCTGAGCACATGTGACAGACGTGACAGAGTCTGGAGACGCCCTGGAGAACGTTCTGCTGCTGCAACATCATCCAGCATGACCGGTTTGGTGGTGGGTCAGTGATGGTCTGGGGAGGCATTTCATTGGAGGGCCGCACAGCCCTCCATGTGCGAGCCAGAGGTTCCCTGACTGGCATTGGGGACCGGGATGAGATCCTCAGACCTATTGTAAGACCATATGCTGGTGCTGTGGGCCCTGGGTTCCTTCTGATGCCTGATAATGCCAGGACACATGTGGCAAGAGTGTGTCAGCAGGTCCTGCATGATGAAGGTATTGATGTTCTGGACTGGCCTGCCCGTTCCCCAGACTTAAATCCAATAGAACATCTGGGACATCATGTCTCGGTCCATCCATCAACGCCACGTGGCACCACAGACTGTCCAGGAGCTGACTGATGCTCTAATCCAGGTCTGGGAGGAGATCCCTCAGGAGGACATCCGTGGTCTCATCAGGAGCTGCCCAGGCGTTGTAGGGAGTGCATTCAGGCACGTGGAGGCCACACACACGACTGAGGATGATACAGACTCGTTTGGAGGAATTTCTACAGAATTTGGATCAACCAGTGACCTGATTTGTCACTTTGATTTTGACTTTAATTTTGACCTCCAGGGGCTGAGAATTTGATTTCCATTTATCATTCTTATGATATTTTGTTCTCAACACATTGCCCTACACTATGAATAAAGATTTTCATCCGAAAAATCGAATTGATTGACATTTAGGATGTGTTTTTTGAGTGTGCCCTAAGTTTTTGTGAGCAGTGTATTTATATATATATATATATAAACTCTTCCTCACCCTCCGCGGGCGGTCTCTTTCTCCTCCTGCTCGGGTCCTCTACCAGAGGCCTGGGAGCTTGAGGGTTCTGCGCAGTATCTTTGCTGTTCCTAGAACTGCACTTTTCTGGACCGAGATGTCTGATGTATTTCCTGGGATCTGCTGGAGCCACTCCTCCAGTTTGGGGGTCACTGCCCCGAGTGCCCCAACGACCACGGGCACCACTGATGCCTTCACCCTCCAGGTTTTCTCCAGCTCTTCTCTGAGCCCCTGGCATTTTCTCTAGTTTCTCGTGTTCCTTTTTCCTGATGTTGAAGTTGCTTGGTATTGCTATGTCGACCACAATGGCTTTCCTCTGCTCTTTGTCACCACCACAATGTCCGGTTGGTTCATTACCATTTTGTCCGTCTGTATCTGGACGTCCCACAGGATCTTGGCTCGGTCATTCTCTACCACCTTTGGAGGTGTTTCCCACTTTGACCTTGGGGTTTCCAGCCCAGACTCTGCACAGATGTTCCTGTACACTATACCAGCCACTTGGTTATGGCGCTCCATGTAAGCTTTCCCTGCCAGCATCTTACACCCTGCAGTTATGTAAAGCTGGATTGTCTCATTGGCCTCTTTGCACAGTCTACACCTGGGGTCTTGTCTGGTGTGGTAGATCTGGGCCTCTATTGCTTCATAGATTGGAATGTTTGTTAAAAAAAGCTAAATTTGCTAATGGCTATATGGAAAAATACTAACGAATTCTGAAAAGCTTCCCGGACTAGTAGACTAGTTTGCCTACATTATTATCGAACTTCGTTTCTCCTTTGTTTTTCTATGCTGTCTACCAATCATTCCAGCCTTCTCACAACAATCTCACGACAACGTGTGTCAAACAATATGAGCTCTGCCGACACGCACATGCACACTTCCCTGCTGTTACGGTGCGTGTACCTCTTGGCCATTCTATTTTTGACTTCAAATCGGAGATGAAAAAACGGGAAAAATCCGTGTACCCTTCGATCATTAGTTATTCCGTTTCAAAATAAAATCAGAAAAACTAATTATGTGGTTGTTTTATTGTATTTCCATTTTCTAAATTAAATTGGAAAGGCAAAAAATTCTAAATAAAATATTGACCAATTTCTTTGCTATGCAGTGGAAACAAACACTGCTAAAACAACTTCCGTTATTTTGTTCACTACTGCTTCGGTTTGATTTGCTACTGGAAATGATGAGTAACTTTTTCTCTGCCTCTCTCTCCCTCGCGCAAGAGGGAAACAAAAACAGACAAAAGAGGTCGAGCTTCAACGTGATCTCCTCTGTAGCGTTGTTTATTATGTCATTAGGACTTTTATTTCTCAAACTCGTTGCTGCTCACTTTGAGCTCCTCGTGGAGCTGCAGCAGCCGAGGTGACCGGGGCAGAGGAGGACGAGGCAGTGGACAGTGATGTCGCTTCGGAGGCGGCCAAGAGCGGAGCTGAGCGAACAGGTGGAAGATGTGAGAGTCGGGGCTCCTGTAGCCGCCTCGTCACAGGTGGAAGATGTGAGTGTCGGGGCTCCTGTAGCCGCCTCGTCACAGGTGGAAGATGTGAGTGTCGGGGCTCCTGTAGCCGCCTCACTCACGGACTCCACGCCCCTTTTTCTCTCCCATGGCCCGGGAGAGCTGGTGCCGGGAGCGTTCGGGAGCTCTCTCTCTGTTTCCCCAGAGCCGCGCTCTAAAACCCTTTCCCGTCGTGCATTCCCAAACTGTCCCTCTGCCACTCCTCTCTCCGTCCCCCCCACTTCAGCAGTGACTTTTGTTTTGCAAAGTAATCATGCACAACTAAAGTGACGAAGAGGAATAAAAAAATATATAATAACGCGTGTGTCCTCTCTCCTCCTGGCGCCTGCAGCTGCATTTCCCCGTGTTCGCGCTGCTTTCCGCCGGCTTCAGTGTCGCTGCCACAGGGCCAGGACCGCACGACTCGCAAAAAATATCAAACATGTTTGAAAACCTTGCGATCGTGCGATTTTCACTCGTACGTTCGTCGTGAGCAGCTCTATTCGTGGCTCGTAGCCCCCTGTACACTGCACGACAGAGACGCACAGTGTCTGCCCAGCTTTTTAAGGTTGTTTTCCAAGCAGAATCTCCTCACGGATTTTTCTGAGCAACCATTCCCTCCGTGGTAATATAAAGCATCACTGATCTCTGCATGTGTTGCCCAATTTTTAAAAAGTATCTGCATAAAACTTTCCAAACAAGTGTAGGAGCGGCTCTGAGCTGAGGTCTCTCCTCACTTCCAGTGTCGCAAACAATAATAAAACGAAATAATAGTAATGTCATAATTTTGGGGGGAATTTAAAACAACTAGAGCCAAAACAAACACATTGACATTGACGTATACAAGATTTATTTTTTTAATTCAAGTTTAGAAAGGAAAAAAAAACAAAAAACAAATGGAAATTTTGTTTTTCTGATTTTATTTTGAAACGGAATAACTAATGATCGAAAGGTACACGGATTGTACACGGACCTGTTACGCACTGGTCATTTCTGTTTTTCAACTTTCAGGGACTAACAACTGGCTCGCTAAATGTGCATTATGTCATTTTCTATGCAGTATTAAAACGTTTATATTAGTGTGTATTTGACCTTCCAGTGACCTTTAGGACGCTTCAGGATCAACTGCTTTTAGGGTTTCTGGTAGGTTTTCAGGGTAGAGTGTATGAGTAACCATGGAGATGGCTACTCAAAAAAACAATCCGGAGCATCCTAGAAGGAAAGTAAAGGCAGCATGCTTACTGGGTCAATGGGTCACCCAGTATAATGCTTAGTTACGTAATGCACCTTTAATGCTGGAGCGGCATTTGAGACCAACCAGTCCACAGATTTCTTCTTCTGAAACACCGAAGAGGCACCAAGAGCCTCCCACACATGGAGTAGTGGAGGCATCACAAGAGGCGCTACAGGAAACATAAAAAGGATAAACAATGAGGTATCCAGGTTCTATCCCTGCGTAGGAGGGAGGAGTTGTAGGAGCTGACCAGTGCAGGACACCACGCTCTGAAACAGGGACAGACCCAGGAGGCGGTGCACTGTTCAGAGGAGCCCTGAAGGCGGCCAGCCAGGTTTCCTCCTGGTACTCCGGATTCCCCTACCTCCAAAAACATGCTGGTCAGGTTGGACCACAGGACTAACCCTAACATTTGATCCACACAGTTGTGTTATACAATTGTATAATGACAAATAAAGCACTTCATCGCTTGGTTCACCATCAATCAAGTCTTTATCATGAACAGCGCACAAAGTAGTATTTCACAAATGTTTGCTTTTACTGATGGTTAAAACAAATTTTATTCCACTACAATAATTATTTTGTAATGTAATTCAAGATTTTGAAATATCTTTGACTGGACTGGGCTAGTTGAGTTGAGAAGCTAACTTTTAGCTTTGAATATTTCTCACTGGTTTCAGTCCAGAAGGCACTCCAGTCATGCCGGTCCATCCAGACCTGTGCAAGTATTTTAGATGCCTCCTCCACAGCTCACCAGGGAGTTGTTCCGCGCCCACCAGGAGAAGTGAGAAGAGATGAGTGTGAAAGCTAAAATAACCGTGTCTCCAGGTTGGAACTTGAGAGAAGAAACTTTTATTCTTTTGTATTAACCCACAAGAAGTAGCCGAGAGAAGTGTCTCGGGTTCTCTCTTGCTATGACAGGTGTTTCTCATTTTGACTCTTTTTACTTACCTTTACATCCTTACTTTATTTCAAAAGAAATCTGATCACTGATTACTTTGTTTTAAAAAAGGACCAGGCTCTTTAGCTCTGGCCCATTTAGTTTGAGAACGTCTTGTTTCCCACAGAACAGACAATATAATATACTTTGCTTTAGACAAGTTAAAGTCATAATAATGTTGGCCAGTCTGTAGTTTTCGGTTGATATTATATTATGTTATATATTACACTAATTATATTACCACCGATCCAACACTGGTGCATATAGCGAGTATTGGGATAAAAATTATTATTATTATATTATATTATTATTTTAACAAATTGGACAGGACTTTGGCTGTATAGCACCTTTCACCTACATGGTCACAGAGGGATTTACATGGGACCATTTTACTTCCACTCCATACTCAGTGATGTTAAGCTATGTTAACACTGATGGAAGCGACACTGCCAATCTGCACCCCCACCACTCACTCACACATCCACCCTGATCTACATGTTTTCAGTGGTAGGGGAAAACTACACAGACACAGGGAACTCATGCAAACTTCACACAGCGCTAACCACTGCGCCTCTGTGTCCTCTTTTCTCCTCGTCCACAGCCTCATCCGTGGCTTATCAGCAAAAAGTCCCATGATTCATTGATTCGTAAGCTAAAGTAAACTCTCCATTTACATCAACAGAACTCGTGTTCATTTACACATGTACATACATCAAAAGAGAAGGACAAACACAACAAAGACTCTGCAGCAGAGTATAGAATTAATATGGCAGAAACCAGCCAGCACAGGCTCATGATTAATGACAAATCGTGTTGGCTGGGAGATAAAGCTATGAATAAGAATGAAAAAAATGAGGGAAAAGCACGAAACGCTGCGTATAGTGAAGAATAAACGGCGTGACATGTGGTACAGCTGGGGTATTTTGTAATCTCAAATCCATCTTTATCATTATCTTGCACTTTGTTCATTTCAAAACAGCTAAAACAAGTGTTTTACTAATTCTTTAATTGTTTTATGATTTGTGTACACCACAGTAAACTTTTAAAAGTGCTTTATAAATAAAGTTTGCTGTATGATATGGGTTCCCGACCCCCAAAACAACTGGGGACCCCATCCTGTAAAATATAACTAGCATTCATAATAATTAAAGGTGCAAAAACATTTGGAATCTAGTACAATGATGTTAGTTAGAGTTTGGATATTTGGCTTTATTTCACTAAAATTATGCGATTTTCAATCAAAAATATCTAATTCAATGTCATGAATGTAAAAAATATTGTCCGGGGTGTTTAAAGTCACACTGTGTAGAATTTTACCCAATAAATACAATTGAAATACAAGCATTTATTTTATGACAGACATTTTCATCATTGAAAAATACCTCATAAATGTACAAACAGACATTTATGAGGCTCACCTCTCCTAAGATATGGCTGTAAACTTTACTGGGAGTGGGTGCGTCTCCAGCTCGTCTCCATGGAGATGTGACGAAAGGCAGTAAAATTTGAGATTTAAACAGGTTAGTTTCTCATCCAAGTCCCTTCTTTTATTACACACTGCAGTAACAGCATTTTCTGTGTCATCAGGAACAGGTTTTATTTTGCCGCAATAGTATAGTCCAAAATGTTACACAGTGTATCTTTAAATAAGCACCAAATACATTTTGTTGGACAAGCTCTGATCCATTTAAATTTAGTAATAGTAATTAGTACTTAGATAATAGCACTTAATGAACCGCTTAAAACCCAATTTAACCAAGCACATTTCCTCAAGTTCTGCATTACCCAAATCTAAAAGCTTACAGCCACATTTCATTTGGAAGCTAAGACCTACAAAATTGATTTCCTTGCGTTGTTGCTGCATTGTCATCACTCTTTGGTCATATTTTTAACGCTTTTTCGTCACTTTTTGACACTTTTTTGTTGCGTTTCTGACACTTTTGATCATGTCTTTGTTGCATGTTTTAACTTTTTCATCACTTTTTCAATGTTTTCTTGTTGCATTTTCATCCGTACGTCTTGTTTTCGCTGCTATGTTGACGCTTATTTCAAGAAGCTTTTAGATTTGAGGTAAAGCCAAACTGGAGAAGATGTGCTTGGTTAAAGTGGGGGTTAAGGGGTGAAAGAATTAACCAATAAAAATGTGGCCACAGCCATCGCAAAACATATTTTACACTTCAAAATGTTTGTAACTCTCAAATGAAAGTGTACATAGTTGCATATTCTCCAAATGTGTTAGTGTGGGCTCTCAGTCATCCAGGAATTAACCGATGTTGCACAGATTTTCAAAGATCATCAGACTGGTAACAAACAAGCTAGACTCCTCTTCCAACTGCCCAAATCTGAGAGTCAGAACATTTCCACACTCCAAAAAGCAGCTTTACTAATCCCGACAGTCTGTTCGGGGCTGGAGCTCGCATGGTTTGGTGAAAGGAGCAAATTTCCGCTTTCTATGTTATTGTCGAACAACTTCTATGCAATCTTCTCACTTGCATTTCGGGACGACAAATGACACAAGCTCATCGTTATTCCGGGTTCATTCATCCATAGCACACAACAGGTGAGGCGCATCAGTGGGATGATGTGGTTGCCATGGAGACTGTCAGTGCAGGGGGTGTGTGCTAATGGGGCACGGGCGGCACTTTAACTCTTCGCTCAAATCGGGTAAAACTGACACATTTGGCATTGACATGGCCGCAGTGTACCAGTCGGAATGGTCTGTTCCAAGAATCTGAGAACAGTCAAGATCTGAAACAGCAGAGTGCCCCGCCCGCCCCCTCACTTCCTGTTCCTAAAAATACATGAGGATGGGTGTCTGGGCTCCATGCGCCATGATTGTGGATGCAAAGGTCAAATCTGTTTCAGTGTTCACAATCTTGCAAACAGAACTACAGTAAAGGCGGTTAGTGAAACTCACAGCAATATTCATGATAAAGATCATTTTGAATTCTGACAATAGAATAATACAGTGTTTACCAGTTTGACAGCACTCCCCGCTAAAAGGCACGTACAGTCGGGTCCCCTTTGAGTCCAGGAAGACTGTGTTTGTGAGTGTTAGTGTGGAACAAAACACGTCTGTCTCAAATTTAAAAAGACTAGCCACAGTTTCCAGTAAATTGTAAATGGTCTCAACTTATATCGCGCTTTTCTACCTTCATTAGCCCAAAGCGCTTTACAGTGAGGAACCACTCACCCATTCACACTCTCATTCTTAAACCAATGTATGCAGCCTGGAGGCAAGGAGGGTCAGGTGTCTTCGAACCCCCAACCGTCTGATCATCTGCACCACTGTCGCCCCAAAAAGGTTAAAGCCCTAGATCAGGGTTTCCCAAAGTGGGGGGTTGGGACCTCCTGGTGGGTCACAAGCTGATTTTGAGACAATATTTTTAACATTTCTAACATTGAATCTGATGCACTTTTGATTGAAAACAGAATATTTAATTGATATTCGGCCAACTATCAATATATAGCATCCAAATGAACATCATTATGCAGATTTTACATGTTTTACCCCTTAAATGATTATAAACGCCATAGACTTCAACATTGGATTTCGATAGATCTTATTTTCTGGTGAGTCTTTCATAAGTCTAATGTACATTTGCTAACAGCCAGGGTTTGATGTGTTTTTTCCCCCGAAATGTTGAAAAATGCAATGTTAAAAAAGCCTTTTTGCAACATGGCTATGATAAATAATATATGCACCAGCGCATGTGGCCTTAAAGGCTCTATATCTGGCTTTTGTCAAGTAGTGGAACTAAATGTGTACTGTCCACCTTTAGTAAGCGGTAAGCTCAGACATTTGTGGGAAAAACACTGTGGATCACATTATAAAGCAGTTGTATCCATTTCATGTACTGACACGCCAGTTTTCTAGCATTTCTGTGAAAGTGACCCTGAAAAGTGACCCTGCCTATAAACTCATCCCTTCATTCATCATTGGGATGCTACAAATATAAAAGTAAGGACTTTTTAATTTAGTGGCTCCGTATAACTTTGTTTGTTATCATAAAATCAGGTATAGGGCCTTTAATAAGATACAAACTAATAACTAATGTGTAGTTAACCATCAGTATAATCAGACTGAAAGAATAGGACTGAAAAGTAAAGGCATGAGCTAATTGCAGTGTTGAAGCTGAGTTTAGTCACACAATTGCCTTATAATGTAACATATTACGTTACTTTGTCCAATCAGAGTTTTGTGTTCTAAAGACTTAAATACTTTGTACAAACAAACTTTCACACTGAGTTGTATTATATATAAATGTGGCGTATGATGAAAAATATGCACACCTGTTATCAGACATTTAAACACAAAAAATGAAAAAGAAAACACTTTGTCGGACACCATAGACTTCTAAAAGGAACGCAGCAGTTTTATATATTTATTTTAACTTGGGGATAAGATGCAGATTATGGATTATTAGGAAGCAAAGAGGCATTGAATGTGCTGTGGCATCCTGCTATGTGAGTGTAGTGACCTTTCCTGTTCTTGTGACACAGCGATATGAAGCTATTATTTAAATGTACTTTGTAGAACTTTTTATGTTCCCTCTGGAATGTTTGGATCTATAATGGGGTCGCGATGCCCTCGACTTTGAGATGCGCTGTCTTAGAGACAAATGAAAGAATAAAGAACTGTTCTCCAAATACATATGTATTCCATTGCTTTAATATGTTCCCGACACTGGCTACCTGTGTGTAAAATGTATGTATTATTCTGTATAGTTTGCCGACTACAGGATGTGTCAGCTGGGCCCCTGAGTATGTGTATCAGCCACATTTTGTGAACAGAAAGTATGCCCAATAATCAAATTTGAACTGTCTGGTGATCTTCCAGGTGAGCTAAACCTTTAACAGTCTGTAGTGCTATGAACAATTCCTAAAGACAACATTACGGTCACACTGTATGGTCTCATCATAAAAACACACACACTGACCACTAATGAATGCTCTAAGTCCATTACCCTCTATTCAATAAAGGTTAATAGGAGTCCGTGACTGCACAGACCCACACTGTGTTCATCTTCTACCCCTTGTCTCTTCCTTGACATATTGCCAATTTTCCTGAGCCACTTCATTGCTTCATTTATTGTTTCTCTTGTGGTTTATTTATGTCGGCAAACTCGTGTGAGACTCGACCACAGGCGTAAGCAGTGCCAAAGACAGTGAGGGATTCTGGGAGTTTGGGGCGCTACCGCCTGATACCTCTCCATGATCCATCCATCTTCAGCTGACACACTGGTCTGGTATTGATTTACTGCAGAGCGCAAAAGGGGAGTGGAGGCAGGAGAAGTAGTGCCCACTGGGATCATGTCCTCCCGGGACAGTGTTGGTTTTAAAAGTGTGTCACATGTCTTTTGTGGTCGCAATGCACAAAACACAATGATTTATTAGCAATAAAGAACAGGGATCTGAACAAAATGAGGCAAGAATTTTATTTCATATGTATTTGTGTTTTTGATGGAGCGCTCCGATATTGACTCACGAGGTGTATCTGCTTGAAAATAAATAAAACAAAATTTCACAAACAAACATGTTTTTAAGAGCAGGCTCAAGACCCGTCTTTTTATCTTAGCTTTTAGCTGACTAATCTATTTATTTAATCCTAATATATAAAATACATATATGGGAGGTTGTGCCAGGCGTATTGTTTTAAATGTTGTAATCTGTAAAGCACTTTGTGATACCTTTTTCGGTATGAAAAGCGCTTTATAAATAAAGTTTGATTGATTGAAAATCTCAAAATGAGCTGCTTGATTGCCTGTAAAGCAGGGGTTTTCAACTTAGGGTCGGGATCCAAAACTTAGTCACGAAACCAGTATCAGTGGGTGGCTAGCCTTGCAGGGAACATTTCTTTTAATATCTATCATCTGAAAAAGGACAAAAACTCCACCAAAGTGTGATAAAAGGACTGGTGTTCCTTCTGTTGGAAAATAGTAGCTCAGTTGTTTATCGTTACTATGGAAACAGCTAGGGATGGACATTGAGAATTAACGTTGGTGAACATGTTGTAGTATGTAGCATCAGCTTATGAAACATACTTGTCCATATGTTTGTTAAGTGATGATGTCATCGCTCCACTTCCGGGTCCAAAGAAACTTTTGCCCTAATCACTATAAAGTAGGGATGTAATGATGATCAAGCCCCGATTCAATTTGATTTTCGATTCCGATTTCAATTGTAAATGTATTAACTTTTTTTTTTTTACAAAATGAATTTATTTGAACATCTGCATTGTTGTCCTTGTAACAAACTGTTGGCCAGATCTTGTGTTTCTAAACACAGACTGTAGACTAGATGATGGGGCAGACGGTTGGCGTTATGAGCTATCTTCAGCTTCATACCGGCGCAGTAAGTGGGCAGGACGGTGGACAGACGATGCTACTGCCTTCCATGGCGTGGGTTGTGGAGGGGAGAGTGGAAGGACCACAGGCCACTCGCTGCAAAGCCAGATCCAAGATGAGCATGAGGCGGGCGGGGAGAGAGAGGCTGCAGCTCTCGCTGAGACCTCGCTTTAGGCTGAACCAGCAGAGCCACTGACACCACTCGAATGCACAAATTTACCAAATAAAAAGGATTTTATTGAAAAGAAAATGTCTCTTTAGCTGCAAAGAAGTTGCAAAGTTATGCAGTAGTTGCAAGGAAATTGTAGCTTATTGGAACAGTTGCAGTATTCTTGGCGGGGCTGAATGAATGAAAGTTTGATTTGCGGCTTGTTTGTGAAATGCAAAAAGGAAACATTGCACTTCTGCTCTCTTCATTCACCAGGAGGTTAATGCAGCACACTGGCACTGACACACGCTGTAGGCCTAAAGAGAGACGAGATTGAGCAAAGGCAATGTAGCAAGCTCTCATTGAAGTTAGCTGCTTGTACACGCCTCCACCCACCCACTTTTTTCCCTAAGCAACGTCCTCAGGCTACCAGCAAAGCACGAGCGTAAGGGTTGTGTTTGATCAAGATCGCAGCTCCGCCAACACCCAAGACTGTCCATGCGCCAGGCAGAGGATGGTTACCCCGCACGAGCCAGGCTGATCCTCCATGTTAAGAGATACATGAGGATACAGTCTGGAATTGTGCGATTTGAATCTCACTGACTCCGGCAACCCCTCCTGGAACCGCCACCTTAACGTGGTGGAGGGGTTTGAGCACCCGAATGATCCTGGGGGCTATGTTATCGGGGGCTTTGTGCCCCTGGTAGGGTCTCCCATGGCAAACAGGTCCCATGTGACTGGTCAGACAAAGAGCGGTTCAGAAGCCCCTTAAAGGAGACCAACAGGCCCAGTTGGAGTCGTGAGCCTGTTCTCCTATGGACCCACCACCTGAAGAGGGAGCCATGGGGGCTGGTGCAGTGTGACATGGGCAGCTCCAGCAGCTGCCCCCACGACCCGGCAACGGAACAGTGGAAGAAAATGGATGGATGGATGGATGACTCCGGCATAACCAGGCAGAGCCAATCATAGCACGGGAGGCGGGAGTTAATGGTGCGTCACCTTCCACGCTAGGATTTCCCATCAACCAGTGCTCCTCCCGTAGCCAACAGTGAAGATGGCGGCTGCGACACAACGATCTTTTACCAGTGCTCTTTCTTCTGATTTAAATGAGCTGGACTCGTCCTTAAAGCCACAGAAGCTGCTCTGAGGACTTTCACCAGAGCATTTACTCGACGGCACGTGTGGACCACAAACAATCATGGTGGAGGACGTGAGCGCAAAGCGGAAGTCGCTTTGTGTTTGATTGGTTTGCTCTCTTCGGGTGAGGAGCTCAGTTACCCGAGAGGAGCTCGGAGTAGAGTCGCTGCTCCTTCACGTCGAAAGGAGCAGCTGAGGTGGCTCGGGCATCTGTTCCGGATACCTCCTGGTCGCCTCCCGCGGGAGGTGTTCCAGGCATGTCCTAGTGGGACAAGGCCTCGTGGAAGACCCAGGACACGCTGGTGGGACTATGTCTCCGAGCTGGCCTGGTGTGGCCTCGGGGTCCCCCCAGAACAGCTGGAGGAGGTGTGTGTGGATCGGGAAGTTTGGGCATCTCTGCTGAGACTGCTGCCCCCGTGACCCGGCCCCGGATAAAGCGGAAGAAAATGGATGGATGGATGGATGGTTTGCTCTCGTTCAAACTAAAGTCTCGATTTGGAAATTGCGTCCTATTACCACAATTCCAGACGGTCTTTTATATGTGTTTATAAATACATAAAGTCAGTCTGGCTTTTGCCGGGCTAAGAGGATGGGGCCCTGTAACTGAGAACTTTACATGACAGAAAGGATTTACAAGACATCAAAAATAGCATTTTTATCTAGTTCTTTTTTTTTATCATCGACTCTTTTATTTATTTATTTTTTACACCAATTCACATTTTAAGCAGTTTAAATCGTTTTTAAAACTATTTTCGATTTTAACCTGCTGTAAAGCCAACTACAAAGCTCTTTTTAAACATCTGATCACAAAGAAATATTACATTTACTCTGGATATTCTTTAGTAATGCTTTTCTGGAATTAATTATCAAATATATTTTTTATTTTAAATATCAAAACATCTTCCTGGAGAATTGCTGACATAAGTTAGTATAAGTTAAGTCTAAGTTTTTGGCCTTTTATCTGCTATTATTTATTTCAGCAGGAGATTCAGACAAAGTTGCATTTGTTGCTGTGTTTGTCTAAGGAAGTGAACGCTGAATAGAATGAATATCATTTTTGCATTATATTTAACAGACCTAAAGTGCACTGTGTTTTATAGATATAGGGAACGTAGCTTATTCTAAAGAGTAATTAATTATTTCCATTTGTCGAGCCATGGCTTCATCTTGAAAACCTTACACTGAGTAAATTCATGTTACCATGGCAACTAAAGTCACAGGACAATGACAAAATAATATTTAACACAATGACATTTAATAGGTTGTGTTCACATTCTAGAATGTGATGATGTCAGAATCAGAATAGTTTTTAATTGCCATTGTTTGAGAACAGGTCCACAAACTACAGGTCCACTTTTTTCTCGGTACAATTGTGCAACAAATAACACAGAATTTAGATACAAATAATCTATAAAAAATTTAAGGCTATAGGACTATAAGGGCATGTATTAAGAAGATTAAAATAAATAAATAATAAAAAATAAATAAACAAAGGTAAAATATGTTAAGACAACAACATAAATTTCACGTGAAGAAACTACAGTTTTTGTAAGAAATCTCCCAAGAGAAAATGTCTAAGTGTTTTCTCTGATCATTATTGGATTCACAAACCTTTAACATTATTGTTATGGCTAAAAGTCCTTTCTACTGACCAACATCATGCTCATGTTTTCGAATATTGTCTCCACTTTTGGACACCTCTATGAGGAAATAATAGGACATTAGTTTATATGTGCTGACAGAGAAGACAATGAACTTTGAGACAGTTTTTGTGTCATGTAGATTCTTCCAGTAATGACTGAGATATAAGCCAAAAACTGAGACAAAAAAATCTGCACTTCACCAGCATAGCCCCACCATAGAATCTTCAGTCGCTCCACCTTAATTTTAAACAATAGGCTCTTAAGAATGTTGTGACATCACGTGAACACAACCTATTCATGGGTGTTTGTTCAGTTTTCTTTGAAAATCTCAAGCAGCGGGTTTGAGGCTTTTATAAAGAACATTTACATAGCACACAGGGATTGCTGGAGTTCAGAAATGGAAAGCAATTATTTCAGCAATCTTTAAAAGGTTGTTCATTAAAAATACACTTATCTACCGATGTTGTCAAGGTCAAAACTGTTGTTACTGGGAACCTCTTTTTTCGGTATCACAACAACCAAAATCTGAAGAGTTAAATTGAGCAAAAACGTCATGAGGACAGAAGCTGAAACAGGTGCTGTGACAGATGAGAAGAGTCATTTCAGATGTTTTTAACTTTATGGAGACGCAACACCTCTATTGTTGGCAGTTTTGTGTAATGATTTTCTGGGCGCTTTTAACCACTCTCTGCAGGGCATTCCTCTCAGCAGCTGATCTACTGCTGTACCACACAAGAATCCCATATGTAAGACCGCTCTCCACAGAGGAATGATTATGTGTGAAGGCAAGTCCACCTTCTTCAGGACTGTCCTTTTTAACAAGGCAGTTTCTGATGTGTGTCAATGAAAGATCATCTGAGATGCATGTGCCCAGGAATGTAAAGGACAACACTCTCTCCACTTGTCACCCTTTATTTCCAGAGGACAGTGGTAATTTTCTTCTTCCTAAAATAAATGACCATTCCTTGAGTTTTTTTTTTTTTTGGTATTCAATTTCAAGTTAAGTGAACATTGCTCAAGTAGCCTCTGCACCTCCTCCCTGTAGGCTCTCTCATCTCCATCACTGATCAGTCCAACCACCGTTGTATCATCTGCAAACTTAATGATGCCATTAGAGCTGTAGGTGGGTGTACAGTCAGGCGTGTACAGTATGGTATAATGATGTTATGGTTTATGCCTAAACTACAGGAGACATCTTGTGAAAGTCTGTCAATCTGTCTGCAGAGCTGAAGCATTCTTTCATTGTGGCGTCAAAAGAATTTTAACACGCTGCTTAAATGTCATTTCCAACTTGATTTGAACTTCAAAACCCTGATTGTCTTTGGAAACATCCTTTTCTTCTAATCATCCTCGAGAGTGTGCCTTGGTGAGATTAGTGCTCCTTATTTTTCTCATAGTTTACCAAACTGAGTGTGTGGCCCCGCACCGGTCTGTGGCGGGGGTTTTAATGAGCCGTCTACAGCTCCTAAAACTTTTATTTTGGTCAGCCACGCGCTAGTGTCTTATCCAAGTCTACAGAGACTTTGAGGAAGAGGATTTCCACATGATTTGCTTTGTTTCACATCATTCATGGCGTGATTGAAAATAGATCAGACTTTTTTGCTCAAACGCGTGTATAGGCCTTTTAAACGGACTACACAGAGTTTAAAAATGTTAAAACTTAAGTATTTTCCTCCCCCTACATGTTGCAGCCATGTCCTAATGTGTAGAATGAGCTCAGACCTGTTCACCCTCTAAAATCCTGCACTGTCACTCAAAAAGTTGTTACTTTGGGTCTGAAGTGCCATCATGCACGAGCTTAATATAGAAGCTGCAGTTACACATAAGACCTGTTGCAGCTGAAGGCACGCTCAGCCCCATTTAGGGCATGGTCGACTAAATGTTAAGGTAAACAACTTGATTGTTGTAATGTTGAGATCCTGGTTGTTTATTTTCAGTGGGCTAGCTTCAGTGCTTCAGTGTGCTAACTGTTAGCCACTGCTGCCAAAGTTATGCTCTCCTTTGCTCTCGGGAACAATGTTCTTTTTTGCTCTCCCTCTGTATCTTTGTTGGCAGGCTATGCGCTGCATGTTACTGGGTGCGGCATAATGATGACTCTCACTACAGGTTGAAGGTAGCCTGGCACAAGTCAAACTACATGGGGATACAGTCTGGTATTGAGCGATTTTAATTTTTCTGACTGTCAAAACCAAGATGAGCGAACCATAGCACGGAATGCGGGAGTTAACTGTTTGCCATCTTCCGTGCTAGGATTTCATCTTTAGGTCACCAAAACAGTGAAGATGGCGACCACGACACAACAATTTTTTTACCAGTACCCTTTCTTCTGTTTTAATGGTGGAGGACGTGAAGGCAAAGCGTAAGTTGCTTTGTGTTTGATTGGTTCACTTTTGTTCAAACTGTGATCATTTACCCTGAGTCTCGATTTGGAAATCGCGTCCTATTACCACAATGCCAGACGGTCTTTTTATGTATTCATAAGTACGTAAATAAAGTGGCTTAATGCCAGGCTCGATTGGAGGTGGAGTATCTCACTCAGTGGTGTAGGGTCCTTAACACCACTGAGACCAAGGAGATGATTGTTGATTTTAGGCGGAAAAAGACCATCTCACACCAGCCCCTGCACATCCATGGAGCGGTGATGGAAGCAGTGGACAGCCTAAAGTTTCTCAGAGTCACATTGTCTAAGTAAAGAAGGTACAACAGAGAATGTACTTCTTGAGGAAGCTTAAACAGGATAAACTTCCTTAGCAGTTGTTGGTGAACGTCTACAAATGTGCAACTGTGTGGTTTTCCAGCTGCACAGCAGCTGAGAAAAGGGACCGGTGGTGTGTGGTGAAGGGAGCCAGCCGGACAGTTTGCAGTTGCACATCTGTAGCCATTTTTGGTATGTACTGAACTTAATCTCTTCTAGCATTTACAGTAGTATTTCAGCTAAAGTATATATATATTTATTGTAAACCTTAAATACAATCGTAATTATATTTTTTCTCTATTCCTGCCTTTCTTTCTTTCTTTCTTTTTTTTTAAGCCAGACTTACCTGTTGCAATTAAAGGGGGATCTTGCCATCCTCGGTTACACTAAAGATAAATGATCTTTAACAAGATTTAAGTCAATTGCATGCTAGTGAAAATCAGCACTGGTAAAAGCTACTAAATTTCAAAATGTTTACAAACTAATGTCATTGTTCAAGTTAGTCCTTGAAATAAGTGACGAAACAGTGCCATCACATGGATGCAAAGTGTATGGAGAAGGACCAGAAAATGAATAATGCTAAAACTTTTGATCAGTATCATAAATCATAATGTTCAGACTGAGCTGCAGCTTATGGACACCTGCAGCTTGTCTATAAGCAGCAGGTGTCCATGTTGTTACAAAACGTAGTTGAACGCACCATCAGTTGAACCCACCACTGGAACTATTGTTCTCATACAGAAATACAGGACTTTTCTTTCTGTGTGGTCAATTTTTTCAAGAAAACAATGGCCTAAAGGTACATTTACTTTATAAAAAATGTGCAAAGAACTTAACAAGTTTATAAATTCCATTTGATTGTTCTTTAAACCTGCATGTGTTCAGTCAAACTAAAGCGCTGCTCGCAGTGGCTCTTTCTGGGAGGGCGGCTGTCTTTATAGACGCCCTTCTTGGCTTGTCTGCACACACGGCCCTAGATGCTTCCCAGTGTAGTGGTGCTGGGTCCGTGGTGAATTGCTGGAGGCCGACGCCAGAAAGGGTTGCCACCTGTCTGGGCTATTAGCTGCATTGTTCTATATGCCGCAGGGTTCAAAGAGTGTGAGAAAATTTGCGGCTTATAGTCCGGAAATTACGGTAATTAGTGCCATTTTGTAGAAATCGTGGCCTCCTGCAACTTCCATGTGTGGCAGTAAACGGAGGCGGACACTGCTCCTTGTAGTTTTGATGGTGATTGGCGCTGGCCGTCACCTGATAAATAGTAGTTTCCTGTTTATTCTTTGATCTCTGCTTTCCAGTACACCTGGTCTCCCATTTGGTGGTTGTTGCTCCCCATCGCTCTCCATCTCTAGTAGTATCAACATTTGGTTGCTAAATTCAATAGCTAAAGTTGGTATGAGCTAGTTCCTGTTAATATTTAGCCTTATTTAGGCCTGCCTTCTCCATATATGGAGTCAATATTTATTGACTAGGTTCGGGAGCAGGACTACGCCTCAACATATCACACTTTGCACACCAAGCACTCTTGCTTTCACCTAACCACGCCTCTAATTACTCACGAGCCATTACTGTATATGCCAAGCCAAGCCACGTCATCTCAGTTTGTTTGACACTGTCGACTGTCAGACGCGGTCTGAGGGCGCAACACACCAGGAAACAATATACGCGTAAAATGCGAAATTAATTCCACTCACTGCTGCTTACTACTGCAGTAGGAATTGCAGTAGTAAGCAATTCCTACTGCATCCCCCGTGCAACAATGGAGCCTTGAGCCGCGCCGCTCCAGGCCCGTTCTCCTTCCGGCTCCATGAGCCCTCTCTTCTCGCCAACACGCACCGGCAGCCCGCTCTTCCAGCTACTCAATGTCCGCACTGGTGAGGTCTTCGTCCAGGCCGCCCTGCACCCTCGTCACGCCGTCTACAGGAGCTGCTCTTCCCGCAAACCGGCCTCGCGCACAGCGCGTGTACATCATGTTCTCCTTCGTGGATTCACTGGTCTCCTTCCTGCTCGAGGTCAGGCCACCGCACGCCAGCAAGGCTTCATCAGGAATTCGCCGCTACAGTCTAGGTCGGTTATTCCAGCGCTTCTCCCGTTAGCTCATGCTATGTCAGCACCCGTTAGCTCATGCTATGTCAGCACCCGTTAGCTCATGCTATGTCAGCACCAGTTAGCTCATGCTATCTCAGCACCAGTTAGCTCATGCTATCTCAGCACCCGTTAGCTCATGCTATCTCAGCTCCCGTTAGCTCATGCTATCTCAGCACCAGTTAGCTCATGCTATCTCAGCACCCGTTAGCTCATGCTATCTCAGCATCCGTTAGCTCGTGCTATCACAGCTTCTGTTAGCTCGTGCTATCTCAGCACCCGTTCGCTCATGCTATCTCAGCAACCGCCCTCCTCCCAGCTAAGTGCCTATTCCATAAAGCTGTGTGCACAGGGCTACTGCGGTGTTTAGTGTGTGTGTGCGTGCCTTGCCGTGCGTATCAGATAGCCCTTGTGTGGACAGCTTATACTACAGCCTTAACCTGTCACTGGCCTGTAGTAGTGACGGCCTGTCTTCAAGGCTTCCCTTTCGGAGCGGCGCCATCGGAGCTACAAAGGAGGAGAGCGGGCACTGTTGGAACAGTGGAGGGGGAGAGTTCGCCATCCCCCTCCTCTCAGCTAAGTGGCCTCCTTGAGTGTTTTTGGCGTTAAGTGGCAGACACTTTTCTGTTAAAGTTGAACAACTGTCCTGACGGCCTGTGTCCTACTTCCAGCCCCCGTTACGCGCAGAAGTGGACGGCGCACTCCACGTCAGCAGAGCGCTTCCCCCCCCCCCCGATGGACCCGCGCACCTATCGACCAAAAAATTCCTCTTTTTAGAAGCTTTTTAGACCATTTTAGCCTAGGCCTGGGACTATATTTTTAATCCTTTTATTTTTTGTAGTAAATAAACTTTATAAACTTTTATCTGCGTTGCGTATTGTTGTTTTAATAGAGTTACTCCTGTAGGGTATTAGGGTTTATTAATCAATTAATTTGTTTATTAATTAATAAGTTGTAGATTAGCCTTAAAATTTAACGGGGCACCAGTTCGAAAAGCGAACAAAATAAAAGTAAGAATAGGAGGCTAAACTACAGATTTATCTGAAGGAAGTAAGGTCTTGGACGTACATATTGACTCTTAGTCTGGAATAATAAACACAGACATTACCAAAGCAAACTGTGGTTTATGGAGGTTTAATGATCAAAATCAATTAACAGACGGCATTAAATATTAAAGTGCAAACAGGATAACCTAGAAGGCTAACAGGATGAATAACCAGATAAAATGTTCTAAAATTGTATCTGAAAGTTTGCATAGCAGTTATATGAGTCTTATTGCCAGGTCTATGAGACGCACTTACAACCGTGAGACAGGTTTTCCACGCCAACTGTGGTCCGGCGTTCCAAAGTCCTGGTGTCGGCCTTATGGTCGTGGTCTCTCGGGTGGCGATTCTCAAGCTGATGCAGGCGAGGCTGGGGTCTCTTTCCAGCTCCTCTGGGCCTTGGCGTTTGGACTGACCAGCTAGACTCAAAATGGTATCGCTGAAAGCTCAGCGATCAAAATTGTTGTTGTCTTGTAGGAAAAATGCAAATGTTCTTAAAAGAAGTAACTGATAGTTACAAAATCACATCAAATGACGGGCTCAAACTTAAAATCCGAGTGGTGACAAAGAGAGGTCAGAGTTCAGCGGGGGATGCGCCATGTGCTCCCTTCCGTCTCTCTCTCTCCGGTCCGACCACACTCTCACAAGAAGCGCATTTTCAAAAAAAAAAAAGAGCGAAGAGCGTGATTCTCTCTATTTCTGCCTTTTATACCAGGGACGGCCCCTTTGTCTCCGCGGGACCAATCGATTCAGTCCGTAACCCGATATGACCGGGACGCCAGGGGATGGGAGGAAGGCAGATCTAGAGAGAAAATTAAGGAAATACCTTTCTATTGCCATAAACACATTAACACTTCACAAACTTTCCAAAATGCATTACCAACATTTGGACAGTATGTTTGTACATTGCATCCTTGTTGACCTGGGGAAGAATTCATCATTAGAACAGATTGGTTGAGTTCATTCTCACTGTCCATGAATTAAAGAATTGGTTTATTACTCAAATCGGATGTTTGAGATTCAGTCTTTAGTCCAATTCGAAGGTCAATAAAGAGTTCTCGTCTCTGGTTGTGAAGTCTAAAGGATAGATCGTCACAGTCTTTTGCTCCTGATCTGTGTTCGATCTGATCAGCCATTCACAAGACAGGAAGTGAAGACATTCCGAAGCCATAAAATGACCTAGGAGTTTTTGGAGTGGGGGTTGAGCTCATCTCTGGAATGCGGTAACCATAGCGAAGGGAAATAGGCGAACCTTCACACGCTACACTCCTCTTGGGACCAATTGTTTTAAAGGTTTGGGGCACTAAGCCCCCGTGACATAAGTAAGTAAGTAAGTAATCTTTATTTTTATGGCACCTTTCACAGACAAAGGCCACAAAGTGCTTCACAACACAGTCCAACACAGTCCATACTGTCCAATTATGGCATGAGAAGAGAAAAAAAGTAAATACCTCTGTTCAGACCTTTTTTGTGACTTTAGGCAAGACTGGGCCGCTGTGGACATTTTTTTTTTTTTTAAACAGTGACCTCTTTGAAATACCCACCCGATGATGATACTTGAGTCCATCCAATTCCATGTCCCAGCATGCGTAGTGACCCAACGGGACAGAAAACGCAGACTAATACAACAGCTCATGTTTACTGTGCCCTCATATCCATCAAACCTGTGCCATATCCGCGGCTCTCAGACACAACAGGGTGGGGTGGGGGGGGGGTCCCTTTGACGTGGGTTCTGATTGGATTAGGCCCTGGTATACTCGGGAACATGTCGGTCCTACTAATCATGGAGTGCACTTATGTTGAGCCAAATGGAATTTCCAGCCGGCGCTTTTGTTTCATTCGTTTATAAGAGCCGCTGTGGTGGCGAGGCGGATATATTTGGAAGACAGGAGGGAGAGAGATGTAAATCGGCCGTATGTATAGGGAATATAAATGTAAGCAGAGCTAGAGAATGTAAAGCAGTAGAATGGCAAAGTTACACTTTTTTAAAAAAATGTGAACTCCAATCCATGTTGTAATGCTGATTGAAGACATACCTGGAGTTCAGAGGTGGAATGCTGTAATCGAGCCATCAGGTATTTACTGTGAACAACATCAGAAGTGACAAATACCAACAATAGAAATATGATAACTAGATGTTAGTTGAACTAGAGTTACAATATGTATATTAGGGGTGTAACGATGCAACGCGGTGCAAAAATCTGACAATATGCATGGTACTAAAATGACAGTGCTAGTTTTTGTCTATTTTTGTAAATATTTAACCTCTCTACCTCCACCTGAACCAAGCACATTTTCTCCAGCTTGGCTTTACCTAAATCTACAAGCTTCTTGGCACATTGAGTTGCCTTGTGTACAAAATGCTTGGTAGAAATAAACATGCCTTGCCTTGCCTTCTTAAAAAAAGTACCAAAATAGAGACGCAAACATGCTGGAAAAAGCAACAATAAGACAATTAAAAAATGTGACAAAAACACAACAAAAATGTGCTGGAAAAGCAACAACACAATAAAAAGGTGACAAAAAGTGATGAAAAATGACAAATTAAATGACAAAAACACAATAGAATGCTTTAAAAATTTTAAAACAACGTGATGTATTTATTTAATTTATTGGTTCATTTGGTCGGGACGGTGCATGTTAATGAACATACATGGGTCTCATGCATGTAAACAAGCCACACCGGATTGTAGCCTTGGTCTAACTTCCATCCGTCGTCCCCCATGCGCACGCTCTTATTCATCCTGGCCTATTGTGCATGTTTTTACTGTTAGGGGAAACCGTAGTACCCGGAGGAAACCTGCACAGACACAGGAAGAACATGCAAACTCTACACAGAAAGGGAACTTCTAGCTGTGAAGTGAGAGTGCTAATCGCTGAGCCACTGTTCCGCCCCTGATGGTAAATAAGTTAACCATCAGTAACTTATGTATTGATGGTAAATAAGTTATCATCAGTTTTGTAGGTCTTAGCTTTTAAATGTCATACGGCATACGTGTGTGTCATCATCCCTTACCTCACATTGAAGGCTGTAAAGTTACATCCGCCAAAAAGACATGACACATGGCTTTGTAATGGGTACTCCTGATGACCAGGCTGTAGTGAATGATAGATCCAGTGCACCGCGCAATGTCAGAGGTGCATACAAATACCTATCATCCAATCTTGGTCATAATCCGCCTCAAAACCTTTGTTTCTAAAAAACTACAAACATAATGTTGTCAACAAACAGCCCAAACACAAGCCTCAAATCATAAGTGCTGCTCTGTGCACATACTGCCGTCTATGGAAAACGAAACTGAACACTTCACGAGCACATGACCTGCACTACCGTAATTTCCGGACAATAACCCGCTACTTTTCCCCCACGCCTTGAACCTTGCGGCTTTTACAAGCAAAATGAGAAAGAAAAAGGATTTCTCTGCTGATGAAAAGTGTGAAATAGTTGAATGCCTTGGACTAGGAATGAAAACCTTCGATATTTCATGAAAGATTAGGCGTAATCATCGTACTGTTAAGAGATTTATGGCTGATTCAGAGACACACAGGCTTGTGCAGAAAAACGCACAGACAAACACATCAGATTAAGAGAACAGCTGCTACAAAGCAGCTAAAAGATATTTGAAGATGCTGGTGCCTCTGGAGTGTAAGACCCTCCAGAGGCTGCAGTTGTGCATAAACCTTCTACCCGGCCTCCCCTAAAATGTTAATTGAAGCTCATGAACAGAAACGGCTGCAATGGGCTCAGAAATACATTAAGAGTCATTCTCAGTCTTGGTCACTGATGAGGCCGTGTAACCTTGGATGGTCAGATGGATGGAGTAGTGGATGGTTGGTGAATGGAGAGCTGGTAGGTGTGAAAATGACCTCTGAAAAATATGAGGACTTTGTGACTGACCACTTCCTTCTATGGCACAAAAAGAAGAGCCGTGCTTTCCCAAACAAAATCATCTTCATGCATGACAACGCCCAATGTCAAGGCAAGGCAAGTTTATTTGTAGAGCACAATTTATACATAAGGCAGTTCAAAGTGCTTCACAGTTGCATAACATTACAGGAAAACAGATAAAATCAATAAAAACATCAACATATAATTCATTAATTACAGTAAAAGGCAAAAGTGCAGATAAAATACTTTCAGTCATATGCATGGGCAAGAAGAACTGTTTTCAGCTTGGATTTGAACATTGTCAGAGTTAGTGATGCGCGGGTCAGGGTTTTTTTCAACCCGCGGGTCCCGCATTTGGAGCAGGTTCTAACCCGACCCAGCCCGCCCCGCAACGTTGTTCTATTTTTACAGCCCGCCCCGCACCCGCAACCATTAAATATTACGCGTTACAAATATGATCCGTATGAACAGCACCGGCGCGTCAGCCCCTCGCACTCGCTCTCCCTCCCTCCGAAGAGCGCTGGGCAAGAGGGAGAGAGGAAGAGAGCAGAGGTCGGCCTAACGCGAAGTCACACTCAGTCACACATACAGTGGAAAACAGGAGACATGAGCTCCACAAAAGCGTTCTCTGGATCACAAGCCGCAAAACGCTGCTTGTTTTATGAAAATCCGACGTATATTTACGCCAAAAACCTGCTTTAAAGACGACGGATTAAGTTGTGACTGAATTCAATGAGGGGTCCACGGTGGAACCCGCAACCCGCGCATCACTAGTCAGAGTTGAGGCCTGTCCCACATCCTCATGAAGACTGTAAAGAAAACCTCTGCATCACTGGCTGCTATGGGCATAAAAGGAGAGAAACTCATGATGTGGACCCCCTCCTCCCCTGACCTCAACCCTATTGAGAACCTTTGGAGCCTCAACAAAAAAACTTCTATGAGGGTGGGAGGCAGTTTTCATCCAAACAGCAGCTCTGGGAGGTTATTCTGACATCCTGCAAAGAAATCCAAGCAGAAACTGTCCAAAAACTCACAAGTTTAATGGATTTAAGAATGTTGAAGTGTTTTTGATTGAAATAGCTTTTGATTTCAGTAAATATGGTCTCCTAATGCAGCAAATTTAACAAATGACCATTTTCAGTTAATTCACTTCAGGTGCAAAATAAATGCATTTAATTCTCTCACTGTTGAAATATTATGGAGGTTTCAGTGAATCAAAAGCCAGTCTCGAGCGGTCTTTACAGCCACGTTTGAGTGAAAAAAAAAAATCTCCATTGTGTAATTGGATGTACAATATCCCTCTGTCCCTTTGTCTTTTCTGTCAGTGTAGTATTTACTCTCATGGACAATTAATGAGTAGAAAAACACATCATGCTACGACACCTGCAGTGGCGTTTATGGCCTCTAGGGGCATAGGCCACCATTCTCTGCCACAAAGAGAAAAGTCCGGTATTTCCAGCACTGATGGCACTTCAAATGTGCTTGGAACAGCAACCATGTATGCAAAAAAACCAAAACAATCTTTATCTTCTATGCAGGTGCGCTCAATAGTCCGGTTTAAAGAACAATATTTTTACTATTTTGTTTCAGCAGTGGCGCCAGACGTCTGTCCCAGGCTTAGGGGATGCTGAGGTCTTTCTTGGTGGGTGCTCACAAAACATGCAATTTTTGGGCCACATAACACACATAATTAACCTTTGTGTAAGCCTGCCACGATAATTACTATATCGACTTACCGCTCGATAAGTAAAATGAAGGACGATAACATTTTTAGTCTCGATAAATGCACGTGCTGCGTGTGCTTAAAATAAACAGAAGAATGTATGTTATCACAGTGCTGAGTGAGCACAGTTTCCATCGAACCCGTCCCCCTGTGCGCAAAGACAGCATTGAGCACATCAGCCGTGTCCCGCATGTATCCAGCATTTATAGATCTGAGCTGCTTTTGGAGAGAGGCGTGCTACTACAGAGCGGATTTCGACACTTTCTGTGAACTTTATCGCGGAGCAAGAGGGACTCGTGTGAAAACATTTGGAATTCCAGCCAAAAGAAACGCATCAAGGAGAGAATAACAACATGAATGCGACTGCAGGTTTGTCCAACGTGAGAACGAAGCAAAACCACCGCCCATCAAAGCTAATCAGAGCTACTGTTAGCGAGAGGAACCCGATCACTTTAGCCTCTATCCAAATACAAGCGCGATAGTCCTGATGAGTTTACTCCGTACTCAGGTCTACATGTTACTGTTCTGCAGTGTTCAAAAGTCAGAGAGTGGTTTGACAAAGAGGCAACAAGCTGCTTCACTCCGACAGCCATGTGTACATATGGCTACTGTAGTAATACATCTGAATCCATACATTTAATTCTAACCAGGTTTAATCTGACTCAGAAGTGATTTGTAAGGACATATTTAACTAGAATAATGTAGATGAAATAGCAATATTAGTGTTATTGACTATTTCAAAAAATGTGACACGCCTAGTTCAAACACAGAACCTGGTGCCTGTGCAAGTTATGTGAAAAGTAAAAGAAAAATATTGAATGCCAAAAGTTCAATACATTTCAATTAAAATAGTTGCTTACTGTTTTCTTTTTATTGCCTACAGTATTTGCATTATACTCAATATTATCGTTTATCGCGATATAAGAGGACGTGCGCTGGACCTGCCTTTAACTCCAGTGCGCATGAGGAGCCTCTGTGAGAATGTTTTATGTTGACCAGGAGGCTGTGTGCGCCAGAGTAGCAGGTCCTTGTGAGTGTGTGGCTCTGCGCACTCACGTCATAAGCCCCCCTCACACCCCGCTTCTTCCACAAATGCTATCACACCATAGAGCTGGATTGTCAGGCGGATGCCCACAACTTGAGGGTTAGGGTAACAAGCTCATGAGTTGAGTGAACTTTTTACCACTGTGTGTTGTGTGTAATTTGTCTCACCACTGGAGGACTCAGCTTGCTCTTGTGCTTTAAAGGAATAGGCCAGCGTTTTTACCTACTGAGATATGTTCTTACCGTAGCTTTGACGAGTTCTTTAGGACCTGTCTGGTCTTCCCCTGTATGGTCTTGCCTTCAATCAGGTAAACACAGCACAGACGGCGTTAGCATTTAGCCTCTCCCACTGTCCACCTTAGCTCCAAAACAGGTCAAGATAGAAGCTACCAAGCTCTTCCACGATTTCCCTAATTAAATATGGTTACGTGAAGTGTTACACTACAAAGTATAATTACACAAAATGAAACAATGTGTTTTTTTCTAAGCGGATAAAAGGGGGAACTATATTGTAAGGCGTACTAATCCCAGGAGTAAGTTGGCATCCGCACAGTAAAGTGAAGATATTACTGCGCGGATTTCGACTACTCCAGGTAGGTGCCCACATGTCGCTGGATCAAAAGTGCACGATAACAACCACTGATTTCTCTTCAGAGCCAGAGGAGCAGTGTCTGACTTTATAACATCAGCCAAACTTCAGCTCATTCATCAAATCCAGTGAACTGTAATAATTATCCTTTAGTCAGGCTCAGCCCAACTCCTGCTGTCGCTGATTGTGCCTCTGATGCATGGCCACATGAATAGCATGAGCCTCTGACAATCTTTGGGGCTGCTTTGGCAATCTCAGGGGGTGAGACTGTCTAAAGTGAAAGTTAACATACACGCACATGGCACAGCTGATTTTAACTTTCAGTTCTGTATGGATTGAGCCTTGATGAGGCCGATCAGAGATGGGCAGGCTATATTAAAGTCTATTTTATAAATTAGTTTAGGAAAACATATACATATGATTTTTCCTATCGCTGTTCAATATAAAAGGCATAATATAGAATAATTACAAAAGGTTTTTTTTTGTAGATGAGCGCTCTGCCCCACATAATGGCCACATTTTGCATATACAGGCTGTGGTCCCATAACGAACCAGACCCTTTACCCCCTTATTTAACTGAACCGTTGCACTTCTAATATACATAAATGATAAGATATAGTGCAGGCACGGGCATGTTTGCAAGATGAAAACTATAAACCAAACTCCATGCTCCATGTGCTAGCAACAATGATAATTTAAGCTCAGAAATGAGGCTGTAATCCTTTAACGTATAGCTTACTGTTATAATTGATGTATTCCGCTCCAGAGAAACAGCCTTGTGCAACCTGCCATGCACACATGTAACAGTGGTGTTGGGCTCTGCATGTGTACATACACATACACCAATCCAATATAACAGTCACAGACTTATTCATGTGCTTTATGTGTCTACTTGACGTGCGCTCGTTATAGCCGATAAGAGCTTCTCCGTTTATTAAGTAACAGTGTTCATTTCCTGTTGGATTATTTTCGGCTTGGAGCGGCTCATTTGATTTCCACACAGACAACATTCAAAGTGCAGTCACAACTTAATTATATGGACTTCATTAAGAGTATTTCCTCCTCCACACGGGCATGGTTACATAGGAGCTGTCTGTCACTGTATGCTCAGTATTCTTGTGCTCAGGGCTGTTTGTTCTCTATGCCCACACTGGCCTTGAAAAGCGGCATTGAGATATTTGCTTTCACACTGCAAATCTTTTTAAAGCTCAGAAATACTGCCGTTGCAATCGACACAGAGCAGTTTGTCATGTGTTCTTAGGCGAGACACATCACCTGCCCTGTGCTTGTGAGCGCAAAAGCAGGGGCGACCGTGGTTGTGTGAGATTTACCTTCTAGAAACACCCCCATAGTGTATGGGATTGAATGTTTCAAATTCACTGTTACCATGGAGATCAGTCATGTTACTGTCCAAGACAATATTGTCCATTAGCTTTGGACGACTGAATAAAAAGGGGAGAAAAAAACCCGTAAAACAATTCTGCCGAGTCCATCCATCCATCCATCCACCCACCCATCCATCCATCCACCCACCCATCCATCCATCCATCCATCCACCCATCCATCCATCCATCCATCCATCGTCTTCCACTTTTCCGTTGCCGGGTCGTGGGGGCAGCTGTTGGAGCTGCCCAAATCACATTGCACCAGCCCCTCCTGCAGGTGGTGGGTCCACAGAAGGACGGCCTCACGATTAACCGGGCCTGTTGGTCTCTCATCAGGGGCTTCTGAACCGCTCTTTTTCTGATCCGTCAACTAGGACCTGTTTGCCCTGGGAGACCCTATCAGGAGCACGAAGCACCGACAACAGAGCCGACAACCCCTCCACCACGTTAAGGTGGCGGTTCCAGGAGTCACTACCGAGTCACTACTGGTAAATATATCAAACACACTTTAGTCTCCAAATGCTTTTAAGTTTACCATTTCTCCGGTATTTTACATTTGTAAAATCTCCATTGGTTTAGTATATAGGACTGTGCCAGAAATCTTACAATTTTTGACGACACAATCCTGGGCTCCACAAAAGGGGCTACCTGCAGGGTCTGCCCCTTCTCGGACACCCCAGTCCTTTTTCCCTCCTCCTCTGGTTTCCAGGATTCTTTAAGGATTGATTTTAAAATGTTACTCTTTCTTTATAAAGCCCTCAACAGCCTTGCCCTCCCTGACCTTTTGTCTATACAGACGGCATCTCGTCATAGAAGGGGTGTGGCTTCGCCGAGGGGGAAAATATAATCTTTAGAGAAACACCATTTTCCACTCTTTTTAGCCATTTTCTAGTGAAATATGAACTTCATATCACACATAAATAAAGCCAAGTCTAAATCGGGCCCATATGGATGTTTTCTCACAGCCGATTGTACAGTAGAAGTGAAAAAAACGGCTGTTGTAGCTAACTGTTAGCCTTAGCCCGATGCTAACATGAAGCATCAAGTTAGCATTCTCCGTTATTTTTGTATTTATGGGCTGTTGAACCACTTTGCTCGTCTCCATGTCTTTGTATCATTATTTAGTAGAAAACAATATTCATATTTCAGTTTTTGACTAATTAAAGAAAGTTTAGATTTTTCTCCAAAATGTTTTCCCCCTTAACTGTTTTCAAACATGACCATATTGCTGGGTTGCAGGTTCTAGAATGTGATGATGTCATCGGACCCAACGGGGGAGCCAGTTTTTCCTATTAACAGCATTACACTTTCACAAGTCACAGCTAAAAAGAAAATATATGAATAAAAAAAAAAGATCATTAATATCAGTCACTGGGTCCATGATCTCTCTGTACAAAAAATCCCTCAAAAACAAATAGTTTTTCCTCTATATAATAAAATAGGCCTTTAGAATGCTGTGATGTCACCTGCAACCCATATGGGCGATTCCAGAGATGCCGTCTGTATCTATCCAAAACCCTAATCCCAGAGCCAGGTCCAAACACTGGGGTCATAGGGCCTTTTCTGTTGCTATGGTGACTTTGGACTAAACTGGCCACTAGGCATGCACACCATCACTGGCATTGGCATTTTTAAAGGCCAGCTCAAAAGGTACATATTTTTAAAAGTGGAGACATACATCAGTTTACCGAACCAATCTCAACACTCTTGCAAGTTATTTGTAAGAGGACTCGAGAGGTTACAAGCATAATCTGTTAACATTTTTGATCTAATAAGTCTACTTCAATGGCAGTCATGGAACTTGAGTACAGTATGTATCAACATCAATTGAAAATAGTGATATGGTGTTGGAGTTTTTACAGACCAACACTGCAACAAGGTCAAATACGCACATAAAAAGGTACCTGTAAACTTGCATAATCTTGTTGATCCAAACACAGCAGTTGTGATGTTCAAGGCCACATGCTTCTTTACTGTGTACAAGAGATGTTTCGATCAAGTGAATTTAGATCTAACCTCAGAGGAACTGGTATTTCCCCAAAAAATTAAGTTGATATTAGAGCGTATTTGACTTTAAATGAACAGGCCACCGATTTTCCATACTGACATATGTTCTTACCTGAGATTAGACGAGTTGACCTGTCTGGTCTTTACGCCTGTGCTCAGTCACACAAAAAGACCAAAGATATTGTTAGCATTTATCCTCTCCCAGCATATTCCTATGGACCCAAAATAGGGTGAAATTAGAGGCGACCAAGCTCTTCCATGTTTTCCCTGTTTAAATACGTTTACGTGAGTAGTTACACAAAATTAATTTTCTAAGCGGATAAAAAGGGGTACTATACTGTAAGGCATAAAAACACCCTTTGACGTCGTGTAATATCTTCACTCCTAAAGATTTCTGAAGATGCACACATTTGTTAGCCAATGGCTCCCAGATCAGATTTAAATTGAACATTCCATCCCTATATTACAAATGAAAACATCTTCATAATTTGCGATGTTTGGTGGTTAATGCTAACGGCTTAGGGAAAATACATTGAGCCGGCTAACTGACTCTGAAATGTCTCCCGGACTAGCCTACTTGTTAACAGTCCACATACGTTAGTGTAAGGCACCCCAGGATTTTTGTTTTATATTTTATGTCTGGTAGGTTTCTGAACGGAATGTAAATGTACCCATGGAGACAATTCACTCAACAATGAAAACCTACTAGAAACCCTAAAACACCTGAAATAAAATTGACCCTGAAGCATAACAGGGGCCACCGGGATGGAAAGTAAAGGCGCTAAGCTAACTGCTCATACAGCCGCTGGGTCACTGAAAGGTCACATATGCATTTAGAAAGTTACACAGTGCACCTTTAGGTTTATGTGAATAGGAACAAGTATGTTACAAAAGCTTCTCTTAAATACTACAACATTTACACAGAAATTAAACATTCAAACCCACATCGTAATAAAACAGTGCAAAACAACACAACACATTATGATTTGTCAGTGACAAAATGTTTGCGATAATGACCTGATTACTATTTCAAGTAATACTAGTCTCAGTCATAATAAAAAGGTTAAATAGAGTATAAAAATACCATTGAAAAACAGGACTGAAATAATAGTAGAAATAAAAAGGCTTTAAAAATTGTGACAAAGGCAATACAAAGCATCAAGAAGTTGCTGAAAATGAGTGGCCAATGAGTGGCAAGAGCATTAAACTTTGGGAAATAAAGTTTTTAGGCTTTGGCATTTCTATATGGAGTTTCCATGCCAATTGTGACAGGCACATCTCACATTTGGGTAAAAGAAAAAGGACAAATCTTGAAAACAGGAATCATTTCCGTGATAACAATAGGTGATGAAGAAATTCCATTACGTTTCAGTGCACAGGCAGAGTGTTTGCTTCCCTGTAAAAGCAAATGTAATCCCACAGTTTGATTAGAAGACGGCGGAAGAACTCATCTCAGAATAAATTGCTTGCACTATGATGAATTATACAATACAATTGAACTACACAAGCCCACAAAAATTTAGAAGATAAAAAAATATACAATTTTCATGAAGTTAGTCACATACTAGCATTAGAAGAGGTAAAGTGCTATGGAATGATGGATTGCTGAATCATCTCTCTCTTCTGACGTTTGGAGAATATTTTATAAAGTCAATGTCTGCATTATGTTTTGTAGCTTCAAGACATTCCAATTTAAAACTAAACATTGTGCAATCTGACCCTTATAATATCAAAAGTATTTAAGTGCTGTACAGTAGGAACCAGATGTATGCATACACTTTATAAGTGTATGTATGTTTGCATTATTTTTTCTCTCACTGTCTGACATGAAACCAGAATTAACTTTTACTTTTTTCAGTTCAAAATATTTCTATTTGCTAGAAGAACGAGTGATAGATTTTTATTTATTTGTGTTACTTTGTACAAAGTCAGGAGTTTGCATACACTAAAATCACTATACCTTTAAACAATTTGGGAAAGCCCAGATGAAAATGTCCTTGTAAGCACAAGTCTGGGTCATCCTTTGGTGCAATTTCAAGATGCCTGAAGGTCGTTTATTGGTTCAAACAATTATACCCAAGTATAAAAAAGATGGAAATGTCCAGTCATCATACAGATAATAATAATAATATATTTTATTTATATTACACTTTACATTTCAAAGAAACCTCAAAGTGCTCAAAGATCAGAAAGAAGACGGGTTCTGTGTCCTAGAGATGAACGTGCTGTGGTCAGAAATGTGAATATCAACCCAAGAACAAATGCCAAAGCCCTGGTGAAAATGCTGAAACTGGTAAGAGTTTGTCATCATCCAGAGTGAAATAAGTACTGTTTATATTTATATTTTAGTTCAGTGTAGTAAGCCTGCGTCCTGGCAAGGTGGAAGTTCACACCTAAGTTCATTCGTGGCACCACACATACAATAAAATAAGTTTAAAGTTAATAAGAGTCGTTGTGAGAGCTTTTGCACCTCTTTAAAATTTGGGCTGAGAGGGAACTCTGCCAGGAAGAAGCCCTTACTCCAAAAGTCAGATTGGAGTTTGCAAATGCACACAAGGATAAAGAGTCTAATTTCTGGAGAGATATCCTGTGGTCTGATTTTTTTTAATTATTTTTTGGCAATAATGAACATCATCACATTTGGAAGAAAAAGGGGGAATCTTGCAAGCCTGAGAACTCCATCCTAACTGTGAAATACGGGGGTGGCAGCATCATGCTGTGGGGTTGTTTTGCTGCGGGAGGGACTTCACAAAATAGATGACATCATGAAGAAAGAATATTATGTGGAAATATTGAAGCAACATCTCAAGACATCAGACAGGAAGTTAAAGCGTGGATGCAAATGGGTCTTCCAAATGGACAATGACACCAAGCATACTGCCAAACTGGTTGCAAAGTGGCAAAAGTGGAAAACAAAGTTTTCTGATCTAAATCCAGTTGAAAATATATTGTCTGAGCTGAAAAGGCCTGTGCACGCAAGGTGGCCTTCACATTTGGCTCAGTTACACCAGTTCTGTATGAAGGAATGGACCCAAACAACCCAAGTTATACAGTTTGAAGGCAATGCTTGTGGGACTCCGGAGGCAGCTGAGAGGTACCGGCAGGCCAAGCGTGCTGCAGCTCGTGCGGTCACAGAGGCAAAAACTCGTGTCTGGGAGGAGTTCGGGGAGGCCATGGAGGAAGACTATCGGTCAGCCTCGAAGAGATTCTGGCAAACCATCCGGCGCCTCAGGAGGGGGAAGCAGTGCTTCACCAACACTGTTTACAGTGCGGGTGGGGGGCTGCTGACCTCGACTGGGGATGTCGTCGGACGGTGGAAGGAGTACTTCGAGGACCTCCTCAATCCCGTCGTCACGTCTTCCAATGAGGAAGCAGAGGCTGGGGACTCGGGGGTGGGCTCGCCCATCACCGGGGCTGAAGTCACCGAGGTGGTGAGAAAGCTCCTCGGGGCTCCGGGGGTGGATGAGATTCGCCCTGAGTACCTTAAGTCTCTGGATGTTGTAGGACTGTCTTGGCTGACACGTCTCTGCAACATCGCGTGGCGGTCGGGGACAGTGCCCCTGGATTGGCAGACCGGGGTGGTGGTCCCTCTCTTTAAGAAGGGGGACCGGAGGGTGTGTTCCAATTACAGAGGGATCACCCTCCTTAGCCTCCCCGGTAAGTTCAACTCCAGGGTGCTGGAGAGGAGGATCCGGCCGATAGTCGAACCTCAGATACCCTCCGTCGGGTGCTCGAGGGTTCGTGGGAGTTCGCCCAACCAGTCCACATGTGTTTTGTGGACTTGGAGAAAGCGTTCGACCGCGTCCCTCGTGGTGCCCTGTGGGGGGTGCTCCGGGAGTATGGGGTCCGGGGCCCTCGTGGTGCCCTGTGGGGGGTGCTCCGGGAGTATGGGGTCCGGGGCCCTCGTGGTGCCCTGTGGGGGGTGCTCCGGGAGTATGGGGTCCGGGGCCCTCGTGGTTCATTGCCGGCAGTAAGTCAGACCTGTTCCCGGTGCGTGTTGGTCTCCGCCAGGGCTGCCCTTTGTCACCGGTTCTGTTCATAACTTTTATGGACAGAATTTCTAGGCGCAGCCAGGAGCCGGAGGGCGTCCGGTTTGGGAGCCTCAGAGTCTCATCTCTGCTGTTTGCGGATGATGTTGTTCTGATGGCTTCACCGAACCAGGACCTTCAGCACGCTCTGGGGCGGTTTGCAGCCGAGTGTGTAGCGGCCGGGATGGGGATCAGCACCTCCAAATCCGAGGCCATGGTTCTCCACCGGAAAACGGTGGCTTCCCCTCTACAGGTCGGTGGGGAGTCCTTACCTCAAGTGGAGGAGTTCAAATATCTCGGGGTCTTGTTCACGAGTGAGGGACGGATGGAGCGTGAGATGGACAGACGGATCGGTGCGGCGTCAGCAGTGATGCGGTCGCTGTATCGGTCTGTCGTGGTGAAGAGGGAGCTGAGTCGGGGCAAAGCTCTCGATTTTCCGATCAATCTACGTTCCCACCCTCACCTATGGTCATGAGATTTGGGTAATGACCGAAAGGACAAGATCGCAAAATGAGTTTCCTTCGCAGGGTGGCTGGGCGCACCCTCCGAGATCGGGTGAGGAGCTCAGTTACCCGGGAGGAGCTCGGAGTAGAGTCGCTGCTCCTTCACGTCGAAAGGAGCAGCTGAGGTGGCTCGGGCATCTGTTCCGGATGCCTCCTGGTCGCCTCCCGCGGGAGGTGTTCCAGGCATGTCCTATTGGGACAAGGCCTCGTGGAAGACCCAGGACACGGTGGTGGGACTATGTCTCCGAGCTGGCCTGGTGTCGCCTCGGGGTCAGAACAGCTGGAGGAGGTGTGTGTGGACCGGGAAGTTTGGGCATCTCTGCTAAGACTGCTGCCCCCGCGACCCGGCCCCGGATAAAGCGGAAGAAAATGGATGGATGGAAGGCAATGCTACCAAATGGGGGGTGGGGGGGTATTATGCAAAATCGACTTTTTCAAGCTATGTATCATGTTATTATGTCATTCCCTCATTAAAAACATGCCTTGGCACATTCACATATTTTTGAGTAATCTGTAAACACTCTGATGGCAGCCATTTTAGGGATAGCTTTTCCTGATTCTTCCTAGGAACGCCCCCACCTCCTGGAGATGCCAACGACCTTTCGTCACTAGCCAAGTAACCGACTGCTTCTTAATTTCGCAAAACATCTACGATGCAGTGCAGTAACTAAATTTCATTATGCACAATTAGCCAGAGGGGAAGAATACCGTTCAAATTAAAGTTAAAATATGAGAGCAGCTGTCTTTGAAAACCATTTGGGCGACTTAGAATGGGAGTGTTTTCCCTCCCCCCAATGGGTGGGCACTTAGGGGAAAAATCTGTTCATTTTCCTTCATTTCACTTTTACGCTGTTTAACCTCAACAAGCTCAACTGTTTATGGAAACAGCTGCGGTGGAGTCGCTCACACCTGGGCCCCACGAACTGAAACTTTTATGTTTGACTTTACTAATCCAGCCAAATATGCTTAAGTGCAGGATCATTTTATGTACGCCTGAAAATTATGAACAGTGCCTTGACCGTTTTCAATAGAAATGGAAAGCTCATTTTTTATTAACAGTAGGGAAGAGAGACGTACCTTGATGATTTAAAGTTGATCCTTTTTACCTCGTCAGAGCGTATTCATTCTTTCCTCGCGCCAAAAAGGGGCATCAAAGCAAGAGTAGTTCGGCCTGAGTTCGGTCGCATTCACACCACAGCCACAGACCGGCATAAAGGCACTTTTATACTCCAGAGATAACTCCGTGCTTATGTACTGGACGCACGTGGGAGCCAGTCAGTGAGTTTGCTACAGCTGCAGCTCCGCGGACGAGCCGCTGACGTACACCGGCCGTTAAAAGTGACACTGCGTCAAGTGCTGCAGAACACAGGCAACACGATTGGTTGATCCTTAGGAAACAGAAAACAAACTCTTCTAAGATATTTTCCATTAATAGGGTGACAGGGTGGTGTAGCTTTGGCGATGTAAAACTAAACTGGTACACAGAAATAATAAATTTTCTTGTTTCTTGTCTTGTTCACTGATTAGGGCCATGTAACCCTGTATGGTCAGATCAATGGAGTAGTGGATAGTTGGTGAATGGCCACAATGTCCCAACAAGGCTGTGACGTCAACAAAGAGGTGGCGGAGTGATGTTTTGGGCCAGAATCATGGGGGGAGAGCTGGTCGTCTCCTTTAGGCTTGCTGAAGGTGTGCAAATTACCATTGTGTAAAGTAATTATTGCTAAACTCATTGCAGTTTTTTTTTAAGATAAGTGAATAAAATGTTCACTAATTGGTGAACATGGACAACTTAGGCATTTCTAATCCATGGATCGTGCTTTCATACCGGAGAGACGCTGCTTGTCAACACTCTCGATGCTCCTGAAGGTTGTGAGGATAATGGGGATGTGTTGAGCCCCCCTGAGCCACCACATTAAGTGTAGTCTCTGATGCCCTGTTTTTCCACCAGAGATTAGGTGTGTGCAGTTCCAGGACAGACTGTCAGCCTCTTGAACACCTACGATCTTGGAGTTACATTGGCTCAGGTGTGGGCTGTTTCTTCCTGAAATAGTCATCAACTCTTAAGTTTTGTAGAGCTGTTCCTTTTGCCCCAGATCTCACAAAGCTCCACCTTCTCTCTGCAGGAACACAGAAGTCCACTCATAAGCTTTCCTTGATCCCAAGGAGCATGAGTCTTTTGCCAGTGCTCTGTGAAGGTTGGCCTGAGCATGGACTGTTATTCCACACAACATAGTGGTCCCTCCTGGAAAATACAGTGTGCAATGTTATCTTGATGTAGAAGGTCAAGTCACTTCAGAAAGCTCTGTCTCTAATTGCCATGACAGGAAACCACTTAAACCAAGACACTAACTTCAATGCAAGCGGCATTTGCTATAAAGGCAAGCTGAGCAGAATTTATTATGGAAGAGAGAGATGAAAATGAGAATAGCTTTAACCTTCAGGGACACTTGTCCGCAATCTAAGGCCCTCTGTGCAATAATAGATTCTAACAAATGCGGGGCACGGCTTACTGGAGACAATGTAGAAATGAAATGAAACGGATGAATGAGCAGATTTATTGAAGGCATGGGAATTGTGGAAATGACTGACACGTGTAATGTGATTTATGATGTGCCAAAAACAATGTTTTCACATTTTCACACCAAGTACTACCTCATCAAATATTTGACCTTCCAAGTACCTCCAGGTCTATGAGTCAACATCAAATCAGGACTAAACGATGTCTAAAGATGACCTAAACTGTACTAAACTATGTAAACCATAAACACAACAACTAAACTGCATTACTGAAGCTTAAATTAAACAACCATTTATTACAATTAAAAGTAGTAGTATTAAAACTAGTAGATAGCCATAGCTCTAAAAACATTTCTAATTTTTCATCACTACCCAATACAATATATGTAAATCCAGTCAAGTTTCGTCATCCATTAACCATTAAATCAATATAATATTATAGGCTATATGCAGCAAAGTGTGGACACACTCTTTTTTTTTAACCTACTTTTATGAACAGATCTCTAGATAGATACCTCACCCATCCATTTGCATCCATTCTTTCTATGCAAACCAAAAATTATATGTTTATATCTTAACAAGAATCCAAAATCAATATTACATCATATATTAGGCTATTTAATCGCAAGCAATCTTTAAAAAAAAAAATCAAATCTTTGTGTCTGGGCAGTTTCAAATAAGTTGACTGATTGTTTCTGAGTGTTCTTTGCATGGTGCGATTCTCTTACATCTCTACCGCTTGTAACTATAGGATGTGACGAATTAAAACGACTAGTTATCAATAAAAAGACAATGTTTTGTCTTCAAAATAAAGCTGAAATATCCTCAAATTCATGCATTTACGTTCAAACAGAATTCTCGTTAACTTTATTACGGAACCGACAGGACAAAACTACAACAGGACGTCACCCCTGCGCATGCGCGCTGGATGAAAACAAGGAAGCGTGACAAAACATTTCCAAAAACACAACAACGCAGGCTTTATTCTGTCACTGCTTCCATTCGACAGCATTTACTGTGACCTTTCCTGCCTCCGGACTACGAGACACGCTTTTACAGGGACACTTACCTTTTATAACACCGCGAAGGTTTGTTTTAGCTAAGACTAGTTTGTGGCACGTGACGAGCTAGCCTAATTCCCACGTAAGTTAGCTAAATGTCAACAGTTTGAGGCTTTCGACTGGCGGGGTAAGAATATTTCTCTCTTAAATTGTCAGCTCGTTATTATTGCAAATCTACGCAGCTAAAATGTGTCATTCTCTGCGTGCGACAGTCCATGCAGATATGATGGTCCTGAGCTGTGCACTTTGTCAGTGATTAGCTTCAAAACAAGCGGATTAACAGTTGTTTAACACAATGTATTGCATAAATGAGCTTGCTACTGTTTCTGCTGGCGGTATGTGAACTAATTAGTGGTATTATTATTATTATTATTATTATTATTATTATTACTGCAGAATTGTAGATGTTTTGGCAAAAATACTGGATAGTTTTCTGCTGTGTTTAGGCTTGACATCACAAGCCAGCTGGCCCATAACTGGAATATAGGGGTCACCAACCTTTGAGGATCAACCTTTTGCAGAACGACTTTAGGTGCAAATGACACATTAGATAAATGTTTTGCTAAAATATAGTTAACAGAAGGATATTAAAGAGATAGAGATAGGACAGAAAACAGTTTGGAGGGGTGCGGAAACAGAAGGTCAAATGTTATATATGAAAGTTACATATACAGTTTAGGAAAACAACTCCATTAGCCGCTGTGGATCCTAACAAACTGAGTCCAAATGCTTTTATGCACTAAATGCAAACTCAAACAGAACAGAAGAGGCAGCACACGGCATCATCAACACAAGTAAATTCACACACTACTAATTCACACTAAGATAGTTGCATTTTCACCGGATAATGTATGCTTATTATTTGTTTTTGCTTTCTCATCCATTTTATATTTTGTTAGTAGTAATAGCAGTCGTCGTAGAAGTACTTAGCAGTAGTTGTAAATAAACAGTATGGTTTTGGTGTGCAACTGTCTAAACGCAAAAAGCTGCAGTTATTCAGGCAGGTCGAGACCTTTTGTAAACAGCCAGAAAAAGAAGAAATAATTTGGTAGGACTTATTCTGCCTAAGAGCTGCTAACCCTGTAGTTAAGACCTCCGCAAACATGTTCTGAAATGCTAGGTGATGCTTGTGTCAGTTTTTGGAGTTCATATTTCAATCTCTCAAATATTAACATTCCTGGACTGTTTAAAATGTGCACCGTGTCACAGGGCTAGCATTGATACTCAACACAGAGATTGGAAGATTGCAAAAAAAAAAAAAAAAAAAAAAAAAAAAATCATAACAGAGGCAATACAATGTCATTATGCCGTATTATCTCTTCATAAGTGCACTTTGTCATTAAGACACCCCCTCAATTGGATTAGCAACTTGCACAAGTACATACACTTCAAGTATTTCTCCACTTTTTCCTTTTGTTTTTCTGGATTGTTTAGGGAAGTTTCAGGACACCAAAAATATGACATGTGACATAAACCCTTTCTCAACTTGATCCCTCTTTTTCCACCGCAGTAATATCCAATTGCTGTGACCTGGACTTTCCCCTGTGTGCAGAGCCCAGCGTGTGCCGAATACTGCGAGCTAAACAAGCGCTTCTCTGTGAGAAAATCTACCAAGAAGCTTTTTCCTCGCCACAGCCTGGTCTGGTTGGCAGAGTAAGCAGACGCTGGATCAGGTCACATCATGTCCTCTGAGCCCTGAGACATGACAGACCGTGGGCCCTCCCTGAGTCCTGGTGTTTAGGTTGCTGTAAGATAGTGAGTATGTAACGGGGGGAGAATATTTTTACAATGCCCAAAAAGTCCTGTTTGAGTTTCTTTCCATTTTTTTTTTACAATTTATTTTACTTTTATTTATTTCAGGCACATAATAAGAAAAAAAACAAAAAAAACAGCAACATTAATTTCAACATAAAAAGCGAGCTCCGATTTGCCTGAAAGGGGGCGGGAAGAAGAAAACGTATTTAATCCTATGCCCATTTGCCATTCATAGTTTCACTGAGCTTACTGTTAAATCTTCATTGTATACCAACAATGGTAAGGAAACTAAAGCACACTCGTAGACAAAATATCATGTAAAATTTAAAGCAGAACTAAGTAACTTGTTTACCTTATTAAATCCTTTTCGTAGTCCCACTGGGGGTAATACAAGTGTTAATATGGGATGATTTGGGGGGTCTTTCATCTCCCCCTAGTGTCTCTGGCCAGAATAGCATGCTTACAGATTTCCCTGCTGTGACCCGAAGCACCGATACGCTCTAATTGAATCACGAAAGAAGCTAGCAGGTTAACGGGCAAAGCTAACTGTGGGCTAGTGCTACTTCAGCAGTATTTACATCCAAGTTTGAGTGGAAAAATATCTCCATTGTGTAATTGAGTTCCAAACTCTATAATTTTCACACACTCTTCACTGTATACCACGCTGTTATTGCCTGTGGTTTGTTGTGAAGGGGAGCGAGGCTCGGAGGGGCTCAGGGACAGTGCACATGTCGATCCAAGGGAAATTCACTTAATCCGTTTTAGGTCAATATATTTTTTTTTATAAACGCCATGTAAGATGATCAAGATGTGATGAAAATTTTGAAATTATTACCAAATACTTGCAACAAGCATAATAATACTCTCTTTAACTGTTCATGTAAATGTTTGCTACTGATACATTTCAAGCTGAGAATGCAAGCGTCTGTCATTTTGTCTTTGACTGAATCCATTACATGGAGAAAGAACATAAAAGTATGTTTTTGGTTCATTTGCTCTAAATTAATTGATTATATGTTATATTAAAGTGATAGTCTGTAAGTTTCCATGTTTTATACATTTAATAGATTGCATATAATTTAATGCCCTGGCGTACAGTTTGACGTAATGTAAGTAATATAATATTTTTTCTAAAGTACACCCTTTTGCTGATTTTAGTAACTCATCAGAATCCCCAGGCTATCGCCCAAACTCGAGCCAATCAAGGGGGAGGGCGATCGATGGTTTACTTTTGAAAGTTTCTTCTTGCTCTCCTCATTTTGCAAACTAGGAGTGGTTTTCTGGTCCAATCAGTAGGGCTGGCACTTGTATGTTTGATTGTATTTTTAAATTTCACTCTCACTCTTTCCTCACTTTGAAATACCGCCGATCATTTCAAGACTGAAATCTGCAAAAAATATGGTGTAGCACATTTTTAGCTTTGGAGTCATAAGCTCCCACAGGAGTGAACTGCGCTCAAAGACCCGGAGGCCTAATTGATGACATCAATGTGTGTATTTGTTTGAAAGTAATATTAAATGCATACAATATTTTTTACATTCCAAGTAATGCACAACTGTCATTGTTATTGTAACAAAAAAACACTGTTTAAAACAGATTGTACTGCCACCTTGTGACTGTCCTTCCACTGGTATCTCCACAAAACGTGTGGTGACTCAATTTTAATCCAGGTTTAGGTGTTGATATGCACAAACTAACTGCTTATGTTCAGGTACTTGTATATCTTGATATTCACAAACTCTAGGCCAGTCAATGTGTGCAGTACATTTGTAAACATGGAAAGACAAGGTTGTCTGGTTCTGCATCTCAAGAAATATGCTAATTAGCAGCCATATTAATTCATTGCCTGGAGTCAGGTCATCATTGATCTGTGTACTAATGATTTACTGTCTCTAGACCTATTGAACTTCATGAGAACATGTCCAGAGACTCCTTCACTTTTAAATAACCAAATATATTCTGTTAACTTTATTTTCTCTTGTTGCAGACTGGACTATGCTAAAGTCCGCTCGCAGCAACATGCTGTCTGCATCCAACAATAAGGTCAAGTACTCCCGGCTGGCTGCTGACGATGACGGGTACATAGACCTACAGGTAACATAGTCCTTCATTTATTCAACACATGCAATGTTGATGTGATAGACGGCATGCACCTTTTAAATAGAAATAGAAATAAAACATTCAACATCGCAAATTGAGTGTCAAATCTAATTATAACTTTGAATACTCTGAATTTGCTGCTGTTATGACATTACACGCACAACAACTGTGTCCCCCATCGCTAAATCCTTAGGCTGATCACAACAAACGTGGCCTGTCACGATATCATTTTTTTAAAGGATGATCAATCGTTTCTGAAAATATTGCGATAAATTATATTATCGACCAAAAAAGTTTATAATGCTGTTGCAATTATTCTAGACAAAAAAAATAAAAATAATTCTGTCTTGAATTAATATGATTAACATAATTAATATAAACCCGGTTAGAATTAAGGTGAGACACTGCAGGTGAATATAAGAAAAGTTGCGATACAGCAGAATTAATATCACTAAATATTTCTGTCACTTTCTGTTTTCATATGAAGACGGCAACAAAATCTAAATAATGCAGCTTTAAATTCATTGTATTATTTTGTTGGCATATTAGTTACTAAGATTTTTTCAGAGGGGATTTCGGTACTCATAAGTGAAATTCGCCTTATTTTTTTGTGTTCAAAGCTCAATAAATCAAGCTCGGAAATATATATTATGAAATCTCTCTGAAAAAACCTTCAAAATATTGTCAAGTCCAACATAAGAAAGTTTGGAGTCCGTAGGAGCTACTAAAGTGGGGAGGTCGTGGCATGAGTGAAGCAAATACCTTATTACGTAAATGTCTGTAAATATTTGTGAATGAATGCGCGGCGTGTGGGAAAACCGGCTTTGCGAAGCAATGTTGTAGCAATTTACGGGATATCTCTGCCTCGCATCGTACACGGTGAGATTAGTCTTTTTCATACTCTGACATGAAAACTAAGATGTTAAGGGAGAAAACTAGCTAAAAATCTCAACATTGACCTCTGTGTAAAAATATTTTCACCTGCCGTGTCTCGCCTTAAATACTGAGATAATATAAATGTAAAATTAGAGCAGATATCATACCCTCTTCCACTTGAGTGCCTGTAAGATGCAGCTTATTTTGGAAAACTCTTGTCAAACTGCTGCAGTATTTTTCTTAACGCTAGTTTTTGAACAGTAATTTGAAACGTTTCTAAATAGTAATTACCGCGACAGGCCTAGGACAAACTGCTTACTACAAATTAGGATTATTAGAATTACAAGCTCTGAAGAAATCTGTGCATGAATTATTTGGGACTTCCTTCCATCTTCTCCGCTCGTTCGGCAGCTGCTAATTAGTATCCAGCCTCTATGTTTCTCCCGAATAATGAGGGAAATCCCATTACCCATGTCGTAGCAGCGTGCCGACACCCCACGAGTGCCTGAACAGCCGTCTGCACAGGAGTCTTCTGTTTGTTACGACATATGCCTCTTTTCACTGTGTGATTTGAGCTGAACGAGTTGCCGTTGCCGAGAACAAACAACTTCCGAGTGTTGACAAATCGAAAAGAAATGAAGCTTAATTCAGTATTCATTGGGGGGAGGCACTGATAACAGACATTGTTTTCTGTGCCAGATTTACGCTTGTCGTTAGCTTATTATCATAATTATTGACCTCTGATAAGCTCTTTGGCATCAGGATGTGGCAGGATTCCACTGAACATAGCATTTTGTTTGCTCAGATAAATTGAAGGGCCTTCCTTTACTAACTTTAGTGGTGAGCGAAAGCAGGATTATTTTCAGAGCTTTCAGGACCATTATTGTTTCAAAATGCAGTTTTTAATGACGGGTCAATGGGTATTTATGATCTTTTTAAATGTAAAACTAGGGGTGCAAAAATGTGTTAGATTTATTGTGACTAGACAGCTTTTAACATAATAACAAGGTTCCCGCGGGGCATTAAAAAGTATTGAAAGTCATTCATTGTGCTAAAATGAAAGCCTTAAATGTCATGAACATTACATTGGATTCACACTGGCATTAAATCAAATGTTCAACTATTTTTGCTGTATTAAGTTCAATAACAATGCAAGACGGATGGTCCAAAAACACATTTAGCTGCAGGTTTGTACACAATGTTTTGCTCCAAAGTTTTTCAAAATGTTCCTCTTTTCTCTGTTTGACAGAATTTTTAAATATCTTAAGAAATAAAATTTGCACAGATTTTTACGTTTGTGGCTTTAGAAACATTATATTTTGGCATTTAAATGGCATTATAAATGATTTGACTTGCTGCTGCCTATAGAAACCCTGAATAAACGCGTAATCAGGTAAACAATAGATCTTATCTTATCCGGGGTTTCTGCAAGGAATTTAAAAAAGTAATAAAAGTGTCTCAGTCCTTTTAGAAAGCATTACCTTGAATTCCATCAGGCATTAAATCTCATTTTCTTTCAGAATATTGAAATTACTTGACTTTAATTCTTTATAAATTCATAAAAAAAACCAAAATACAAAATCCCAAACTCCCAAAACAGCAGTTTTTGCTCAAATTGTCAGTTTTACTCATAGACTATAAAAAATAATAGACAGCGTCTGCTCACGCCTCCCCGTTTACGTTAATGACCACGTTTGAAAGGGACTAAATGCTGGATTTATAGACTCCTCCAACCCAACTCCGACCGGGCATGTTCCTAAAAAGGGCATAAGGGAGGGATCTTCATTGTAGACTGTTGTTCGGTAGTAGCCACGCCTGCGCCATTAGCTCTAATGCTAACGGCCTGTCAATCAAAGTCAGGCCCTCATTAATATACAAAATTTCTAAAATGTACCTCACGAAAACCCGCCTGGTTCCATTCATTGTGCCTAACCCAGCGTTATCACAGGAGGAATATCTAGCTGTAGAAAGTTTAACAAAATTAGGCACCAGGATTTACGTCAAAATGTCACCTCCTCTGTTTTGTGGAATGTTTGCAAATCATTCTAAATGGCTTGTTTTATCTTTGTTTTTCAGTTCAAGCGGAGCCCACCGAAAGTCCCTTACAAGGCCATCGCCCTGGCAGTCTTCCTCTTCCTGATTGGCTCGCTGCTCATCCTCTTCGGGGCTCTTCTCCTCTCCGGCACCATCGAAGTCGAGGTGACACGACAGCACATTACACTGTCGAGCAGAAAAACATCACCATAAACAATATTCTTGACTCTAAAGATACTAAATACTGTCAGCTCTGAAGCATGAATTCTGAAAAGCAGTTCTGAAAGTGCACAATCATATCCTAAACATGAAATATAAGAACCTAATTTGCTTCAGTTAAGAATCAAGTTTTACAATGACAAAAACAAGGGTAAAATGTACACACGATAAATATTGAGCCCAAAAAGTATAGTTTATCAGTTTTTGATTGAACGATAAGTCGATTGTACTACCATAGTAGTGATGATGGAAACTACCAAACATGCACATCTGTGTCCCTTCCACTCCCACTGTTTTCTGTGAACGCCTCCGAAGTGTAGTGTAGAAAGTTACATAATGTGAATTGTCACTTTCTCTGTTATCTGCTGTCTGCAACGCTGCAGGAGGTCGTTTCTCTGGCACGTTCTTCTAAAGAGCTCGTCCTAAAACCCATTGATGACAAGCGGCTTGTGCCTCCTCTGCCTGTTTCTCCTCTAATCCCTCTTCTGAAGATTCATTGTGTTTACATTGTCGAGGTGGAGAAAAGCGGCTTTGAATCGTTTTTTCCGCTGTCAGCCTAATGACGGAGGTTTATTATTTAGTGTTTACACAGTGAGGAGTGACAAGACACGTTTTTCCTAAGTTTGTTTTGAAGGATTAGTAGAGGTTTCTGTTCAAATTTTGACATTTTTAAAAGGGCTGCATCAGTTTGGTACAATATTTGGTTAGACCGATTCCTTTCGGTCACGACTCACAATTCATGGCCATAGCTCAGAGTAGAAATGCCCATTGGCCAGAAAATCAGTAAATTGCCTATTACATCCGCATTATCCGTGAGCTTTGTGATCAACTCTGTCCATCATTCAAATAGCCATTTCAATTAAAATGGGATTCAACTGTGCAGCACAAATTTAAAAATATGGAAGAGGCAATCCATTTGTTAGGCAATTTGACCTCAACCAGAAAAAAGTAAAGCGTGATGGATTGATTGAATTAAAATCTTGAACTGAATTCTTGAAGCAACAGATGACCAGTGCTGAGAGGAAGGCACTGGGTCTCTGCATCTGGTCCCTGTGAGAAGACATGCAGCCGTGAGGCGAAGACTTTTTAATTTTTTTATTTATTGCAATGTGGGTGAAGTGTCTTGTCCAAGGACACAACAACAGTGTGCATTTTCAGTAAGTGGGATTCGAACCCCTGACCTTCCGATCATGGGACGACCCGCTCTACCATCTGCGCCACTGTCGCCCCTCACTCAAAATACATGTTCATAGAAAAATTCTGCATACTAAAACAAGATACAAAAACAATAAATAGTTTAAAACACAAAGAACCAAGAGAGAGAGAAAAAAAATGTCATTATTGGACTAGGTAACCATACACTAATCTACAGTATCTATTCCCTGCTCATTATAACCTTTGGGGATCATAAAATAGGCCATCAAAGGAATGTTGCCAAACAGCGACTCTCCTCGTCGGAGTTGTCGCTTTTATTTAGTTTTTTTCAACAGGCTCATTACACCGACCTCCCCAAAATCCTCCAAACAGTGAAGCGAGTGGTAATAGGCCCTCACGCCGCTCTTAACAGCCTGTCTAAATAGCTCTAATTTAGCTGTTGTCCTGACATTTCACTGCTCTGCCATTCCCCTCCTTCTCTGCTGCATTCTAATGTGGCAGCGCGGTTACAACTAATGACATTGATATTTTGTTGCTCAGCCACGCGGCCTAATCTCCCGCTGAGTTTTCCTCATTCCGAACTCACGGCTCCCGCGGCGAGCGTATGTCAGATTAATAATGTGCTCTGAGATGTGTGTGGATGTGTTTTTTTTCCTCCATCTGTATTTACTCCTACCTTAATGTTGCCTGGCGTTTACGGGGCACGGAAATATACATACATTCCAATTAGCCCACGCACTTCCGCGATATGAGAGGAGGGAAAGGGAAGGCTGCTTGTGTCGGAAAAAAGACTTGGCAACTTCAAGTTTATACAACAAGGTCAATGTCGGGTTTATTTATAACACACATTTACAAAACAGTCCTCACAGCACTGCCGCCAAGTGCTGTACAAGTTAAAAGCGCACAATCCTGGTTTTCATTCAGGAATACCAGAATAGACACAACAATGTATAAAACAATAAGACAAAACGCAGTAAAGACAAAACAATCAGTGGTACGTAGGGCTGGGTACTGTTAATTTTTCCGATACCGATACTTTAACGATACTTGGGTTTTTGATACCGATACCCGAACAACACTTTTTCCAATAACTGTACTTAAAGGGACAATAAGGAGTATAGTATTTATATAGTATTTATATAGTATAGTATTTTCCTCCCCCTACATGTTCCAGCCATGTCCTAATGTGTAGAATGAGCTCAGACATGTTCATCACAACTGCCTCTAAAATCCTGCACTGTCACTCAAAAATGTGTCACTTCGGCCCGAATTGCCGTCCTGCACGAGCTTAATATAGAAGGTGCAGTTACACATATGGCCTGAGCTGGCAGTAGTGAGTATAAAATGGCGAACTTGCTTCCAGCCCCTTTAAACCAGAAAACCAAGCTATTATTTTTTATTTATTCCATTAAAAAATATATTTATACTTTATTATTTGAGCTGAAACAACCAATGTACTTCCATTAATGCTGTCCCTGGACCCAACTGTATTTTTTGATACCTTACATTTTTTCAATATCAGTAGTAGTTAAACTTTAAACTCGATACCATGCTCTGCGGAGGGACACTTGGAATTATTTCAGAATAAAAACAAGGTGAAATCTTGACATTGCTTTACCGCTAAACCATTTAGTCCTTGCCCTGATCAGTAGCCTGGCTAACGCCAGACTAAAATCACAAGTGATATTTAGTCTGGGGACCACCAATTCATTTCCTCGTAGGAGAGGTGTGGTTTACGGGGCGCTACGAATGTGTGATGCGTCTGCACGAGGCCACAGCCAATCGTATCATCGTATCCGATGACGTATGACGCACCCGCTGTAAACATTCAAGCTAAACTATTTAGAACACGGCCTAAAACTTGATCGAAAAATAGCGTCGCGTCTGCTGCTGTCATGTTTAATCCGTAAATAAACTTTTTTTTAAATCCGTAAATAAACTACAAGCTTCCGTATATCGAATAGCTCGTCATCGTCTTGCCGTCCCTTCTCATTCTGTGATTGGCTCCCAAATCTATGCGAACATTTCGGCCATGGTCCCCAGGCTGCTGTGCAGTTCCAAATGATTCGAGCGCACACAGCAGCACGGCGTTAGCCAGGTCACCTGAAATAGGGGAATAGGGCTAGGTTTAGGGTTACAGTTAGGATTAGGGTTAGGAATGGCAAATGGCACATATTTTTAGAAACTAAAAGGTCTTGGCTTTCAACTAAGGGATCACACTGGGATAGGCTCTCCAGTCAATACTCTTTAAGATTTGGATATGCATAATGGAAGAAAATGACTTGAACCCTTAACCTGACTGTAAGATGGCAGACAACAGTTTAAAGTAAGTCAAATACAAAAATACGAGTTTTTATTTGTGCAGACTCTGGCTATGTTCTTTAAATGGTAAAAACCTATCTTTGTGATATTCTTAATGTTTGGAATAAACATCAGCTCAGTCAAAAATCACGCCCAGGTTCCTCACCTGTGAGGAAGGATTTAAAGACAGTGACTGTAGTTTGGGAAAAAAGTCTCTGGGCCTCAGGGCCAATGATTAATATTTCAGTTTTGTCCTGGTTTAACTGGAGAAAGTTTTCTGCCATCCAAAATTGTATATCTAAAATGCAGTTAAAAAGTGCATCTATTGAAAAAAAAGTTGATGTTTATGTGTATTTGACCTTGTCAAATGGCTGTACCGGCTGTACGAGTGGTCAGCATTGTGCCAGCAGGGGTCTCCTAGTTATTCCTAAAGTCAACAAAAAGACTCATGGCAAGGCGTCTTTCCAATATTACGGCCCTCGCCTCTGGAACCACCTGAGGAGGAGCTCAGGGCTGAGGAGGAGCTCAGGGCTGAGGAGGAGCTCAGGGCTGCAGAGAACGTTCAAGTTTTAAAGAGCAGGCTCAAGACCCACCTTTTTAGCTTAGCTTTTAACTGACATCTATTCATTTAGTCCTAATATATTATATATATGGGAGGTTGTTTCTTTCTTGTCGCTGCTTTTAGGTGAAGACACGCACATCCACCGGTCCTGAGCCAGTGTGCTGGATCAAAAAGGAACGGTTATAAAGAAATAGCGAAAAATCTGCAGAACTGTTTGATCACCAAATGCGGGATCTCTTGATGCTCCGTGAAGCACGTCCACCAAATATTTTGCATATAAACCAGATGCTTTGACGCTTTTGATGAGTTTGGTGTGAATTTGCCATAGGATGGAACATCCGTTACCAGTCTGATAAACATTGTGTTTCGCCCTTTTTTTTAATGTGGGAGAAAATTAACAAATAATTTCAAGGCTTCATGTTTATTGTTTTATTTTGACGTTATGGCTGGCCAGGGAACTTTACTTGTAGAGCACAATACATAAGGCGATTCAAAGTGCTTCACAGCTACATACAATAACAAGAAGGCAAATGTAATGAGTTCATAAACCATCACTATAAATATTAATTTGTTGATTACATTAAAGGCAAACAGTGCCGATAAAATTCTTTCAGTTGTCCTAGGCACAGTGGCTGAGTGGTTAGTGGTCCTGCGTTGGTACCCGGGAGCGGGCCTTTCTGTTTGGAGTTTGCATGTGTCTGGATGGGTTTCCTCTGGGTGGTCCGGTTTCCCCATAAACCAAAAACATGCACAATAGGTGAATCCTCCTGCCAGGTGATTCAGACCATCAGCCTGGTTTGACATCTGGAGATGGGTCTATGGGTAGCCCCAGCGGCTTCGAAGGATGGGTCAAATGCAGAGGACAAATGTCATCATACTGTGAAATTATTTATGTGAAACCTTTATTGTCATACATAATTAAGCCGCCCTCAGCCAGCCCGAAATTGCTGCATTCCCATGTTGCATCGCTAGATGCGCCACCGTCAAAACAGTGGGTTAACGTCATACATAATGACATTTTTGAAAATTGTATTTAATCTGTTTTCTTATTGCCCAAGTAAGATTAAATGATTAAAAAAAAAATCACATTACTGTGTTTATAAAGAAATAAGAGATAAAATCGAGGACCCTGAGCTACTGTGCTGAGAACACTTCCGGGTTTGATTGTTTGGCTCAAACATGGCAGAGATGTACTTTTGTGTTAAACCATGAAAAGACTTGTACACAGGCAGAATGGTTTTGAATTCTATTCTCTGAGCAAAAGGCAGTGATTCCAGTAAAGTGCGATTTGGAAGGTGGTGGAACTCTAGCCTTAAACAAGCAGTAGGATACATGCTACATTTTATATTTTTATGTATTTATGTGCTAACATGTGGTCCTTGGTTCTGAAAATGATATATACATACAGCACAATTATTTTACTTCCCAATATTTTTTAAGGCCTTGAACTATTTTTAGATACATGCATCCAATTAAGAAACATTTAGAGTTGCAGCAGGTGTTGATGCGACGCAAACAGCTAATGTAGGAGGAGGCGATTATTATCAGTGCCATGAAATAAGGTAGGACACGGCTGTAATCTTTGTAAGAAATGTGTTTAGCCACAGCACGAGGTGAGCAGCAGGGCATTGAACTAAATCAGACTCGATCAATAACAGTAATGTAGTGCCCTCTAGTGGTCAAATGCCCAAACTACCGTAGATGTCACTATACTATGTCAATGTCAGCTCCCCGCCATGAGGACCAAAGAGAAGGGTTTTCCTCGGCCATTGGTCCGCACACATAAAAGAGAAACATTATGGTTTGGTATTCAGCAGTGGCGGCTGGTGATGTGAAAACCAGGGGGGGCTGTTGCATCTACCTACCTTCAATTATATTTTAGAAGATACTTATAAACATTGTTTTTAACTTAAAAAAGAAAGTTATCTTTGGGGCATTTAATATTATTATTTTATGTAGAATATATTCAAAACTTATTGTTTAGTTTTATTCAGCAAAAAAATAAATAATTTCTGACTAAAGTGTAAAGATAGTCACTATACATATTTGTGTTGTGCACCACTGATTTGTTTTGCACCAACAGAACCAGAACAAAGGCAGGAGGTGTTTCCTCTTGTACAGTTTTAGTCCCAGACCTGCTGTGATTTCATTATGAGCCTCAGAGCCACAGGTTTAAACCTGTATAAACCGTCAGACAAATGATCCGGTCAGAAATAATGTGCAGCTCACTTTAGACGAGAGTCCTCCTCCTCTGAGGCACCTGGAGCTCCTCCTGTAGCACCTGGAGCTCCTCCTGTAGCACCTGGAGCTCCTCCTCTGAGGCACCTGGAGCTCCACCTGTAGCACCTGGAGCTCCTCCTGTAGCACCTGGAGCTCCTCCTCTGAGGCACCTGGAGCTCCACCTGTAGCACCTGGAGCTCCTCCTGTAGCACCTGGAGCTCCTCCTCCTGTAGCACCTGGAGCTCCTCCTGTAGCACCTGGAGCTCCTCCTCCTGTAGCACCTGGAGCTCCTCCTGTAGCACCTGGAGCTCCTCCTGTAGCACCTGGAGCTCCTCCTCTGTTTCCCTCAGTGAATGAATGACGTTCCCCTCTCCTGTCGTAGCTCCTCCTCATGGTCCTGAATCTTCTCTCCATCAAATGTCCACGTCCTGGGACATAACTGTCTGTCCAAGTCAGCGAGGGTTTTCCCAAAGTGTGAGATAAACAAGCAGTAGCTAAAGCAGACGAGCTAGTTAGCATTATCATGCTACCTCCAGGAAAGTCCGTTTAGACGTGACTTCTGACGGAAGAAAGTTGTCCCAAGTCCATTAGTTTGACTAAATCCTTTCACCTCCTCTCAGGAAACAACACGAAGCTTCTCCGGTCTCTCAAATGAGAAGTTTTTCCTCCGATCGTCCGTGAGCTCAGAGCTGCTACTCGCGTTTGTTACAGGCGACGCTTCCTCGTCTTTCACCTGTTAAATCTCCGATGGGCGCTTGGCCTCAGCGCCCATCGGGGATTTATTATTGCGCGTCTCTGATTGGTTGAATTAATGATATACAGTGACGTTTTTATACCATAGTAGAGCGCCATTGGTTAGATGCTTGGGGCGCTGTTCCTCGCCGCCCCAAGCACAAAACTACACATTTATGATGCGGTAACAGCACAAGCTGAACCAGGCAGACAAAATGACACCTCCTTCACCTCCGCTCCCCCTCCCTCCAGTGTAAAGTTAAGATAAGAAAGTTATGATTTTGCTAAACTTAAAACTTTTTATTTTATTTGCAAAATTGATAGGAGGGGCGGCGCCCCACCGCCCATAATGGACCAGCCGCCACTGGTATTCAGTATTAAAAGTCATGTCAAATAATTCAATCACACATGTTAATCTACTGTTTTAAAGTTTGTTCAACTAACAAGCTCACCTGTCACATTTGCACACTATGTTACAGATCCAACCTCCTCAGGCCCTGTTTCACAGTGTCGTGTATGTTTGTCTCCACAGCATCCGGACCGAACCATCCCTGTCATCATCATTGGCATTCTGGTGTTCCTCCCCGGGTTTTACCATTTGAGAATCGCCTACTACGCCTCCAAAGGTTATCGTGGTTACTCCTTCGAGGACATCCCGGATTTTGGGGATTAGCCATCACGCTACTCAGCCCAAAGACTGCATAAACGGATGTGGACTAGGCTTTGGTGTTCAGCGACTGACCCAGCGGCCCAGGGGTTGCAGGGCGGGTCAAGTCGTAACTCCTGCATTTAGTATCATCCACATTCATAGTTTTCAGATTTGTATCAATTTGCTGTTTTGTTCCTTTAAAACGTCCTTATCCTCACTCCAGGTTGTGTTATTCCATGTTAGCAGCTAATGAATAACTTCTCACGCAAAAATCAACGTCTATGAGCTTTTAACCAAGCTGTAACGTTGTTTACTCACCAAACAAACCTCAAATAGTATTTTACTTCATTCATGCAGCTGAGTGATCATCTTCATACTTTGGTTGATTCTTCTTCTGCTGCAGAAGCACTTTGATCTGTATCTTCCGCGCTAGGATTTCCCATATTTATAAATACATATATAAAGTCAGTCTGGCTTTATGCCAGGCTGACAAAATTGTCCATTGTTTTTTTAAAATATAAATAAAGATCTTCTTCTTTAAAACCCATTATTCATCATCAAAATGTATCACAGCATCATTGATTTGCTTGCATGTTGTAGGCTACAACTGAAAGCTTGTTTATTTCTGGTCTATAAAATGTCATTCCTACTGCTGCCTGCAGATGGTACATCAGGCCTATTGCTCCTTACTACCTTTTCCAAACATTGGCACTATTTCACATGACTATTTTGTATTTTGAGCTTGTCGACTTTATTGTCCCCGTATGCAGTCCTGTCTCAATAACAAAAGTTTGATAAACTGAGGCATTCAAATATCATGATTAACTATATATTTTATTGAAGACCTACAGAAACTAACTCTGAAGCTTAAAAATGACAGTTAATCTCTGTCCGATACGTACTCAAAGCTGCCCTCAGAAGTGAACCCTGCTTTTTATTTCCCACAACCCATGTAAACGTTTGTCACAATGCTAAACTCTGACTGTTAGTGCACTAACGGGGTCATTTACCAAGCGTTGCTCATGTGCAAAGTGAGTAGCATGTGTAGAAGCGGATCACCAGCGGATCACCAGCAGGCTCATTTATGTATTTTTTACTCGCGTGGCATTGTCTTATTCATTGTCAGATTTGGGGCCTGTTACTGTAATACAGCCAACATCAAATGGTAAATTAGGTGCAACACATAACAGCAGATTATATTTTTCAGTTTGCACCCACTATTTACCACCTGCCTTGATAAATGAGCCCCAGTCTGTTGCAGCTGCTTCCAGCTTTGTGTTTACATGTTGCTGGGGCAGGGATGTATCTCATCTCTGCTTCTGTCGGACAAAGTTAACCCACTGTTTTGAAGGTGGCGCATCTAGCGATGCAACATGGGAAAGCAGCAATTTCGGGCTGGCTGAGGGCGGCTTAAATCTTAAGATATTCCACAATTAACGTGAAATATAATGGAGCACAACTTAATTTGGGTAAAAAATAAAGTACTACATTACAAAAATTTGGAATAACATGCAAATAAATGTACTGACGATGAATATGGAGTCCAAAATTGTATTGTTTATGTAATTTATTGAACAATCACTCAATATAGTCACAATCGTGACAGCCCTAGTGTGGAGTACCAAGCTGTAGGTGTGGATGTTTTGGGTTGATGGGGCAAACCGGAGCACCTGGAGGGAACCCAGCCACACACTAGAAGGTGTTTTTAATTTATTTTTAAGAAATGCGTGTCAAAAACATAACTGGTATGTGGCTGTGTGTATAGTACCTCACCTTTGCTTCATGTAAAGTCACTGTCTGTCGATCCTTATGTACAGCGTAGACACACTCTTTTCAATAACTGTAGCAACAAAAAAGCCTGTCATTGTTATAGCATGGAAAGTTGTTTTTATTTCTTACCACTCTGCCTCCTCTCTTTCAGTAAAGCAGGCATTTAATGAACGGGAAATGTCAGGACACTTTTCCACAGGCGCGAAGCAGCCTCAAATTAATCACCTCTCATGCGGCAAATGATAGCAGCTCTCGGCGGCTGGGTGAGACATTGATGAGAGCGCAGTAGACTCTGATAAACGCTTAGTAGGCGACGCCAAAACATGTATTCACACCAATTTTATATTATCATGCTGCAAGGACTATGTTTCTGATTTTGTAAGCAGCTCTATAGAAAGTATATTTTTTTGAAAGAAATAAAGAGTGAACGGGTTGTAATAGGACATTTAAATTCATGTTTTGAGCACACTGTATGCTTTTAGAGACAAAATAAAGCCTTCCAAATGTCTTGGTTTGTTTTCTTTCTGCTGAGGTGAGAAGTAACTTCACACTTCACCGATGACCACAAGATAAGATGGAATGCATTACCTCAAAACAATGCAAAAGTGCAAATGGACTCATTGAAAACCATCTAAAGAGATGTTTTCTCTAACTGTTCTCAGAATTATTTTGAAGACATTCTAATGTAAGTCCAGCTGATCACACTAAATGCCAAATGCCACTCCCTTAGCCCTTCATTCTAGCCCACATAACATGACCAAGCCCGGCCATAATTGGCTAAAAAGGGTTCACAATTTGCCAACCTGACCAAAACTCATTAGAAAGCCGCTGCAAGAGCTGCTCTGCTGCTGGCTGTCACTCAAACGGGAGCGTGTCACGTGATCGTGAGTATATTGCCTGGCCTGCCAAACTACAGTTGGTTGCATAAGTATCAGCCCCCTTTAATTTGACAACCTTTTGCCATACAATGGACCATAAATATATTAAATTGTTTTTGTTTTTTTTTTGTAAATAAAAAACTGAAAAAGCTGGATGTGCCACCCCCCTTTCCTTTTAGTGCAACCAATTGCCTTCAGAAGTTGCCTGATGATTTCTGAATGATCACATGTTGACCCAATGACTAAATCAAGTCTACCTGTGTGTGATCTAATGTCAGTTCAGATACAGCTGCTCTGTGATGGTTCAGAGACTATTGTGGAGGAGAAGCAACATGAAGTCCAAGAACACACCAGGCAGGTCTGGAATAATGTTACCCAGGAGTTCACAAGCACAAAGTCTGCACTTCCGTGATTGACAGACGGGATCAACCAATCAGAGAAAGGCTGGATATGATGCAGGAGCAAGCAGTAGGAAGCCTCTTAAAAAACCTTTTCACAAGGAACACTTCCAACGCTGTTTTTTGCTCCGGTTTTAGGGATTTAATATTTTCCAAATTATTAACCAACAAAAGAGCAGAAGAAAACAGTGTATCAGTCGCCACGGCACAATTTTTAATATTTTAGAAGAGTGCGGCAGCAAGTCCAGCCTCTCGGTCCATGATTAGACCAATATGGGTTGAATGGGGAAATGATTGGCTGTGAGTAGCTGCCCAGACGGTTCTTCTTTTGAATAGAAAAGTTTACAGTGAAGCTTGATTCTTTGTTTTACTACTGCGCCGCTGAGGAAATTGCTCATGGATCAGGAAACAAGGAGCAGAAACTATCATGAAGCTTTACTTCTACCAAGCCATGGACAAGTCTTTCTGACACACTAAACGGTTTGGTCAAAAGTGGAGCAGCCATTATCTGACGCTACAAGAATTTGCTCTCCTCAGCTTAGTAAGAAGCTGTCGCATTGTTATTTTATTTTTACCTTGCTTTTTGCTGCTGCATTATTTTCATCACATGTGCCTTTTGCACATGTGCAGCACACAGATAAAAGTCATACAAAAGCGATAGCATAATTACGTGACACCCAAGCAAAACATGCTAATAATACGCTTAGCTACCCCATAAAACTGAACCTTCAGCAAAGCAGCTGACTTTGTGTGGCATTTTACGGATAAGAATGCACTGTATGTTGTAAGCCAACAATGGAAGGACAAAAATATATATACAAATGGTGCTTTCTAACCTGACCCACCTGCACCCAAAGTTTGCCTTATATTTGAGGTCGCCGTCCGAATCCACTAGAAGATAATGCATAACTGCGGCTGTTACAGGATAGGACTTTATTGATCTCACAGTGGCTACATGAGCTCTCAAGAACACTCACTTAAGTAATAGTAATGTAAGTAAGTATAAGAGGAATCTTATATACAATTAATTAAAAATATCAAAATATCAAAACGTCACCATTGGCAATGCAAGGTTTACAGTCAGAGTGCAGGTGGTTAATAAAATACCTGATACTGACACTGATCAAGTGAACTGAAGTCATTGCACATGAGTTAGGCTTCTATACAGAAGTGTAGTACTGTTTGACAGTCTATTGTACCTTACTGAAACTGGCCTGGCCCCTCGTGGCCAGTTCAAACCCCAGCGTAGCCTTTCATCAGAAAGTTTACCCACACCGTGCCTACGGTGTAGGCCTGTTAAAGCAAGGACACCCCCTTGTGGCTATAACTCAAATCGAGATTGTCACAGCCCCTCCTGCACCCTCATCTGCCGTTCTCTGAGTGGCTGGCTCCGTCCCCTCCCCTTTTTCTCATTGCTGGAGTGAAGACAGGTGTGCTGGGGTCTCAGCTGAGTTCACTCTACAATCAAAGAGATTCAAGAACCTCTCCAGTGAGCTCAGCGGTGCCAGATCGTAAAACTCTGCATGTCAGTAGTACGTTCCAGCTCTGTTTATTACTTACCAAACCAGAATACTTACCTGTTTTTTCCCTGCTTCAGATCTCCAAGCTCCAGCCACTTGTCTTCCCACTCCATCCTGCGCCTTCCTGGTCTGTCCCCGCTCCGTCCTGGTCTGTCCTCGCTCGAATATCTTGTGATGCCATTTGGTCTGACAAACGCTCCAGCTGTCCTTCCTATAACTTAGGTTTAGGCATGGGTCCACTGACCTTAAGGTTAGGGCCAATGATTGGATTAGGCCATCTATCCCCCAACTCAACTTGGTTTAATGGAGAAATTAATAGAATAAACTGATAATGTAAAATTAAATTAAATGTGAAATTGTTTTTAAATGTCGGCTAAATTGCCTTAAAAATTGGGTTCAGCGCCCCCTGGTGTGTATTATCCTTTGATCTGAGTCACTCTTACGTCCATGTGTGTCTCTGACTGAATGCTCCCTGCTTGGTGAGCTCCTTTATACTGTGCGCCAAATCCCGCGTTGCTCTATCAAACTTGTTCAGTCTAATGCTCACTTTGTGGCCAGCCCTGGCTTTGTTTAGGTCCTGACCAGCCTTCCACCTCAATTTCCTTTGCATCTAGGTAAGTCCGACATCATACTGTTTAACAAAATATATTTTGTAACTTAAGGGGGAGGGTGTTACGGCCCCAGGCCTCCAGGTTCCCTCCTTTTTGTATATTTTTGTTTGTATGGCCTAAACCTGTTGTCTCCCATGTAAGTTTGCTGCTGTGGTCCTGGGCTGCGATTGGTGGAGCGCATTGGGGCCCTGGCTGCTGATTGGGGGAGCAGCTCAACACCTGGAGAGCTCGTTAAAGCCACCTGTGCCAGCCACTCCTATAAAAGGACTCAATCCGAAACCATCGAATTGTAGCCTCTAAGCACTAACACTAGCAACTAACTCCTTAACCTTTCATGGGGTCAACTGTTAGACCTCTATGCAGTTAGGGAACTAGACCTTCAGCAGCATTTGAACAATCCGTCCGTCCTTAAACAGGGGAAAGGGAAGTGACATCACCAACAGCTATTTTTCTTCTTCTTTAAAGTTATTGGTGGAGTGCAGGACAAACAAAAGTGCATGTCGCCCCCTAGTGTACAGTGTCCAACAACAACATAGTGTCCAAACAAAGACATTTAAGGAGAAAAATAAATCCAAATGATCCAAACATTTCCCTTTAGTGTTATTTTATTTCATCAGCTGTTTCTTAAAGCGACAGCAGCAAATGATCCATGTGGCTTAAGTTTCTACTAAATGAAAACAAAAGCATTTAATCCGTTTCCTGAGTTTCCTCTTTAACACTGACATGTGACTGAGCTGTGGGGACGACAACATGGATTTATCACTTTTATAAAGTTTGGCTTGTGCAGAATCTTAATTTTTAATTATTATTATTTTTATTATTAAATGTGCTCCTGTCAATCAACAGTGGTTGCGCATGAATCACTCGAGGGTGGGGGCGAGGGGGGTGGGGGGATTTGGCTTGTGGCTTGTAGGATGGCACATAGCTCCTAATCACTGGTTAGTTAGCACCAGAGGTCCCGATGCTAAAGTGGCTATGATAGTTAGCATCAAGGCTCCTTTTCCTAACTACTTCCTAACTGCCTTACCAATTCGGAGGCAACTTGCCATGGCGGACACTGACGCACATCCGGTTTGGCGTAAGAGCTCTTAGCAATTTGCCCGTTTCGGAAGCAGCCTAACAGTCGAGCCCATGAAAGGTCAAAGGTCAGTTGCTGGTGTTAGTGCTTAGCCACGGTGGCACAGTGGTTAGTGCTCTCGCGTCACAGCTAGAAGCTCCGGGTTCGATTCCCGCCTGGACGGGGCCTTCTGTGTGGAGTTTGCATGTTCTCCCCCTTTTTGGTTTCCTCCGGGTACTCCGGTGTCCCCTCCCACTAAAGGCAAGGCAACTTTATTCATACCGCGCATTTCGTACACAAGGCAACTCAATGTGCCTTAAAAACACACAGTCCACCTGGGGAGGGGCTGTAGGGGAGGCGCTGTAGGGGAGGGGCTGTAGGGGAGGGGCTGTAGGGGAGGCGCTGTAGGGGAGGCGCTGTAGGGGAGGCGCTGTAGGGGAGGCGCTGTAGGGGAGGGGCTGTAGGGGAGGCGCTGTAGGGGAGGGGCTGTAGGGGAGGCGCTGTAGGGGAGGGGCTGTAGGGGAGGCGCTGTAGGGGAGGCGCTGTAGGGGAGGCGCTGTAGGGGAGGCGCTGTAGGGGAGGGGCCGCCTGTCCACTGGAGGGCGGGGGTGAACACAGACACAGAGGTATTTGGGTCAGGGAGGGGATGTGTGTGCAGTTATTTGTATAGTCCTTGAAATGAATGATGTGAGTGTTTTTGGCGCCAGTGTCAGTCCGTGTCTGGTTCAGCTCCGGGACTGGACCGAGTCTGGTTCAGCTCCGGGACTGGACCGTGTCTGGTTCAGCTCCGGGACTGGACCGTGTCTGGTTCAGCTCCGGGACTGGACCGTGTCTGGTTCAGCTCCGGGACTGGACCGTGAGTGGTTCAGCTCCGGGACTGGACCGTGAGTGGTTCAGCTCCGGGACTGGACCGAGTCTGGTTCAGCTCCGGGACTGGACCGTGTCTGGTTCAGCTCCGGGACTGGACCGTGAGTGGGGGAAGCTGACGTGTGGGAGAGATAAGACGTCCAGCTCGATCTGCTCTCAGGAGGAAAGAATTATTCCAGTATTAGTTCATCCACTTATAATAAATGGTAACTTTTTGTAGTGTTTGCAGGCAGGGTGAACTCTGCTGCTCTGTGATTGGCTGAAGCAGGTCACATGCTTTACAAGAACCCTGCTCGTCCCTCTGAGCCTCAGACAAACTCTGCTCACATCTGCCTGAGCTGGAGTAAAGTGACGTTTCCAGTAAGTGAGGACCAGCCTCAGCATAGGAAGTCCCGTTTTAGATCATTCAATAAGGAGAGTTACAGAAGCAGAAACGGGACTTTAAATACCTGCAATATGAAGTACAGAGCACTGAGAATGACATTGACCCTGAAAACAACCTTTTCACTAGAACTGTTAATGACTGTCAGGATCTTCACAATCGTAAATTCAAAAACATTAATGCGTTTTCTATTATCCACTTAGTCGAAGCCTTCGTGCACATTTTGATCACATTAAGAACTACCTAAAACTAAGCCGTTCAACGTAACCTTCATATCAGAAACGTGGATTGACAGAGAAATTGAGTTTTCAGTTGAAGGTTATGAGTTTATGAGCTTGAACAGAAGAAACGAGCATGGTGGGGGCGGAGCTATGTTTGTAGACTCACATTATAGTTATAAAGTGAGTGAAAATAAGACTATGGAGGTGGATGATGTTCTTGAATGTCTTACTGTAGAAATTACAAGAATATTATTGTAAGTTGTGTTTATGGAGCTCCTTTTCTAACTGGATGGACTTTTCAAGCACTAATCAGAAAGTCACGTTTGTGGGGAGAGATTTCAACATCGATCTGTTAAATACAAACAATCATAAAAAGACGGACGAATGTATTAATACTTTATTCAGTATAGGTTTGTTTCCTCTAATAACTAAAGCGAGTAGAATCACATCCCACAGTGCCACTTTCATTGATGACATTCTTTCTAATGAAATAGAAGATGATACAATCAGCGGTTTAATGATAAATGACATCAGTGATCACAAAAATAATCACCAAAAAATGAACCAGGAAAAAGCAGGAATGGAGTCATTTATACAGAGAGAATGACACTGATAAAGCGAATATTTCAAAAAGTGTATGATAAAAACTGCCCAATGAGGAAACTGTAGAAACAGAAAGTGTGAGGATAACCCATGGATGTCTAAGGGTTTGCTAAATGCCTGCAAGAAAAAAAAAAATCTTTACAAGATAGAGGAAAAGCAGATACTGGACATAGTCAGAGGGTGTAGAAATAAAACTTCAACAGGTTATTGATTTACCGTAAAATCAGTCATTGAAAGTATCTCTAACACATCTGTGACTTTACAAACTGGACCTGATAATATGAAAGCAGCAAAAGTGATTCATCTGTTCAAAGCTGGAGATAAACATCTCTTTACAAACTACAGGCCTGTTTCCCTTTTACCGCAATTCTCACAAATCTTAGAGACGGTTTTTAACTCTAGCTATATAAATAAAGATCTTCTTCTTCTTCTTCTTCTAGACTCGACAGCTTCATCGAAGGAAATAACTGACTCTCTGATAATCAGTTTGGTTTTAGGAAAAATCACTCAACTTTGCATGAAATCAAATTCCTTGGAGTTATTACAGACGACAGAATCACTTGGAAATCACACATTAAATATATTTCTACTAAAATATCAAGAAGCATCTTAGTTATAGCAAAAGCAAAGCACATTTTAAACGTGAAAGCTCTACATACTTTATACTGTTCTCTTATACTGCCCTGTTTATACTATTGCACTGTGGTTTGGGGCAGTTTCTATAAAAACAGTTAAAACAATAGTATTACTGCAAAAAAGAGCCGTCAGAGCAATTCATAAAGTTGGGTTTTTCGACCACACAAACCCATTATTTTTAAAGATCATGAAGTTCTGCGACATTGTTGAGTTGATGTTTTACAAAGCGAGATCCAAACTGTACAGATGTTTTACAAAGACACAAACTGTACAGATGTTTTACAAAGACACAAACTGTACAGATGTTTTACAAAGACACAAACTGTACAGATGTTTTACAAAGATACAAACTGAGACCAAACCAAACACAAAGAGGCTCCAAGAACGCGCTGGTCGTTATGGATGAAACTCGAGGACAATTGTGGAATAAACTGGAGATGAAACGATGTCCAAACCTCAACCTGTTCAAATATAAATACAAACAAACGACTTTTGAAAAGTACAGAGAAAACGCGTTGCCACCAGGGGGAGCTGTAGGATCAATCTGCTGCTCTGAACGGTTGTCATTCTATTGTTTCTAATTGCAGATAGAGAATCAGGGAAGGCGAGCTACACATCTGCAGAGAGGCCCCTCCCAACGGGCTCAGGAACCTCGTCTTTTAATGCACCTCACAGTCCAGGGACATCTTCTAAAAACAGATGTTAGGGTTTGTTGATGGGGAGCGAACGCCCTCTTCAGCTAACCCGCTCTACACCCTGGCTTTTTCACAGGGCTTAATTACTTATTACATATTACATAATTCATTGTAAATCAACAATAATTAAATCAAGGATGCTATGTATCTAAATGTGCCTTTAACACAACACTAGTAACGTTTGTGAATGTTGACTTTGTTTGGCATTGATTGGTAACTTTGATAACCATTGGATTGACAACCATTCGCCGTTTGTAACTTGCTTTGTACCAAACATTGTATTTCCAGACTGTTGTAGTCGTTGTGCGTCGCTTCTGTTCTGCTCATTTCTGTTAATTACATGAACATTTCATGAAGTGCTTTGTAAGGGTGGTCCGTGTTCAAACAGACGCTCTGAAATGTAACAGGTTCCTCACTAAGGAGGCAAGTCCTGTTATGATGTTGCTGAACGTATCATTGTATCAGTGTGTAACGTGTGCCCATGCTGAGTTCCAAGGCTCGCGTACTTTGTAATATGTTCTTTTCTACTATAGTTGTGATGTACACTTTCATTGTAATGATTTCGGGGTGGGCGTTTATAAGCTTTTGCTTCGGCCCACTCTGGGGTGAACTCTGTGAACTCTGCTGCTCTGTGATTGGCTGAAGCAGGTCACATGCTTTACAAGAACCCTGCTCTTCCCTCTGAGCCTCAGACAAACTCTCCTCACATCTGCCTGAGCTGCTTCTGTGAGCGTCTGATCCAGGTGAGGCTTTATTTATTCACTGTTTCCATCAGGAACATGACCAGACTGATCTTTATGGGACTGAGAGGAACGGGACAGTTTGGCTTCAGTCCCAGATTCTTCCAGACTTAGTTTCAGACTGAAGCCTCTAGACTTAGTTTCAGACTGAAGCCTAGACTTAGTTTCAGACTGAAGCTTCTAGACTTAGTTTCAGACTGAAGCCTCTAGACTTAGTTTCAGACTGAAGCCTAGACTTAGTTTCAGACTGAAGCCTAGACTTAGTTTCAGACTGAAGCCTCTAGACTTAGTTTCAGACTGAAGCCTCTAGACTTAGTTTCAGACTGAAGCCTCTAGACTTAGTTTCAGACTGAAGCTTCTAGACTTAGTTTCAGACTGAAGCCTCTAGACTTAGTTCTGGGTGCATGAGTATCGTCCGCACTCGCATGTTGTTCATGATTTAACCCACAGAGGTCAGAGGTTAAAGGAGAGTAAAAGGTTGTGGGTAAATGTAAATACTTCAGATTCTCCGTAACACTCGTCTGTAAACTCCTCTATCGACACCCACAGCAGAGTGAAGAGGAAGCCCAGCCCTTCCTGTTTGTTAGAAAAGGGTGAAGCAGACCGGAGCCGCCTCAGAATCAGCACATCCATCACAGCAGAGCCCCCACAGTCGCATTAAGAGACAGCGCCCCCTGCTGACGGCTGAGTCCTTTTAGAGAGCAGCAAACACGTCAGTTACGTTTAGGAGAAAGATCTACAATCACATTATAGAATAGTAATGACGTGTTAATAAGGTCACACTTCAGTGACATTCACGAGCACTGCAGAAGACGATCCACAAGGAACAGGGAGGATCATGGGGGATCATGGGGGTCATGGGGGTCATGGGGGTCATGGGGGATCATGGGGGTCATGGGGGTCATGGGGGTCATGGGGGATCATGGGGAATCATAGGGAATCATTAGGGATCATCATGGGGATCCCCCACACCACTCCAACCAACTGTTTGTCCCTCTTCCCTCAGGAAGAAGACTATCAAAGTGAGCACTTCTCACCTGCAGTTCAGTGAGTTTGATCTTTTCATTACATGTTTCACTTTATTCTACAAAACCTACTACAAATAATAAAACCTGTTAAACTAACTTGCCATTACTATTGTAGTTTGAAGCATCAAGACCTTCAGGTGATTTCCCCAGATCAATGAAGGATTTCCTCAGGTGGTTCATTTGAAGCACCTCTTGTTTCACAAACAGTCTTTGCCGGATTATCTTCAAACTGTGGCTCATGCCTAAAAATTACACAGAAGTAAATAAAACTGTAGTATGTGCTGTTATTGTGTTCACATCCAACAGTAGGGAAATATACTGTACGTTTACTTATGCAAAGTTAGTGGCCTCTTAAAAAATCACTTTTCGTTAATGTTCAGGGGGTCAAAACTGAGATTAAAGACTTAATAATAATAATAATAATAATAATAATAATAATAATAATAATAATAATAATAATAATAATAATAATAATAATAATAATAATAATAATAATAATAATAATAATAATAATAATAATAATAATAATAATAATAGAAACTATTTTTTGGCCCAAATACATTACTCAGAGTGACGTGTCTTTGACAGGCTGATCCCATCACAGGGAAGGCCTGTATGATTATGTTCAGAATCAGGAAACTGTTTTCATTCATGTCTTAGAAGCAACAGCGCAGCCTGTGGTCAGGTCTGTAGACGTCTGTGTTAAAGAGAAACAGCGCCATCTGGTGGTTCTTACAGTGACTTGTAATGTGACCTCATGAGGCTCGACGTGCTCAGTCTCGATATGAACTCGATACGACGTGGACTGGACTGAGCAGCCATTGTTTGTGAATGAGAGCGTTTTTCTATCGTCCATTTTTGTTGTTTTGTTTTTCTTGTGTGTTATTTCAAAAGCCTGCATGAATGTTCTTCACAAGAGTCGGGGAGACATTCTTCAAAGTTATAATTCTCTGACTCCATCTAACGTTTATGTTGTAATAATTAACCAGACAAACCTATACCAACAGTGTTTAATGTTCTGTTTCTTTCTGCAGCTGAATCCGTGACTGAGACATGGCTGAAGCTCCTGGTGAGTGAATCATAAACAAACAGACTATAAAACATATGGTTTGATACAGAGATATCTGATACATGTTAGGGTTAGGGTTAGAATATTCATTCATTGTGAATGTTTATTTTGTGGCTCTTAGTGATCATGAACATTTCTGATGGAAAAGGAAACATGTTATATTTCTGCTCATTGGGGATATTATACAAATAAATGGTACAATACGTTGAGATTAAAGTTCAGGAGAGGAAAGTTTATGTGTTGGAATGAGAAGGAGAGGACCATGGGAGTGGGTCTCTCCTGTGGTTCTCCTCGAGGTTTGGGTTTTTGAGTTGTTCCTCTCCGAGAGTCTAAGGACGGCGACGCCCACACGGCTGCTTTATGTTTGCCTGGATGCTTCATTTGCCTGAACTTTACAACTAGTCAAAACATTCAAACACATTATGCAAAGCTGTTTATTTATTTATTACATTAGGAAACTGCAGCACCAAGAGAAAACACACGCACAGTATAAAGGCGACATTATGACAGTGCTGGCGGTTCAGAAGCTCCTTATGAGAGACAGGCCCGGGTAGAACCATGAGGCCGTCCTTCTGTGGACCCACCACCTGCAGGGAGCGCCATAAGGGGCTGGTACAATGTGACGACCCGGAAACGGGTGGAAGTGGAAGAAGATGGATGGTTCACTCCAGACTCCATTTCTGTTCAGTTTATATTGACATTGAAATGTACATTTGTTTTGAAATCGTAAAATACTGACGACACATAAGATCAGGCTCAAAGTTTATTTCCATTGATTTTCTACAAATAATGTGACAGAATCTGAACAAACACTTCTGTCATGTGTGTTGGAGAATAAACACTGGTGAGAGGATGGATGAAGAACAGGAAGCCGTCTGAGGTCTTCTAGAAGTTTATTTACCATCAGTTCAGGACCCGGAGACATGAACTCCAGACTCGTCCTTCCATTAAAGTCTGTCTAAGCTTCCACAGAACAGATACATACACTCTCCCTATAATATAGTCATTTATTTTTATTCTCCAACAATATCACCAAAGTCGTCTCAATGAAATGTTTGTGTGATTGTGCAGGTGCAGGATGGACTCCTGAAGGTCTGAGGATCGCTCTGGTTGGAAAAACCGGTTCAGGAAAAAGCTCTTCTGGAAACACCATCCTGGGAAGAAAGGAGTTCAAAGAAGACGCAAGTGGGAAATCTGTGACCAAGATCTGTAAGAAAGCAGAGTCTGAGGTCGACGGGCGCCGTGTCTTTGTGGTGGACACTCCTGGACTGTTTGACACCTCAGTCTCCAATGAGGAAATACTCAGAGAAACGGCTAAATCCATCAGTCTTCTGGCTCCAGGACCTCACGTCTTTCTGATAGTGTTACAAACCAACCGATTCACTGAAGAAGAACAATGTTCTGTTGAATATATCAAGACAGCGTTTGGAGAGAATTCTGAGAAGTACATCATGGTTCTCTTCACAGGTGGAGATAATCTGGAGTACAATGAGAAGTCCATTGAAGATTACATTAAAGAATCTGCTCCTCCTCTGCAGAAGCTGGTCGCCGACTGTGGAAACAGAGTCCATGTGTTTAACAACAGAAACAAAGAGCGCACTCAGGTCACAGAGCTGCTGCAGAAGATCAACCACATGGTGGAGGAGAACGGAGGAAGCTTCTACACCCACAAGATGTTCCAAGAGGCTGAAGAGGCCATTAAGAAAGAGATGGAGAGGATTATGAAGGAAAAGGAAGAAGAGATCAGGAGAGAGGAGGAAAAGATAGAGAGGAAATATCAACAGGAAATGGAAAGAAAACTGCAAATGGCAAAACAAAGACAAGAGAAGGAGAAAAGAGAAATGGAAGAGCGAATGAAGAAAGAGCGGGAGCTGTGGAAGAGAAAACAGATGGAGAGAGAGATAGAACAGAGAGAGAAAGAACAGTGGGAGACAGTACAGATGGAGAGAGTACAGAGGGAGAGAGTACAGAGGGAGAAGGAGAGAGAACAGATGGAGAGAAAATACAAGGAAGAGATGAAGCGTAAGCTCGATGAAGAAATGAAACAACTACATGTGACAAATGAACAAAAGGCCAGAATAGAAGCTGAAAACGACAACCCATTCTTGAGAGGTGCTTTGCTTCTGGCAGGTGGGGTGGCTTTAGCCGCAGGTGGGACGGCTATGGGCGCTTCAGCTTTAGTTACAGGAGGGGCGTCTTTAATCGCTACAGGTGCAGTTGCGGTGACTTTTGCCGTCGCTTCCTTTCTCCGCAGCCTCTGGGATTAATAATGATTGTAAACCTCACAAAGTAAAGAGTCAAACTGAACAGAAAGCGTGACATCAAAGCATCTTAATGAGCCGTGATAATCATGTTTCTGCTTCTGTTAATGAATCCAAAGACAGATGAGACCAGGCTGACTTTGTTCCTATAAAATGAGTCATTTAATCGTATGTTGAAGATTGTTTTGTTTAAATGAATCTACAGTGATGAATGACACAAATATTGAATCCTTTCTGTTTGTTCTTCAAATCTGTTCATTTCATGATTATTTTATTTGTACTTTACTGAAAGCCTTCATGAGCCTGTGTTTACTTTATCTACTTCATCACTGTCACAGTGGAACAGATCAAGTGCAAAATATCAATAAAAGTATTTACATGAATGATTTATTTGATCATTTTTAAAGTTTAAAGTAAATTTTCTACATTTTCTTCCTGAAATCCTGTTGGATCAAAGTTTTCCAGATGCGACTGAAATGTTTGACACAAAGTGAAGGTTTGATCCAGATTGAAACTGGATCACATGATCAGATCTGAGAACAACTGGCCCCACTGGATCTACACTTTCCAGACAAAGAGTTGGAGAACTTGGCTGTCGGTTTTATTTATCGTATTAAAAATGTTTTTCACTTTTCATGGTGAAGTTTTGGTCTGAAACAACAACAAACATGTCGGTCCATTTGTTTCCTGATGTCGTTTTACAGATTATGAGCTTCAGAGGAAGTGCCTTTTCTACAGTTTGGCTTTACCCAAATCTAAAAGCTTCTGGAAAAAAAGCATCAAAATAGCCACAGAAATAAGACGGAAATAAAGATAAAAACTCAACAAAAATGCGACTAAATAATGTTGAAAAAATGTGGGTAAAACGATTTGTTGAGATCAGTTTTGTAGGTCTTAGCTTTCAAATTCCTCTGACCGAGAGGCTGTAAACTCCAGTCCAAAAGCTTTTGGACTATTTGGGTAAAACTGGAGAGAACATGCTGTTAAAGCGGGGGGTAAATGGTTAACTAAGGTTTGCAGAGCATGTGGTGCAAAGTCAAAGTCCTGATGAAGCTACGATTGATCTAATCTCTATCCTTATGTAACCTATAAGTTATTCTATTAAGTAGTTACTTAGAGTATCAAATATTAAGAGACTGGGCTAGATCAGAAGTTCTAAATTCGGCTCTAGGAATGGAGTAATGAAGACTGAACACAAGGATTAAGTTTAAGTGGTACCAAATAATATATTGTGATAAGGAAAAAAATAAACATGTGTATCAACAATATTCGAATGGCCATTCACACATTTCACACTGTCAATATATACACTATTTACACTCCAAATTCTTCTTTCTACCAACGATGGTATTAAGGCAACAGGTGGAAAAGTTCATACGGCCCCACAACTTCCACGTTGGGGTGGCAAAGTCCAGGGGGTTTGGTGAGGGGACAGTTTGTAAAAGGGACGCGATGAACGGGTTGCGATGTTGGCGACCAAAAGAAACAAAAATAGAGAGGGCGGCTGCTGAGGAGCCTCCTACCAGCCCGGGGTTGGGTTGGTGAATTCAGTTCAGCTCATTCAGTTCATTTGGATCCAGGTTCAACGTTTCAAACAGGCTCTAGCTCGGGCTCTAAGCTCGCCATCCAACCTGGCCAATTCCGCAGATTAACGCAAGCACAAACACTCCCGCGCGACGACCCACGGCTCCGGTAGTCGCTCCTGCAGCAACCTCATAGTGTCTCCCTCTCGCTCTTACCGGTAGCTACCCACTACCGGCTATTATGCTAGTCTGATAGCAACGCTAGGTCACGTGACCATGTGACGCAATGACGCGCGCGTAACGTAGACGCACGTAACATAGACGGACAACAAACAGAAAGGATTTTTAATAGGGTTTTGTCACCCGGGTTACACTTACAAAATATCATTTAAAATCGTCACTTTGGTCATTGATGCCCCTGAACAAACTTCCTGCCTTAATCTCATGTTAGAGGCTTTTTGTGCCGCTTTTTGGGTCATGGGGGAGGAGCTTATACGGGGCGTTGGGGGAGGTCTGTGGGAGGTGCTGGGGGATGTTGGGGGTTTGTGAGTTGGGGGTGGTTGTCCCCCAGACCCCCCTACACCCCTTCACCCCTCCCCAGGCCAGTGTATCCATGAGCCTCTAACCCTAAAGAAACAGCAGCTCGTTCTGACGCTGCTTCGGGCCTGAGCCTCGTATGAAACAATGGGAAATAGAGCCTTTTTTACTTTATTGCTACTGTAAAAACTCACATTCACAATAATGTTGAAAGTATCATTGAGACACTGTGGGGAGATCTCAAACAGGTCATGAAGACAGACCAGGAACTTACAGGAACTGGAGGCTTTAAGAAGAACGGGCAGCTTTACCATCAGATTATGAACAGAACCACCACAAAGACTCAGAGCTTCACTGATGTCAAAGGGAAACACGCAGGATTAGGAACTGGGGTGTGGAAACTTTAGATCAGTGTCGTTTTGGTATTTTGTTTTTTTAATTCTGATTTAACCCTAGAACACTATGGCTCAAATTCATAACACCATGACTAACGAGGTAATGCACCCGATAAAAAGAACTTCAACAAAATCTACATGACATACATGACACATGTGACACACGTGTTCTTTTATATGAAACTGTGTCATAGAAGTCTGTCTAAGCTTCCACAGAACAGATACATACACTCTGTGGAGCGTCACACTGATATGCAGGCAAACATTCAGTGGCTGAGAGTCTGAGCTCCACAGTCAAGGCTCTGACAGAGACAGTACGACTGTACAGCTTCACCCAGTATTACATAGTCATTTCATTTCATTCTCCAACAATATTTACAAAGTCGTCTCAATGAAATGTTTGTGTGATTGTGCAGGTGGAAGATGGACTCCTGAAGGTCTGAGGATCGCTCTGGTTGGAAAAACCGGTTCAGGAAAAAGCTCTTCTGGAAACACCATCCTGGGAAGAAAGGAGTTCAAAGCCAAGGCAAGTGGGAAATCTGTGACCAAGATCTGCATGAAAGCAGAGTCTGAGGTCGACGGGCTCCGTGTCTTTGTGGTGGACACTCCTGGACTGTTTGGCACCTCAGTCTCCAATCAGGAAATACTCAGAGAAACGGCTAAATCCATCAGTCTTCTGGCTCCAGGACCTCACGTCTTTCTGATAGTGTTACAAATCGGCCGATTCACTGAAGAAGAACAACGTTCTGTTGAATATATCAAGACAGCGTTTGGAGAGAATTCTGAGAAGTACATCATGGTTCTCTTCACACGTGGAGATGATCTGGAGTACGATGAGAAGTCCATTAAAGATTACATTAAAGAATCTGCTCCTCCTCTGAAGAAGCTGGTCGCCGACTGTGGAAACAGAGTCCATGTGTTTAACAACAGAAACAAAGAGCGCACTCAGGTCACAGAGCTGCTGCAGAAGATCAACCACATGGTGGAGGAGAACGGAGGAAGCTTCTACACCCACAAGATGTTCCAAAAGGCTGAAGAGGCCATTCAGAAAGAGCAGGAGAGGATTATGAAGGAAAAGGAAGAAGAGATCAGGAGAAAGGAGGAAAAGATAAAGAGGAAATATCAACAGGAAATGAAAAGAAAACTGCAAATGGAAAAACAAAGACAAGAGAAGGAGAAAAGAGAAATGGAGGAGCAGATGAAGAAAGAGCAGGAGCTGTGGAAGAGAAAACAGATTGAGAGAAAATACAAGGAAGAGATAGAGCGTAAGCGCGCTGAAGAAGAGGAACGACTAAGAAAGGCAGTCGTTACAGCTGTAGATGCGATCTCTTTAGCCGTCACTTCCTTTGTCCGCAGCTTCTGGGATAAATAATGATTGTAAACCTCACAAAGTAAAGAGTCAAACTGAACAGAAAGCGTGACATCAAAGCATCTTAATGAGCCGTGATAATCATGTTTCTGTTTCTGTTAATGAATCCAAAGACAGATGAGACCAGGCTGACTTTGTTCCTATAAAATGAGTCATTTAATCGTATGTTGAAGATTGTTTTGTTTAAATGAATCTACAGTGATGAATGACACAAATATTGAATCATTTCTGTTTGTTTTTAAAATTATCTGTGTTTATTTCATGATTATTTTATTAGTACTTTACTGAAAGCCTTCATGAGCCTGTGTTTACTTTATCTACTTCATCACTGTCTTAGTGGAACAGATCAAGTGCAAAACATCAATAAAAGTATTTACATGAATTGATACAAATTGATTATTAGATAATTTTTAAAGTTTTTCTACATTTTCTTCCTGAAATTCTGTTGGATCAAAGTTTTCCAGATGCGACTGAAATGTTTGACACAAAGTGAAGGTTTGATCCAGATTAAAACTGGATCACATGATCAGACCTGAGAACATCTGGCCCCACAGGATCTACACTTGGTCTAAGATGATCTGACTGGGGTCTGGTTATCGGATTGGATCAGATCATGAAAATGGACCCAAATCTAAAAGCTTCTCACAGCCAATAGGCCAGAGTAACGCCTCATTTAAAGCTAAGACCTACAAAACTGATCTGAACGAGTCTGTTTCCTGCACTGTTGCCGTGTTTTTGTCACATTTTTGAAGCGTTTTTGTGTTTTTGTTTTTAAGATTTGGGTAAAGCCAAACTGGAGAAAATCCTGTACTAAATGTGCTCTGTTCCTCTGGCTGATGGACTGAGCCTGATGTGAGAGACTTTGTAAAAACTGTAAAAATATGTGTAAAATTTCTGAAAAAAAAAAAAAAAAGAATCTGAAATCGTTGCAAAAAGTGCAAAGAGAGTTTAGTTCTTTGAGCATTTTGAGTCTTTTCTCTTTAGTTTAAATAATGGAAAAGAATAAACTGGGGGGAAATGGGTAAGATTAGGGAGAAAAAATACATACATATTAGTGGTGGGTCGTTATCGGCGTTAACGCCTCACAGGAAACAGTCTCACACCAAACAGTCTCACACCAAACAGTCTCACACCAAACAGCCTCACACCAAACAGCCTCACACCAAACAGTCTCACACCAAACAGTCTCACACCAAACAGCCTCACACCAAACAGCCTCACACCAAACAGCCTCACACCAAACAGCCTCACACCAAACAGCCTCACACCAAACAGCCTCACACCAAACAGTCTCACACCAAACAGCCTCACACCAAACAGTCTCACACCAAACAGTCTCACACCAAACAGCCTCACACCAAACAGCCTCACACCAAACAGTCTCACACCAAACAGTCTCACACCAAACAGTCTCACACCAAACAGTCTCACACCAAACAGTCTCACACCAAACAGTCTCACATCAAACAGTCTCACAACAAACAGTCTCACAACAAACAGTCTCACAACAAACAGTCTCAAACCAAACAGTCTCACACCAAACAGTCTCACACCAAACAGTCTCAAACCAAACAGTCTCACACCAAACAGTCTCAAACCAAACAGTCTCACAGGAAACAGTCTCAAACCAAACAGTCTCAAACCAAACAGTCTCACACCAAACAGTCTCAAACCAAACAGCCTCACAGGAAACAGTCTCACACCAAACAGTCTCAAACCAAACAGTCTCAAACCAAACAGTCTCACACCAAACAGTCTCAAACCAAACAGTCTCAAACCAAACAGTCTCACACCAAACAGTCTCAAACCAAACAGCCTCACAGGAAACAGTCTCACACCAAACAGTCTCACACCAAACAGTCTCAAACCAAACAGTCTCAAACCAAACAGTCTCAAACCAAACAGTCTCACAACAAACAGTCTCACAACAAACAGTCTCAAACCAAACAGTCTCACACCAAACAGTCTCAAACCAAACAGTCTCAAACCAAACAGTCTCACAACAAACAGTCTCACACCAAACAGTCTCACACCAAACAGTCTCACACCAAACAGTCTCACACCAAACAGTCTCACAACAAACAGTCTCACAACAAACAGTCTCAAACCAAACAGTCTCACACCAAACAGTCTCACACCAAACAGTGTCAAACCAAACAGTCTCACACCAAACAGTCTCACAACAAACAGTCTCACAACAAACAGTCTCACAACAAACAGTAACCCTAACCCAGAAGGAGAGGAAGAGCAAAGGAGTAGAACCCTTGTCCAGGGTCGAGCCACTCCCCCCACCTGTCAAGCCGCATGCTCCACCAAACCAACCAACCACACACATCCAAAGAAGAGGTATGGGGAAGGAGAGGGGAAATAAAGAAAAAAAAGGGGGGAATGGGGGAGGAAGCGGAAGAGCATAGGAGAACCCTTATCCGGGGTCGAGCTACTCCCAAGAAATGGCTGTGGTGATGAAGAAGGAGAGGAAGAGCACAGGAGTAGAACAGGGTTAGGGTTAGGTTTTAGAAAGTTGTTATTAAAATATTGCCCAATAGGCTTTTAGTGCACTGGCAACAGGTCAGTCCATATAACCCGATGTTCAGGGCCCACAGAACCAGCAGAATTTATTTTACTTTTTTATTTTTTTATTTTTTCCATTACTACTCATTAAGTCCATAAGGTTTAAACGCAATGTTTTTACACTGCCAACTTATCCCCAGAAGATCCCAGTTTGCCCATTCCACTGCCCCAGCCCACCCGAATGTGTGCAACTAATATTGATTATATAATGATGCCCTCTGCCCAGAACCCAAAGCTCACCTCTATTTCGGTCCTAAAGTGCCAGGGAGATAACCTCAGAACAGTCCAGGGAGTCCAGCGAAATGCGAGAGAGAATACATATCCGCTCACCAGTAGCTTTGCAGTAGAAAACCATCAAAATCCTACTAAAGTCGTATACTTGTGGAATAGGAAACCAAGATTGGGAAACCACCATCCAAAAAAGAGTATCTTTAAAGTGCAAATCATGCAACATAAACCCAAACACAAGGCCGATAATTCTCTCCCCCAAATAACCAGGACCCGTAGACTAGCACCTTGGAGAGCTCCTCTGGCCGTAAGGCCCCCAGCGTGTCTCCTGTGCAAACAAGACACACGCTGGAGGCCTTCAAACAGAGCACGGGTCGACAGAGCCTCAAACTGCGTCCTAAGTGACACTACTTTGGCCAATTACAATCAAGTAATGTCAATAAAATTGGAGAAGTTATGAAGTATTAGGGCAATTGGAACCAAGCCAAATCAGTGCCCATGTTGTAGAGGAGGCTGGAAGCCAACTGTAGTTTAAGAATTTGGAAAAAAATGTTGAAAAAATTGAATTTGAAAAAAGTTTTTTGTAGAAAGACACAAGATGAGGCCCCGACCACGTACCCTTTGATTAAGAACTCTACACCAACTTAAGGTTAGGCGCAACTCCACTATTGTTAAATTTAGGTGAATAAACCCTCGTTGAGAAGATTAGGCAACACCATCACTATCTTTAAGTTTAGGCAAAAGCAGAATCATCGTTAGGGTTAGGGTTAGGGTTAGGGTTAGGGTTAGGGTTAGGGTTAGGGTTAGGGTTAGGGTTAGGGTTAGGGTTAGGGTTAGGGTTAGGGTTAGGGTTAGGGTTAGGGTTAGGGTTAGGGTTAGGGTTAGGGTTAGGGTTAGGGTTAGGGTTAGGGTTAGGGTTAGGGTTAGGGTTAGGGTTAGGGTTAGGGTTAGGGTTAGGGTTAGGGTTAGGGTTAGGGTTAGGGTTAGGGTTAGGGTTAGGGTTAGGGTTAGGGTTAGGGTTAGGGTTAGGGTTAGGGTTAGGGTTAGGGTTAGGGTTAGGGTTAGGGTTAGGGTTAGGGTTAGGGTTAGGGTTAGGGTTAGGGTTAGGGTTAGGGTTAGGGTTAGGGTTAGGGTTAGGGTTAGGGTTAGGGTTAGGGTTAGGGTTAGGGTTAGGGTTAGGGTTAGGGTTAGGGTTAGGGTTAGGGTTAGGGTTAGGGTTAGGGTTAGGGTTAGGGTTAGGGTTAGGGTTAGGGTTAGGGTTAGGGTTAGGGTTAGGGTTAGGGTTAGGGTTAGGGTTAGGGTTAGGGTTAGGGTTAGGGTTAGGGTTAGGGTTAGGGTTAGGGTTAGGGTTAGGGTTAGGGTTAGGGTTAGGGTTAGGGTTAGGGTTAGGGTTAGGGTTAGGGTTAGGGTTAGGGTTAGGGTTAGGGTAGGGTTAGGGTTAGGGTTAGGGTTAGGGTTAGGGTTAGGGTTAGGGTTAGGGTTAGGGTTAGGGTTAGGGTTAGGGTTAGGGTTAGGGTTAGGGTTAGGGTTAGGGTTAGGGTTAGGGTTAGGGTTAGGGTTAGGGTTAGGGTTAGGGTTAGGGTTAGGGTTAGGGTTAGGGTTAGGGTTAGGGTTAGGGTTAGGGTTAGGGTTAGGGTTAGGGTTAGGGTTAGGGTTAGGGTTAGGGTTAGGGTTAGGGTTAGGGTTAGGGTTAGGGTTAGGGTTAGGGTTAGGGTTAGGGTTAGGGTTAGGGTTAGGGTTAGGGTTAGGGTTAGGGTTAGGGTTAGGGTTAGGGTTAGGGTTAGGGTTAGGGTTAGGGTTAGGGTTAGGGTTAGGGTTAGGGTTAGGGTTAGGGTTAGGGTTAGGGTTAGGGTTAGGGTTAGGGTTAGGGTTAGGGTTAGGGTTAGGGTTAGGGTTAGGGTTAGGGTTAGGGTTAGGGTTAGGGTTAGGGTTAGGGTTAGGGTTAGGGTTAGGGTTAGGGTTAGGGTTAGGGTTAGGGTTAGGGTTAGGGTTAGGGTTAGGGTTAGGGTTAGGGTTAGGGTTAGGGTTAGGGTTAGGGTTAGGGTTAGGGTTAGGGTTAGGGTTAGGGTTAGGGTTAGGGTTAGGGTTAGGGTTAGGGTTAGGGTTAGGGTTAGGGTTAGGGTTAGGGTTAGGGTTAGGGTTAGGGTTAGGGTTAGGGTTAGGGTTAGGGTTAGGGTTAGGGTTAGGGTTAGGGTTAGGGTTAGGGTTAGGGTTAGGGTTAGGGTTAGGGTTAGGGTTAGGGTTAGGGTTAGGGTTAGGGTTAGGGTTAGGGTTAGGGTTAGGGTTAGGGTTAGGGTTAGGGTTAGGGTTAGGGTTAGGGTTAGGGTTAGGGTTAGGGTTAGGGTTAGGGTTAGGGTTAGGGTTAGGGTTAGGGTTAGGGTTAGGGTTAGGGTTAGGGTTAGGGTTAGGGTTAGGGTTAGGGTTAGGGTTAGGGTTAGGGTTAGGGTTAGGGTTAGGGTTAGGGTTAGGGTTAGGGTTAGGGTTAGGGTTAGGGTTAGGGTTAGGGTTAGGGTTAGGGTTAGGGTTAGGGTTAGGGTTAGGGTTAGGGTTAGGGTTAGGGTTAGGGTTAGGGTTAGGGTTAGGGTTAGGGTTAGGGTTAGGGTTAGGGTTAGGGTTAGGGTTAGGGTTAGGGTTAGGGTTAGGGTTAGGGTTAGGGTTAGGGTTAGGGTTAGGGTTAGGGTTAGGGTTAGGGTTAGGGTTAGGGTTAGGGTTAGGGTTAGGGTTAGGGTTAGGGTTAGGGTTAGGGTTAGGGTTAGGGTTAGGGTTAGGGTTAGGGTTAGGGTTAGGGTTAGGGTTAGGGTTAGGGTTAGGGTTAGGGTTAGGGTTAGGGTTAGGGTTAGGGTTAGGGTTAGGGTTAGGGTTAGGGTTAGGGTTAGGGTTAGGGTTAGGGTTAGGGTTAGGGTTAGGGTTAGGGTTAGGGTTAGGGTTAGGGTTAGGGTTAGGGTTAGGGTTAGGGTTAGGGTTAGGGTTAGGGTTAGGGTTAGGGTTAGGGTTAGGGTTAGGGTTAGGGTTAGGGTTAGGGTTAGGGTTAGGGTTAGGGTTAGGGTTAGGGTTAGGGTTAGGGTTAGGGTTAGGGTTAGGGTTAGGGTTAGGGTTAGGGTTAGGGTTAGGGTTAGGGTTAGGGTTAGGGTTAGGGTTAGGGTTAGGGTTAGGGTTAGGGTTAGGGTTAGGGTTAGGGTTAGGGTTAGGGTTAGGGTTAGGGTTAGGGTTAGGGTTAGGGTTAGGGTTAGGGTTAGGGTTAGGGTTAGGGTTAGGGTTAGGGTTAGGGTTAGGGTTAGGGTTAGGGTTAGGGTTAGGGTTAGGGTTAGGGTTAGGGTTAGGGTTAGGGTTAGGGTTAGGGTTAGGGTTAGGGTTAGGGTTAGGGTTAGGGTTAGGGTTAGGGTTAGGGTTAGGGTTAGGGTTAGGGTTAGGGTTAGGGTTAGGGTTAGGGTTAGGGTTAGGGTTAGGGTTAGGGTTAGGGTTAGGGTTAGGGTTAGGGTTAGGGTTAGGGTTAGGGTTAGGGTTAGGGTTAGGGTTAGGGTTAGGGTTAGGGTTAGGGTTAGGGTTAGGGTTAGGGTTAGGGTTAGGGTTAGGGTTAGGGTTAGGGTTAGGGTTAGGGTTAGGGTTAGGGTTAGGGTTAGGGTTAGGGTTAGGGTTAGGGTTAGGGTTAGGGTTAGGGTTAGGGTTAGGGTTAGGGTTAGGGTTAGGGTTAGGGTTAGGGTTAGGGTTAGGGTTAGGGTTAGGGTTAGGGTTAGGGTTAGGGTTAGGGTTAGGGTTAGGGTTAGGGTTAGGGTTAGGGTTAGGGTTAGGGTTAGGGTTAGGGTTAGGGTTAGGGTTAGGGTTAGGGTTAGGGTTAGGGTTAGGGTTAGGGTTAGGGTTAGGGTTAGGGTTAGGGTTAGGGTTAGGGTTAGGGTTAGGGTTAGGGTTAGGGTTAGGGTTAGGGTTAGGGTTAGGGTTAGGGTTAGGGTTAGGGTTAGGGTTAGGGTTAGGGTTAGGGTTAGGGTTAGGGTTAGGGTTAGGGTTAGGGTTAGGGTTAGGGTTAGGGTTAGGGTTAGGGTTAGGGTTAGGGTTAGGGTTAGGGTTAGGGTTAGGGTTAGGGTTAGGGTTAGGGTTAGGGTTAGGGTTAGGGTTAGGGTTAGGGTTAGGGTTAGGGTTAGGGTTAGGGTTAGGGTTAGGGTTAGGGTTAGGGTTAGGGTTAGGGTTAGGGTTAGGGTTAGGGTTAGGGTTAGGGTTAGGGTTAGGGTTAGGGTTAGGGTTAGGGTTAGGGTTAGGGTTAGGGTTAGGGTTAGGGTTAGGGTTAGGGTTAGGGTTAGGGTTAGGGTTAGGGTTAGGGTTAGGGTTAGGGTTAGGGTTAGGGTTAGGGTTAGGGTTAGGGTTAGGGTTAGGGTTAGGGTTAGGGTTAGGGTTAGGGTTAGGGTTAGGGTTAGGGTTAGGGTTAGGGTTAGGGTTAGGGTTAGGGTTAGGGTTAGGGTTAGGGTTAGGGTTAGGGTTAGGGTTAGGGTTAGGGTTAGGGTTAGGGTTAGGGTTAGGGTTAGGGTTAGGGTTAGGGTTAGGGTTAGGGTTAGGGTTAGGGTTAGGGTTAGGGTTAGGGTTAGGGTTAGGGTTAGGGTTAGGGTTAGGGTTAGGGTTAGGGTTAGGGTTAGGGTTAGGGTTAGGGTTAGGGTTAGGGTTAGGGTTAGGGTTAGGGTTAGGGTTAGGGTTAGGGTTAGGGTTAGGGTTAGGGTTAGGGTTAGGGTTAGGGTTAGGGTTAGGGTTAGGGTTAGGGTTAGGGTTAGGGTTAGGGTTAGGGTTAGGGTTAGGGTTAGGGTTAGGGTTAGGGTTAGGGTTAGGGTTAGGGTTAGGGTTAGGGTTAGGGTTAGGGTTAGGGTTAGGGTTAGGGTTAGGGTTAGGGTTAGGGTTAGGGTTAGGGTTAGGGTTAGGGTTAGGGTTAGGGTTAGGGTTAGGGTTAGGGTTAGGGTTAGGGTTAGGGTTAGGGTTAGGGTTAGGGTTAGGGTTAGGGTTAGGGTTAGGGTTAGGGTTAGGGTTAGGGTTAGGGTTAGGGTTAGGGTTAGGGTTAGGGTTAGGGTTAGGGTTAGGGTTAGGGTTAGGGTTAGGGTTAGGGTTAGGGTTAGGGTTAGGGTTAGGGTTAGGGTTAGGGTTAGGGTTAGGGTTAGGGTTAGGGTTAGGGTTAGGGTTAGGGTTAGGGTTAGGGTTAGGGTTAGGGTTAGGGTTAGGGTTAGGGTTAGGGTTAGGGTTAGGGTTAGGGTTAGGGTTAGGGTTAGGGTTAGGGTTAGGGTTAGGGTTAGGGTTAGGGTTAGGGTTAGGGTTAGGGTTAGGGTTAGGGTTAGGGTTAGGGTTAGGGTTAGGGTTAGGGTTAGGGTTAGGGTTAGGGTTAGGGTTAGGGTTAGGGTTAGGGTTAGGGTTAGGGTTAGGGTTAGGGTTAGGGTTAGGGTTAGGGTTAGGGTTAGGGTTAGGGTTAGGGTTAGGGTTAGGGTTAGGGTTAGGGTTAGGGTTAGGGTTAGGGTTAGGGTTAGGGTTAGGGTTAGGGTTAGGGTTAGGGTTAGGGTTAGGGTTAGGGTTAGGGTTAGGGTTAGGGTTAGGGTTAGGGTTAGGGTTAGGGTTAGGGTTAGGGTTAGGGTTAGGGTTAGGGTTAGGGTTAGGGTTAGGGTTAGGGTTAGGGTTAGGGTTAGGGTTAGGGTTAGGGTTAGGGTTAGGGTTAGGGTTAGGGTTAGGGTTAGGGTTAGGGTTAGGGTTAGGGTTAGGGTTAGGGTTAGGGTTAGGGTTAGGGTTAGGGTTAGGGTTAGGGTTAGGGTTAGGGTTAGGGTTAGGGTTAGGGTTAGGGTTAGGGTTAGGGTTAGGGTTAGGGTTAGGGTTAGGGTTAGGGTTAGGGTTAGGGTTAGGGTTAGGGTTAGGGTTAGGGTTAGGGTTAGGGTTAGGGTTAGGGTTAGGGTTAGGGTTAGGGTTAGGGTTAGGGTTAGGGTTAGGGTTAGGGTTAGGGTTAGGGTTAGGGTTAGGGTTAGGGTTAGGGTTAGGGTTAGGGTTAGGGTTAGGGTTAGGGTTAGGGTTAGGGTTAGGGTTAGGGTTAGGGTTAGGGTTAGGGTTAGGGTTAGGGTTAGGGTTAGGGTTAGGGTTAGGGTTAGGGTTAGGGTTAGGGTTAGGGTTAGGGTTAGGGTTAGGGTTAGGGTTAGGGTTAGGGTTAGGGTTAGGGTTAGGGTTAGGGTTAGGGTTAGGGTTAGGGTTAGGGTTAGGGTTAGGGTTAGGGTTAGGGTTAGGGTTAGGGTTAGGGTTAGGGTTAGGGTTAGGGTTAGGGTTAGGGTTAGGGTTAGGGTTAGGGTTAGGGTTAGGGTTAGGGTTAGGGTTAGGGTTAGGGTTAGGGTTAGGGTTAGGGTTAGGGTTAGGGTTAGGGTTAGGGTTAGGGTTAGGGTTAGGGTTAGGGTTAGGGTTAGGGTTAGGGTTAGGGTTAGGGTTAGGGTTAGGGTTAGGGTTAGGGTTAGGGTTAGGGTTAGGGTTAGGGTTAGGGTTAGGGTTAGGGTTAGGGTTAGGGTTAGGGTTAGGGTTAGGGTTAGGGTTAGGGTTAGGGTTAGGGTTAGGGTTAGGGTTAGGGTTAGGGTTAGGGTTAGGGTTAGGGTTAGGGTTAGGGTTAGGGTTAGGGTTAGGGTTAGGGTTAGGGTTAGGGTTAGGGTTAGGGTTAGGGTTAGGGTTAGGGTTAGGGTTAGGGTTAGGGTTAGGGTTAGGGTTAGGGTTAGGGTTAGGGTTAGGGTTAGGGTTAGGGTTAGGGTTAGGGTTAGGGTTAGGGTTAGGGTTAGGGTTAGGGTTAGGGTTAGGGTTAGGGTTAGGGTTAGGGTTAGGGTTAGGGTTAGGGTTAGGGTTAGGGTTAGGGTTAGGGTTAGGGTTAGGGTTAGGGTTAGGGTTAGGGTTAGGGTTAGGGTTAGGGTTAGGGTTAGGGTTAGGGTTAGGGTTAGGGTTAGGGTTAGGGTTAGGGTTAGGGTTAGGGTTAGGGTTAGGGTTAGGGTTAGGGTTAGGGTTAGGGTTAGGGTTAGGGTTAGGGTTAGGGTTAGGGTTAGGGTTAGGGTTAGGGTTAGGGTTAGGGTTAGGGTTAGGGTTAGGGTTAGGGTTAGGGTTAGGGTTAGGGTTAGGGTTAGGGTTAGGGTTAGGGTTAGGGTTAGGGTTAGGGTTAGGGTTAGGGTTAGGGTTAGGGTTAGGGTTAGGGTTAGGGTTAGGGTTAGGGTTAGGGTTAGGGTTAGGGTTAGGGTTAGGGTTAGGGTTAGGGTTAGGGTTAGGGTTAGGGTTAGGGTTAGGGTTAGGGTTAGGGTTAGGGTTAGGGTTAGGGTTAGGGTTAGGGTTAGGGTTAGGGTTAGGGTTAGGGTTAGGGTTAGGGTTAGGGTTAGGGTTAGGGTTAGGGTTAGGGTTAGGGTTAGGGTTAGGGTTAGGGTTAGGGTTAGGGTTAGGGTTAGGGTTAGGGTTAGGGTTAGGGTTAGGGTTAGGGTTAGGGTTAGGGTTAGGGTTAGGGTTAGGGTTAGGGTTAGGGTTAGGGTTAGGGTTAGGGTTAGGGTTAGGGTTAGGGTTAGGGTTAGGGTTAGGGTTAGGGTTAGGGTTAGGGTTAGGGTTAGGGTTAGGGTTAGGGTTAGGGTTAGGGTTAGGGTTAGGGTTAGGGTTAGGGTTAGGGTTAGGGTTAGGGTTAGGGTTAGGGTTAGGGTTAGGGTTAGGGTTAGGGTTAGGGTTAGGGTTAGGGTTAGGGTTAGGGTTAGGGTTAGGGTTAGGGTTAGGGTTAGGGTTAGGGTTAGGGTTAGGGTTAGGGTTAGGGTTAGGGTTAGGGTTAGGGTTAGGGTTAGGGTTAGGGTTAGGGTTAGGGTTCGGGTTAGGGTTAGGGTTAGGGTTAGGGTTAGGGTTAGGGTTAGGGTTAGGGTTAGGGTTAGGGTTAGGGTTAGGGTTAGGGTTAGGGTTAGGGTTAGGGTTAGGGTTAGGGTTAGGGTTAGGGTTAGGGTTAGGGTTAGGGTTAGGGTTAGGGTTAGGGTTAGGGTTAGGGTTAGGGTTAGGGTTAGGGTTAGGGTTAGGGTTAGGGTTAGGGTTAGGGTTAGGGTTAGGGTTAGGGTTAGGGTTAGGGTTAGGGTTAGGGTTAGGGTTAGGGTTAGGGTTAGGGTTAGGGTTAGGGTTAGGGTTAGGGTTAGGGTTAGGGTTAGGGTTAGGGTTAGGGTTAGGGTTAGGGTTAGGGTTAGGGTTAGGGTTAGGGTTAGGGTTAGGGTTAGGGTTAGGGTTAGGGTTAGGGTTAGGGTTAGGGTTAGGGTTAGGGTTAGGGTTAGGGTTAGGGTTAGGGTTAGGGTTAGGGTTAGGGTTAGGGTTAGGGTTAGGGTTAGGGTTAGGGTTAGGGTTAGGGTTAGGGTTAGGGTTAGGGTTAGGGTTAGGGTTAGGGTTAGGGTTAGGGTTAGGGTTAGGGTTAGGGTTAGGGTTAGGGTTAGGGTTAGGGTTAGGGTTAGGGTTAGGGTTAGGGTTAGGGTTAGGGTTAGGGTTAGGGTTAGGGTTAGGGTTAGGGTTAGGGTTAGGGTTAGGGTTAGGGTTAGGGTTAGGGTTAGGGTTAGGGTTAGGGTTAGGGTTAGGGTTAGGGTTAGGGTTAGGGTTAGGGTTAGGGTTAGGGTTAGGGTTAGGGTTAGGGTTAGGGTTAGGGTTAGGGTTAGGGTTAGGGTTAGGGTTAGGGTTAGGGTTAGGGTTAGGGTTAGGGTTAGGGTTAGGGTTAGGGTTAGGGTTAGGGTTAGGGTTAGGGTTAGGGTTAGGGTTAGGGTTAGGGTTAGGGTTAGG